>NC_045431.1:10911666-11260833 GCF_902635505.1 Sarcophilus harrisii
TTCACGATCCATCCCTTATTTACAATTACAACCCCACCACCAAAGACTCCTTGTCAGATTCTTCCTGCTACTAGAAGACAAAAATTAAGCCTAGAAATGACATGAAGAAATGAGGAAATGGTCTCTATGAGGGTAAAGTACTTGGCTGGAGAGTCATAGAACTCATCAATGACCATGACCCAATATTTCCTCTTTTATGCTATTATGATATATACTGGGTTCCTTAACTAAACAATTGTGGCTTTTGTTTTGTTTTTGAGGTTGTTGTTTAGTCGTTTCCTTCACGTCCTACTCTTCATGACCCTGCTTGGGCTTTTCTTGGCAAAGATACTTTGCCATTACCTTCTCTCGCTCATTTTACAGATGAGGAAACTGAGGCACACAGAATTAAGTGAACTCTCCAGGGTCATAAAACTAGTGTCTGAGGCCAGATTTGAACTCAAAAGGTGATTATTTCTGACTCCAAGCCCAACTCTCTCCCCAATACCTCATCTTATCACCTATCTTTCTCACTTAACTATATAATTATATAACTTCATATAAAGTTTGGGAAAGTTTAGATGAGCTCATGTAGAAACATGTGTCTTGATAATACGGATCTACTTCATAGGATAAGAATGATTTTTACTGATCTCTCATTCTATCTAGAAGAGCTATTTTGCTTTGCTCAAATGGAATTTATTTCTCAATTAGAATAAAATGTAAATATAGGTATTCTGTGTTTATAGTTATAACAGAATTTTTAAAGGAAGGTTTTAAATCAGCTCATTGTTAATATTTCATGCATAGGCATTGGGTTTATTGTCAGCTAGTGCTGTCATGTTCCATTTCCAAGATTACTTAAAGTTCTATGAAAATTTAATCACACCGCATAGGTTTAATCTGTTTTTCCCCTTCTTCCAAGATTAGTTCAACTGAATTGTGCATGTGCGTGTGTATGTGTGTGTGTGTGTGTAGTCTGATAGATAGCTCAGTGAAAATGGAGAAATACCAAAACTCTAAGCCTCAGAATAACTTGAAATTGAGTTCTTTAGTCCTTAAAATTTTTTTAAAGGAATCATTTTGCTACACTGCCCCAGATAAAAAGGAGCTATATCGTTTACTGAATTATGGAATTAGAGAATTAGAAAATACTTCAAGAGGCCATCTAAGTATATATTTCTTTTGCTTTTCTTTTTAAAATCTATTTTATGTAACTAGATTTTCTACTTCTTGTGGAAAAGTGTGATAGTTTGTCATCCTGACTATCTATAATATGATGATAGTTGCATGCGAAGGTATTATGTCTTTGTTAAGTTGAGTATTTAACACTAGATTTTGTAGAATTTTCTGTGGTCTGATGTTTCTGACATTTTTATTTCATAGAATTCTAAAATGTCTAGTAAAGCTCCTTCTAACATTGTTCTTTTTGTTGTTTTTTTTAGTGATCTCAGTGAAAATCAGATTCAGGCAATCCCAAGGAAGGCTTTTCGTGGTGCTGTTGATATTAAAAACCTGTAAGTATATTCCTAAAGAATTTTGTTCTGGGTTATCTGTTTTTAATCTATAAAGTAGATCGAACCATATTGTCACCAATGCATTTTAAAACTGTCCAAAAAAAACCTACTCCATTCTGATATTTTGGGAATTGGTAATGCAGGATTCTCTTTACTATAGTTCTGCAAGCTCTTGGAAGTGATGCTGTTCATAAAAAAGGAGGTACTCAAGTTATTGTCAAAATGATATGCTTAGTCTTAGAAACAGTGTCATGAAACTCCTAGCATAATTTTGATTAAAAGATGTTGCTAAAGTTGAATTTACTTCCTTTTTTTAGCCAAATTTAGTATTTACTTGGCCAGTTGGTATAGGTATTTATTAGAAAGGGAGAGTATAAAATATTCTTTCTGCTCAGAGTGAATAACAATTTTCTTTTAAAGATCTATGTTGCCTGGAGCTTTCAGTAATCATTTTCATTAAATTCTATAGGTTTGAGGAAGGGTCCATCTCAGGAAATTTACATTTTTGTGAGAATAGTTTTTCATACACTGTTTTTCTTTTTCTCTTTCAAGGAAAAGTGAATTTTTGCCATAACTTTTTAAAGGCCCATGTCAGTCTTTTTCTTTGCCTTGATAAATATTTAATCCAACATCTCATGTATAAGTGTTCTCTTTAAGTGCTTGGAGTTCCTGAAGTGTGTACTTTTTTATGATTTAAGATAACTCAGTGACAAACCAAGTATTTCTAAATGGATATCTTTTTAAAAATTTAAAGACTTTATCATGCTATAAAAGTGATTTTGTTTGATCTCTAGTGGATAGTAGGAAGTAAAAGAAATATATTTCTAGATTTGAACAGTAGTTGGGAGAATAAGTGGAAAATAAATTTTAAAAATCTTCTCTGAAAATAACATCAGGACTATATTTTTTCTTATCTGGTTATAAAGTTACCTGATACTTGTAATCTATTTTAAAGGGTTAAGTAATATGAAAATTTCCCATGAAGCATAATTTTCCTCTTTTTTCTTCAATTAGGAAAATGAGTTTTTTCTAAGCCAAATAAGAAAACTTTTTATTTGCTATTAAAAAAAACACACACACACACATTTGCTTCAATTTCAATGTTTGCAAAACCCATTTGCACTACAACCTTGTTAAGTAGATAATGAGGGATTAATCCCTTTCTACAGAAAAGGAATTGATGTTCTGAGAGAACAAGTGACTCACTTTTGATCATTTATCGTGGAGGTGTTTGAGAAGAGCATCAAGTTCTTTTTCTGTATCAGAGAATCTTCATTTGGCCTGGGAGGGTCATCCATGTGTAACACTGCCTCCCACTTGTTTTCTTGAGCACCTAGTTCCCAGGTTTCTTTCTCAGAATGGGCCTGACTTATACTTTGTAATATTTTTAAAAGATCAAAACCATAGGCTTTTAAGTATATTGAAGATGTTTAGAATTTTGGCCTTGTTATCCATTAGGGCTTCCTTGTTACACTGATCACATCTTCCTGGATCATTTAGCCATTTCTGTGTTTTTCTAATCTTCCTCTCTCTTGTAAGCTCTTTAAGGACAACTGCTGTATCTTAGTATGTCAGTGTCTCCTATAGCACCCAACAGAACGTCTTGCCCAATTCAGCACCCAACAAATATCTGTTGAATTGAATTATGTTGAATATTAAAAGAAGATATACTCTGTAGTAGTACATGCTGAGTAATACTGAGTAGCATCATGCAAAGAGGGAAATACTAGAAGTTGGAAGATATGGGCGAATACCCTGGCCCTGCTAATAGCTTGCATTGTGACCGTGGGGAAGTAATTTATCTTCTCTGAGTCCCAGTATTTAATCTATAAAATAGGAGTAAGAATACTAGCATAGAGGATATTTTGAATGTGAATTGCTGTAATTATCAGCATCTTCTCAGATGGCAAATAAATGAGAGGGGAGACATCATTTATAGAGAGACTGACAGTCACATGTATAAACTTAGGAGCGATGGGATACTTTGGAGAAAGGCCCTAAGATACACAGAAAACATCTTCATATATCTTTCATGATAAATATGCAATATAGTCTATATATACCATTTTAAAACCAGATATACAGATGTGCATTTGCATGCACGCACAAACCCTTACCTTATTATTAGTTGGAAAATAGTCACCAAAAACTATCATGGAGCATACATGGGAAGTTGATTGAAATCTTTATTTAATCATTCTCTTAAAGCATTTATTACTTTCAGACTACAGAACACTATGCAAAGGGCCAGGCATACAAAGACTAGTAAAATGGCCTCTTCTCCAGGAGCTCGAATTCTGACAGGAGAAAGCCCATGTAGCACATTTCACCTGTCCATGACTGCTGGTCAGTGGCTGGAGTTGGGAGGACTAGGAATAATGACGCTTTTTCTACAAAGGTTGCTGTTACAAGTGAGGGTGACCCTGCACTGAAGAGATGACCGGTGGTCTGAGGGACTTGCTCTTCCTGGAGCTCTTGAGCCATGGTTCCCAGCTAGTTCCATCAGGAGAAATGCTCATTAAAGTGTCAGGAATAAATTGCTTTCCCTGAAACATGAGGCTCCTTTCCTCCCCCTTTGGGTGCCTCGCTGCTTCAGCCAGACAGGTTTGGATTTCCTGCAGTTGGCAGAGGATGGGACTTGGCTGTTTCCCTCGGTGACAACTCCAGGGTACCGGACTAAAAGTGAAGTTTCTAGCTTCAGAACTCTGGGATTTGTCTGTCTGACAGCCAGGACTGGTGGGAGCAAGAAGCATGAAACCCTTTCCCACAGGGGTTGCTCCCCATATGACTCTCAAGGAGCAATGGAAACATGGCCAGTAGACTAAAAATCCCAGTGCTCAGAACTATCTCATCTGATGTCTTAATGAAAGTGGTGATGTGCTATGGCTTGCCTGGTACCTTCCATTTTTATTTCTTCTTAAACTAGATGAATTTTAACTATTAGGAAATATTCCCAAGTACAGTGATACCATCAGGAAAGCATGCTATTATTGGAAAATATCTAAAAGGTCTCCGAGAAAGGTGATGAGGATAGCAAGAAGGCTGGTAGCCAACTGTATTTGGATCCACCGAGAGAGCCAGGATGCTTAATTTGAAAAGAAAGAATTTGGGATTGGGGTTGTGGTGAATGTGGGTAAATTAGAATTCTTTTAACTTGGCAGAAGTCATGGAAATCTGATTTTAGTTCGATATGAAACAAAATATACTACCAATAATAAAAGCATCATTAAAGAAGAATGAATGTCTTGAGGGAACATTTGAGGTCTTCAAGCAGGGACTGAATGATCACTGAATGACTAAGAGTGTTGCCAAAGGAATTCCAGCTCGGGATTGGGGTAGCCCAGATGGCTTTAGAGAGTGCTGCCCCTTTTGATCTTCTTTAATTTGATTTAACTGAGCAGTCTTTTCCTGGCTGAATCTGAGGAAAGGCATCAGGAAGATAGCAATGTTTCCCAATTATCACAAGGATACAGGACTAGGGCTGGAAGGAGACTTGGAGGTCATCTAGTCTAACTCTTTGGTCTTATACATCAAGAAATTGAGAGCCAGTGATGGTGAAAGATGTTATAGGGGAAGAACATCTACTCCCCTTCCTTTACCTTAATCTTAAATTGTCATCTTTTCAGTTTCTACACATTGCTTCTAATTCTGCCCTCTGGCCCAAATAGAATCAGTATAATTCATCTTCCATTTGACATTATAATGCTTGAAGAAATCTGATAGCTTCAAAGTCTCTTTCTTAGAGGCTGTCCAGTTCTTTCAGTCTTTTTTTGCCATTTAAAAATTTTTGATTACTTTATTCTGAACTTGAGAAATAAAGCAAGCATTTCCATAACATAGTAGAATAGTTTTTAAAAAATTGTGCATGAAACTGAACATCTATTGCATACAATTTACTATTTCTTTTTAATATATAATAAAATTATCATGTAACTTTATTTTTTTCCTTCTCACCTGAAATGTTTACCATTAGACATAAATCAGTGTGTGTGTGTATGTATGAATAAAACACCATTCTGGATATACTTCCATACTTCTATTTATTACTTCTTTCTCTGGATTCAGATAACATCTTCCTTCATTTGTCTTTTGTAGTTAATTTGGATATTTATAATAATCAATCTTCCAATGGCCTGAATTCAAGGTCGTTCATTACTCTGGTTATCCTAATTCAGACATTGCTTAATTTATCAATGCACTTTTTTAAATGCAGCAGATAAAACTGAACATGATTATCCAGTTATGGTCCATAGCAAGGCTTACATCCCTTATCAGAAACACTATGTAGGTTTAAGTAAAAGTCAAGTTTACATTAGCATTTTCGGCTTTTTGGTTCATGTTGAGCTTGTAATTCACTAAACCCCAGTTATTTTTACAGATAAACTGCTCTCCAGCCATACCTTCTTCTAACAAATTTGATTTTTTTTTAAAAATGGAGTGCAGGTTTTAGGTTTCACTCTATTATGTTTCATTGTATTATGTTCTACCTCAACATTCTAGGTTTTTCAGGTGTACATATTTGTAAATGAATAGGAAAGGGGGCATTTATTAAGTGATTATTATATGCAAATTTCTAGGGTACAAATAAAAATAAGAATTCATGCTCTTGAAGAACTTACATTTTAATAAAGGGAAACAAGATTTAAAGGAGGTTTCAACTATATATCAGATGAAATGGCTCAATGGACCTTAGAGTGCAACAGGAAATCAGATGATAATGCATTTTTTTTCCGTATTATTTTCATTAATAAAACCAAATCCACCTCTATTTTGAGCCTCTATTTGGAGAACTTTTTTCTAGTCTTGAGGAGTGAAGGCTCCTGAGGAGTTGAGTGATGTGACATCTACACAGGCAATTGCTTGGTCATATACCTGCAATGAAGGTTGACTTATGGAAGGTTCCTTCCTTGGATGATGTTTGTAAGAGTGGCCTAAAGGTAGGCAAAATATTTAAGTTCACGATCACAAATTTCACTGATATTATTATCTGTTTACACTAAGCAATGATCCCATATCTTTTTTGATCTTGTTCTTTCTTCAACAATTATTTTGTTATTTTTCTTCAAGAAACTGAAAAGGTTGACCTATATTATAAAGTATATAATCAGATTTATTTCATTTATTTGGATATCAATAAATATACAAACCACAGTTTGCTCTCAACATGAAGATTTTTTTTCTCTAGCTTCATAAATGAAATCACATAAAAACTATCTTAAACTAGACTGCACTTTTTATTTCGTTTCTTATTCCTTGCCTTAAGGAAAACGAACATGCAGAAAATAAGTTCAAAGCAGAAAATTAATAAGATGTTTCAAATTATCAACTCATTATTTGTTTTATAATAACATTTACTTCCAGTTCTTTTAATTAATTAGGTCATTATGGTTATTTAAAGTCATGGAATTATTTAGAAATAATGTAGACATTACATAAAGTGAGAGATATGTTTATTTAAGATTATTTAAGCTCTCATATGCTTCTGACTAAAGTAATAATGGATATCTCCTCTTAAACAGTACTTGACAGCAGTTTAATCATATTCCCATGCACATAGTTACTTTTTTCATGAAATCCATCCATTCAGATGTCATTTGGTAAACCATCTATAGACTATCCACTCAAAGCACAGAAAGTCTTTTGCTCTTTCACAGATGTTTCTTCAACATCTGGCTATTATTTCTTGATGATGTGTTATTTTTTATTATTAACTATCCAGAGTTCATTATTAGTAATATCCTATAGATTGATTCACCATCTAATCATTTCTTAAATTATGGGTTTTTATGATTCCCAGTTTTTTAATGCTACTAGAGCACATTGAAGTTTAAAAATTATATTTTCAACATGTTGAATTTGTTATATACTTAAAGACTAACTTTATATAGTTTGATATAAAATATTTTTTATCCTTTGTGAACATTCTCATATTTATTAGTAATGGTCAAGTTTAGAATTAAAAAACAATTAATTTAAAAATAAAATTTAAGATATACTTGATTGTTGAAAGCAAAATGATTTTCCTAAATGTGAGTCAGCCAGGTCTTCTGAACCAAATTCATTATCCATCTGCAATTCCTATCTCTCTCTCTATATATATACTAATTAAGTAAATGCTTGGACCTTCCATCTTTCATAATTTAGAGAATAATAATTCTTTTTTCCATTTCTTTTTGTGCTATATGAGTTATTCAGCCAATATCTTTTGAATGATCCTGGATTTCATACTAGAGAGTCCATAACAACCCACGACTCAACACAATCAGTATAATATCCTTTAGAGAGCAATTTACAGGTAACATTGTTCTGATTGGCCTTTTTCCAGGGCATCTTCCATGACTGTGGGACATAATTTTCAGGAGCATTTGCCTCCTTATTATATGTTTTGTTTGGTGTTGATAATCAGAGAATCATTAGATAAAGATATTTCATTATTTAAACTGATTAATGGGCTATGTCATTTTAGTATGTAATTTAATATCAAGATGCCTTTTTTGAAGAGAAACTTGAAGGTTTGTTTTGTTCCAGCTAGTCAAAATATTTCTTTGTTTTTTCCACAATTAATAGGTAATGAACACAATGCAATCATAAACATACATTGCAAGTGTACCTGTACACCGTGGGAAGAGAATTCCCATTGATTTTTTTCTTTAGGAGAAAGTGATTAGTGTGCCCACCTAATCTTATATATGTTGGTGAGCAGCACCTTTTGTTCTTGAAATATTTCAAACAACTGTGTGCCAGTGGATATTTATTAAAAGTGAATCATCTGGGTTATATGTCATTTTTGAGAATATTTTCCCATGTCTGTCTTACAAAATTTTCATAAGGATGAGAAACTAGATAAAATGTAGGTCAGTTGTTTTGTCTTCTTGGTTAGCTTTTTGGAGCTAATACCATCATCATATCCTTTCTTTTTGAATTTTTTTTTTAAAAATCAGTCTCTTTTGTTGAAACTGTTCATTGCTTGAACCATTCAAAAATAATTTGAAATTATGGAGATGGGGAAAATTAAGAAAATGTCATTGTGATCCAAAGATTCCACTGTTAAGTAGTTAAGTAGTAGCATGTTATCTCCAAGAAGGTTAAAAATAGGAACAAATGTTTCATGTACATCAAAATATTCATAGAAGTACATTTTGGGGGAAGAAGATAATTAAAAAACAAGTAGATGCCTTTTGATTGGGAAAAGGCTAAATAAGTTATTTTGCACAAATGTAATATAGTATCACTATATTTTAAGAAACAATGAATGAAAGCATTCAAAGAAACATGAAATGATTAAGTGAACTGATGCAAAATAAAGTAAGTAGAACTATAATAAATACAACTTTGTGAAGTAGAAAGAGCAAGAAAAATAAAATTGAATAATTTATAATTAAAATGATAAGACTTAGAGCTACATAAGAAAATGTACTTTAATTATTTCTTTGAAGAAATGGGAAAATGAGAGTTTGAATTGTTGATTAGTTTTAATTGCTTTTTTTGCTTCTAAACAATTCTTTGCTATGAAGGATAGTTTTCTGAAGATGAGAAGGAAGGAAACATACGGAAATAAAAATTATGTAAAAATGAAAGATCTCAATAAAATTAAACAAACAAGTAAATAAAACATCAATGAACAAAACTAAAAAAAGAAATTTAGGAGTAAAGTGGTGTATTCCATTTGAATCAAGCCACTCACCACACCATCCTAACTAGGATTTTTCCTTATATATCAATGGAGATAATGCAGGAGTCAGAGTCCCTGGAAAAACAATGCCTCCTAGACTACCTAGTTTAGAACCACTTCCAGTACAGAACCCATGGTCATTAGAGCAAAAGTGACCCTTCTGGATTTGGGACCTGAAAAATGTTTCTGTAGGTGCCTACAACTTTACTGCTTCAGAAATTAAAACTGCTAAAGGCCCAGAAAAGTTATCACCAAAGTCCTTGGTACCAGCAGGTAGTTTAGTGTTAGAAACATGTGATTTGATCAGTGGAAATTAAATTCATAAGATATAAGACCATTTGCTTTATTCCCACATTCAGCCCTTCCATGTGACTTGCAGGTGGAAGTGTGTATATGTGTGTATAAAACATTATGTCCATATATTCATATGCCTGACTACAAACATACAATGTCTATACAAGATAGATTAACAGGTAAATAATAGATTGATATCTTCCCCTACTAAATGTGAACTTCTTGAGAGCAGAGGCTGTCTGTTTTTTGCTGTCTGTATCTCCAATATTTACCAAAATATTTGCACCTAGCTTGATAATTGCTTCTTCAATCAATTTTTATTCATTTTAAGAAATATTGTCTAATGTTCTATCTCTAGTTTTGTGAATAGCTCAGCTCTTTTCTGACATCAAAAATGTAAAAATATCTTGTCCCTAATTTAATGTGAATAGGTCAGTGCCCCCCGTACTTCTGATAGATTCTTGGTCACTGTGTAAGTGTATGTTCGGCTTCCTGATTGAGGGTATTAGGTGAGAGGAGAGAACAAACTCCAGTAAAGAGACTGATCTGAATTAACAACCTATAACATGATCCCCAAAGATTTCTGACGATATAAAAATCTTGGATGGGTCTGAACCTTATCTGGAAACTGTGCTTCTGATTGTGAACACTTAACATCAAAGTTATAAATGACTTCCCTAAACTTATACAAATGACACAAATGACATTTTGTTAGAAGTATTATTCCTTATAACAAAAAGGTCAGAGCGACATAAGGCTCTTTTAATATCCAGAAAAATTTTGCTTAGGGGTTAGAATGAACCTGAGTATCCTTCGTAGCAAAGGATAAAAAGGCTTCAGAAATCCTGCAGCTTTCAGAAGAGTAATATTTCATATGGGGAGCTATCCATGGTCCTGTGGTTGCCTTACCGACTACTTCTAACTTTTTCCTCTTCTCCCCCTTCTTTTTTAAGTTTTCATGACCCAATCCATCCAAATTTCTGTATTTTCAGATCTGTTAAATGTCTGAGTATAAGTTAAGATTTTTCTTTCTTGAAAAAAAAGTAGTTTTATAAAATTATTACCAAGATTTTGAGTCTGCCGACTTAGAATGTGGAGCCTTAAACAAAATCTAACCCCATATTCTTGTAGGAAACATTCACTATCAGACTCCTTGACCAGTATTTTCTACACTTTGCAAACATACTTTAGCAAACCCATTTAAAGGTATGGGAATTTCATATATATGTCTTATTAACTCCCATGCTGTCTCTGAGATGCCGGTATATGAGAATTATAGAAATATAAGTGATCAATAATTTGAAGGTAATTGTTTTAAGAAATAAGTACTGTTTGCTTCTGAGAAACGAGCTTATCCACTGATTATGCAATTAATTAAAAATTTAAATCTGAATTAATTCTGTCTATAATATCTATTCTACATACTACTTTCTTTCCCTTTCAATCAATGTAATAAATTTTTGAACCTCCTAATTTTAATGATCACAGGCCAGTTGAAAATATTTGAGCAGAGCTGGGAATTTGAAATTATCTATAAACTGGAAAAGGCAGAGAAGAGGGACTTCTTTAAAAGAATACTTCCAAAATATCAGAAAAAAGAAAGGTCAATGGCAGATTTTAAGGTGTATGGGAGTAGGGATGGTGAAGAAATATGAAGGGATTCATTGGAAAAAAAGTTTAATCTCTAGAATTTGAGAACCTAAATTTAGATCTAATCTCAGTTATTATCCATGGGAACTGGTCAGGTCACTTAATCTCTACTTGCAACTTGAGGCAATGGATGTCCCCTAAAGTACCTTCTAATTTTATATGTATGAGAGATTATCCTTGGTTGTCCTAACTCCTGGTTCTACTTTTCTCCTTTCTCTTCCTCAACCTTCCACAACTGTTAAGGGAGAACAACTATACAACTTATAACCTGAGCCATTTTGGGACACATGGGGCAGGTTCAGAGGGTGAGATTTGAGAGTACCTTCCCCTGTATCTAAAGTCAAGTATGCTTGAAGACCAGGGTCCTTCCTAGTCTCAAATCTGGTTTAATGCCAGATTTTCTGGGTGGACAGAGGATAGGAGCAGGCAGTGGTCTTTGTTTTTTGACTAACCCTCTCCCTACAATCTACATAATATTCCCTCTAGTAGGGAACTGCATCTCATACAACCAAACTATTGAAAAATCCTTATAATTTTTCCTCCAGCCTTAGTCTATCATTTACTTGTGGTAGATTGCCATTGGACTAATAATTGAGATACTGCTTTCATCATGTCATTCCATTGCATGAAAACCTCCAGTGATTTTCTCTTAATTATAGAATAAAGTCAAAATTCCCTACTTAACTTCGCAATCAAGGTCTTCCACAATCTCAACCAGAACATCTTTAGCAACCTCTTGTAATGACTCTCCACTCTAGTTGACTGAGTTACTCGCTCTCCCCCAAACATGTTGTATATTCTTCCCTTTCATCCTCACAAACATCTATTTGCATTGTCTAACTCTTTCTCCTTACCTATAGAAATGCTACTTATCATGCAAAAACCAACGCAAATCTGACCTCCTATATAAGGCCTCCATAACACTTCAATAGATGATCATCTTCCTTTTTTCTAAAAGCCTTTCACACCTATCATCTGCTGGCTTTGGGTCTTCATTTGGACCTTTATCCAGATTGCCCAGAACATACTTTTAGGGATTTAGGGGGAGAAAATTTCCTCAAACATATTTTGCATCCTTCTCTGAGTATAGGGTCCCAATTGGGATATCCACATACATTTGGGCAGCTCATCTGAGACTTGACTAGACTCTACTATAAAGTTGTCTTTGTATTATTGCCTGTTAACTTTTCCTTGTTTCTAATTCATTCTGGCAAGACCTTATAAACTTATATAAAAGTTATAGGAAGTCTGAGAAGCTTTCTAATTAAGTTTGTAAATAATCACCCATCTTACTAGATATGAGGTTTCTGGACAAACCATCAATTTAGGGAGTATATAAGAATGTGAATCATGGACATTTTGGGGGCACAAGACATGGAATAATACAACTGATACAGCCCAAGTCGCCAGAGAACTATCCAGCGCTAGCTATGTGGAACAATGAACCTCCAGGTTGATTGGGAGAATTCTTTATTCAGGATGGGGGCCTTTGTTTAGTGTCACTTTGTCTGGAGGCGACTTTTGTAAGCAGGCCTCTTGGTAATTTATTGACAGATTATAGGGAAACCGAACAACTGTCTAACTAGAATTTAGGATGACATTTTGGTTGCATGAATTATTCAAGTAAATTTACAGGCCCCGGCTAGGATATTTTGTTTTTTTAGGATTGGCTTTGCCTTTTCTCTCTTGCAGCTTCTGTGTAGAAAGCGCAGAAAGGCACTATGTGGGATCATGTCTCTGAAGTTAGAAAAGACTTAGGACCCATCCAGTCCAACCCTCTTGTTTTCAAGATTGCACAGATTGTTAGCGTCAGAACCAGCATCCAGTTCTAGACTCCATGTCTCCCGGTGCCATACTCTTTCTTTGCCTACAGAACATGGGCCTCCTTGAGGGCAGAAGCCATGGAGAACAGGCTTCCAGAGCAGCTGGCTAGGCCCTGGCCCAAAGAAGTTTGCCTCCAGAACCAGGAATAATACAGGGCGAGGAGAGTTTCTGGTCAGCAGTGACATGTGGAGGGTGGGAGGAGTGTTGGGTTTTCTCCCCATTATAAAAGTCTACTTTTAGACCCGTTCCCTTCCCTTGGCCAGCCCCAGGCTGACACTCCACAGGATCCAGTAGCTTCCTTTGAACCTCGTTGGGGCTTCAGTCAAAAGAAGCTTTGTCAGATTCAACAAGAGTTCGGAAATGATGTTAGCTAGAGAGATTCCAGATTAACCATGATTCTCCTCCATATCTCATAGTAAACTTTTGCTAATTTGTAAAATGAGAATGACAATACTTACACTACCTTGAACCTTTAAGGGTAATTAGTGGGAAATATTTTGTGTGCCACAAAAGCCCTCTGGAGAACCATATTCTCAGTTAAAATTTTAGAAAAAAGTACAGGTAGAAAAGGTGAATATGTAAGAGTGCCTGCCTTGTCCTTGTGTGTACAGATAAATCTTAGAGGTCATGGTCTAAACTGTGAGTTAAAAAAAAAAATATTGTGTGTGTCCCGGACCCCTCTGACAGTTAAGTGAGACCTATGGATCTCTTCTCAGAATGTGTTTAAATGCAGAAACTAAAATATTTATCATTTCAAAGGAAATTAATTATATGATAATTGCTGATAGGAACAATAGCTAGTATCTAACATTTTAAGGTTTGCAAATCTTTTACATGTGATCTCATTTATTGCGATAAAGTGTATTTTTTAAATTCAAATTTATGGATCCTTTGAAATATGTAGACCCCAAGTTAAGAAACTCATATCTCAGTCTTACATTTGAAATATAAAAAAATTGAAGGCTAGAGTAGTGAGTGGGCTTGCCCAGTATCGTGCAGCTATTTGGACTCATGATTCTCAGGTCATAGTCCTTTTGGCTCCTTTGGCTTCTCTTAATAATTTGAGCCTCGAACATGCTTGGAAGGTAACCATTTGAGTCTGCCTTATCCTTTGCTGCTTTTGATGGCTATCACTTTCTCTATTGAACTGTTACCAAGAGCAAGATCTTGCATATGGTATATGCTCAATAAATTTTTTTTGGTGATTAAAAATGGATGAATGACCAGATATTGTTAAGGGAGATAATTTCTTAGAATGTCCATGAAGAGTTTGAAAATTTTATCTCACTGTTACCAGGTAATTTATAGAAAATGATTATTTCTAGCTTATCATTGTGATTAAGTGGCAAAAATCTATCTGGTCACTTATGACTTCATTTCTGCAAGTCATTCCTGTTAAGAGGGCATTCTTTTTCAGGTTTGGAGTTGATCAGTTTCCTTGAATTTAACTCAATATTCCTTTTTTTCCAGTATTTCAGTAGGTTTTTTTTTAAATTGTGAAAAGCACTAAAGCATTAGAACATCTATGTCAATGAATAATAAGCGTGGTAGTAAGCTGACTCTAAGTCATTTTAAATTTTAAAGATCTGTGACTTTGCTAATGATATAAATTCCTCAAGAGAGTAACTCCAACTTCTTTACAGTATACTGGATTAAAGACAGATAATTTATTCCTCCAAATTCATCATCCAGCACTTTACCTGGTGATGAGCCTCCAATCTTAATTAGGCTGATTCCTAGATGATAGTTACGTGGTGTATCAGTGGATTGACTGCTGTATAGTCTAACTCCTCATTTTAAGGCAAAGCTAAACCTGAATTGTTGAAGAATTTTCCAGTAGAGTGTAGTCTCCGGGAGGGCCTATCAAATTAAAAATGTTTTATTATTTATTAGAAACAATGGAATTCTCAGAGCACGTGGTTTATGTAGAATTCATCAGATCTGTAAGTAGGACTCGGCTAAACTACTCTTTGGAAAAAGATCTTCCTTAGCTTTAAAAATCTTTAGGAAATAAGATGCTATAATCTCCCTAAGGAAAGAGGGAAAATGTGGAAGTGAGAGGAGAATGGAATCAAAAGATTGCTAATCGATATTAAAAATGGACTCTTGTTGCTGTAATCTGTGGACCTCTGGGTCACTTTTCGGCTCCTCCAGCCATTTAATAGCTGATATAGCATATTCTTTTCCCACACTGGTACATTCAGGCTTTCCAGTTCCTCTTTTGTCACTGCCTAATGTCTACCAGAAATAGGAAATGTCAGGCCCTAGGACCACCATACAACGCTTCTCTCTCCCCACACCCAGGGCATTCGGCCGAATGCGCCCCAGGTGGCAGAGTGCCAGGTCCTCAGCACTGCCCCTTTTGTCCCATAAAAGCTTTAATTTGTTATTGGGAGTCGATGAGCAGGAGGACGCTGGCCGTTTGAAGCTGCTGGACTGACGGAAGAGCATGCTCTCTGGGTTACCCAGAACACCAAAGGGTAGAGACGAAGGAGTGCTTTCAGACATCCATGTCGTAGAAGGGCAGAAATATGGGAGTTTATGAGGGTAGACTTTGAGCTGCTTGTTCAGTCCTAACCCTGAGTAACTGATTGATGAAGTTTGGGTGAGTTTATTTTGACATTTGCAAAATGGTTTGAAAGGAACTTTATTCCTAGTGATTAAACATAGATTTATTAAAGGGAATAACAACAGCAAAGTTTTGGTTGTTGTTATTTTGGGTTTTTGTTTTATTTTGTTTTTTGAATTGTCTCAACCGGTGCCCATTGAGTAGGAGTCATCTGCCTTTCAGTTATTTCTTGTAGGACAAGATTCGCTTCAATGCTTTCCTTCTGTCTGTGGGCTGGATGATTTAAAAGAAACTGTGTCAGGGCTGATTTATACATTGACAGCTAAGGATAATAAGATATGGGCAAACACAAGGCTCACCCCTTTACAGGTTAACCTGCAGGCTGACTGCATTAGGCAAATTTGATGGCATTAAAAGATTTTGCCAATTTGTCTGGAAACAATTTCTCTTTTGTACTGTGTCAAGGGTAACATTTCATGCCATTGTACTAATTTAAATGGCTTTGATAAATTGTACTAGGGGTTAGAGAATGGGACTCTGGATATATTTTAGCACTCTAAAAAAAGGCTATTAACTTAATTGTTAAATGAGATTAATCTATTAAAAACACAACAAGAGAACTCAGAAATGCAAACTTTGTCTTTTGATGTTGGAGTTACAAAATCATATCAAGTTGCTTTAAAAAATGCCTTAGAAAATGAAACTATTCTGCTTCATGAATTCCCCTTAAGGAAAAATGTTGGTACTCTAGATCATAATAAATGGTAGGTCTCATTTTGGATAGCTTTTCCTGAAAAACAACCAAAAAATGTCTTCTGAATATCCCAACCCTACATTAAATGACATAGATTGCACCGTTTTCATCAAGAAAAAATGTGCCAGTTTGTGATGGCTGCCACTCCAGATACCTTTCCCAATGAGATATATAATGTCATAAAAATATACATATATGCATATAATATATATGTAGATGGGTGGGTATGAATACAACGAATACATATGAATACATGTGCATGTTTATGTACATTAGTTACGTGTAGACAAAGTATATATGTACACATGCATAGGTATGTATAGATATCTGTGTGTACATGTATAATATATACGTATGATATATGCAGAGGTGTCCAACTCATGGTCCACAGGCTACAAATATTGTGCTCCAGACTTCAAGCATATTAAATATAATTGGGAAACAATTAAGAACAAAAAATAAAAATATATAATAAAAATAGTTAATATTATATTTTAAACCAGGTCAGTATATGGCTCACAGGGATGCTTATGTACAACTTAGTGGTCCCTGTTACTATTTGAGCTTCAAACCACCATATATATGTTTGCATATGTGGATATAGATCTGTGTATGTGTGCATGTAAGGCCTGTCTGCTTCCCCATGGGTGTATATGGACTGTACTTATGTATACATACACAAATACGCTTATACATACATATATGGTCAAGATATTGAAAGCCACATTCTGAGGAGTCACGCTTAAATTATGTTGGTATGTAGGCTTTTAATGAGGAAAGCACTTAGCCTGCAGTCATCCGCTTAACAATGCTTCAAGAGTAGCTCTAAAGTAGGTGCATTAGTCCCCTTGGCTAATACAGAATTAGAACCTGGAAGGGCAAATGTACTTGTGTCATGGTCATATTCAGAGTCCTGGACAATAGCATTTACTCATCTATGCGTCTGAAGCTGGTGCTTTTTTTTTCTTTTTTCTTGTTCTTTTCTTTTTTTTCTTTTTTCTTTTTCTTTTTTTTGGTATTAGTTTGGTAACATTTTGTTACTCTTTAAATGAAGCACTGAAATATCTGCTTTGCTGGGATAATAATAATCTCAAGTATATCACCACCTGCTTTAAGCAACAACTTCTTAGGCTATCCTCCTGAAAAGTGATTGTTCACAGTAAGGATCATGGTAGTTCTGTAATTGGCAGTTTATTTCAACAAAGTAGATTCCTACATATGTACAAGGAAGTCTTAATTCAAAAAGGAAAAAAAAAAGCAGGAAAAGGATACTTCAAAATTACTAGGTTTGGATTACTCTTAGATTTTGTATTCAGGACAGACAATTAAGTTCTCTTTTCAGCAGTGGAAAAGCAGTTTCTTTGAAATATATGCTATTTTCTAAAGTTAATACTTTAATATATAATATTTAAGTTTTCATCATGCTGAGGTGTGCGGACATAAAATGTGTTTTTGCCATTCAAATGCAGAATATACTACATAGGATATGTGAGTTTGTAAACGAAGTCATTTCATCCAGTAGTGGAAATTCTTTTTCAAAATGTAATCATTGGAAGATTAGTAAGGTGTACTCTGGATTATCTGTGTTACACACTTTTAAGTTACAAAATCCAACAGTAGCCATGTTCACCATGCAGGTAATCTGAAGGGCTTCGCTTCAGGAAAGAATCAAGTTGGATGTAAAATAAGTACATGTGTTCTAAAACGTTTTACGGGGGGAGGGAAAGCATATATGAAAGATGCTTCTGTTTCTGGATCCGGAGTTCTAGAAGGAAAGAGCTTCTGAAAGAGAAAACTCGGCGTCTTCTTGCCTTTTCTTGCCAAGGATAGTGGAATTAACATGCAGCTGGGCTTCTCTGATAAATGGATTCTGTTAGGTCACTGAGGGGATGCATGTGACATTAAGTGATTTACAATCCTTTACCTTAATGAAATTGTTTCAGCAAGATGACGCTGAGAGCTTTTAATGGATAGCTTTTCTTGATGTAATGAAATTGCATTCCTATGGCATTTAATATAAGGTGGAGTTATTATTTACTGGAGCCTTCCCAAAGCTGCTGTTTGCCCAGACAGTTCAGAACAAAAAGAGATCTCAGTGGCGGCATCAAGGCCGGAATGGCGTGTGACAGTCTTAAGCAGACGAGTTTGTGGGGGAAGCCTCTCCGCCAGGGAAGCCCAGCTCCAGAGATCCCCCCCGGCTTCCTCAGCCACAGCCCCGCCGGCCCTCCTTCCCTTTCACCCATGTCCTCCTAATCTGTTTAACAGGCAACTGGATTACAACCACATCAGCTGTATTGAAGATGGGGCGTTTAGGGCTCTGCGGGACCTGGAAGTGCTGTAAGTACTGCTTGTATCTCTTACTCTTCAAAGCCGCTTCTACCTAGGGACCTGTGTGTAGGAGCCTGTCTCCTGGCAGGGGTCCTGGTGCCAAAATGGCCTGGGAGCTCCTGTAAATAGCCAGTGCTGCTCGGTCATTGGGATGTTGGAGAAATGCACAGACAGCCTGCCACAAACGTGTCCTTTCCCGTAGCAAGGTAGATGGTTTACAGAATTATTCTGTCTGGTCAGAACTGGTAAATACTGAGACGGACGCAATTAACCCCAAGTGGGGGGAAATTACAAGCGATGCCATTTTATACCAAAGTGCACTGTTTTATATGATATGATATTGTTGATACTGCACAGTATTGTAGCTCATGGTAACTTTTTCTTCCCGGAAAAAAATGCCATTTTCAACAAGGTAATGGTTAGAAAAACTTAATTGTTTAGATTAACTCTATTATTATCTAACCTAACCAATAAGTTTGTTTTTAGAGACTGTATAACTAGTATTGAAATGGAAAACACACACACACACATACCCACACATGAATTGATCTTCCAATGCTATCTTTACTTCTTATTTATTCTTTTGAAATGTCTGGCAAAAGAGTAAAGGTAACATAATAATATACACTTGCAACCCTTCACTTAAAAATGGTGACTTCCACAAAAATAAAAATATCATAACCAAGGATTTGAAGCCTCTCCTACATTCCAGGGATATTTTTTTTTCCTGCCAGCCTTACAGTCCTGCTTATTTTTTTACATTCAAGAAAGGCAAAAGAATTTTGCTCTCTTCCAGCAAAGCATTCCCCTGGGTTTTAAATCATCCTCAGCCCAAACAAAATAGTCTGAAAATCAAAGAGAGCCTTTGAATTTTCAGTCTTCTTTTCATTGGAATTTATCCAGAATTCAGAAAATCCATCTGACTGGTTTATAAATTGAGTTTAGGGAGCAGAATGTGGTCAATCAAATAAATTGATTCAGCAGCATTTATATAGCAACAGTGAATTTCTGTTCAGTTTCAGTGGCGTATTTGGAGTATATTTTCCAATTTCCACAGTATTTGTTTCAACTCTTTACGTGGAATCAAATTATGATTTGTTAATAGATTTTTTAAAATTTGTAAGAAGGTGCAAATTGGTGTTGAGGAAATTTTTAATGATTGAGATATTTAATATTTCTTAGTCACTTAAGTTTTTCTATATACTTCCATTGTTTTTAGAAACTTTTTTTAAAATCCTAAGTAACACTGTAGCTTTACCTCCAAGAAACAGAACCAAAGGAGTTAGGATTTAAATTTCATTGAGGACACTATTATTGTGGCACAGCCTCTGAATTAAATTTTACAGTAAAACTGTTTGACAATAATACCAAAAATAATATTATTCCTGGTGATACTTCAAAACCAACATGCTTGAAGTTCAAGCCTCCTCTCATAGTGATAACATTGTATCAAAAAAGCAGACAAACTAAACAAACTTATATGTGTTTTATTCAGTTAAATGTAGCCCTCTTTTCATTCCCTCCCCAGTTTATAATGAGACCCCTGCAAAAGAATCAAAATTATCTCAAGATACTTTTCAGGCAAATATTCTAATTGACAAGCTAAATTAAATCCTATTAAAAACATACATATATATATATATGTTTATACATGTATACACACATCTATATATTCTTAGATGCAAAATATAAGTATATTTGCAATGTTAAGTAACTCTTTGCACCTAATTATTGTAATCATGAAGTTTTCTTTATTAAATATATCTAAATTTACTAAAATTTGGGAATTGAATTTTGAAAAGTCAATTATTGGAAGCATATTCATTTAGTATGTTTTCTTTGGCATGATAGTGGATGCTCTAAATAGTGATTCGATCTAAAAAAATGGCATAAAGCATAAGATAAAATGTTCAGTATATGTTCTGGAAAAGATAGCTGATTAATGGAATCAAAGAGAAAAAGTTTGGTTAACAAAATGAACTTTCAACATATCAATAAAATTATAAACACACACACACTCACGTACACATGGATTTCTATATAAAACTTGGGTCAATCTGTGTAATCTTCAATTTGAGGCTCCCTTCTAATAGCACATATTGCAATCCATTCATCCCATCTTCTCATGTGACTTTTGTCTATTTCCTCCCAAAGATTTTACAATCTAAATATAAAATTCTTCACCTACACACAAAGGATTCAAAATCATATACATTGTGAAATTTCATTTATCATATCTTCCTTTTACATTTAGCTTCATAAATTTCTCCTTAATTTAGTAACAATCCTTGTGTAAACTTCTCACTGCAAGGAAATAATATGCTGGAGATTCTATATTCTCCAACTCAAATCTAGTGTATTTTGTATATTAAAGATTTTAGACATATAGTATTTGAGTGAGTCATATAACGGATACTTGTAGTAACTCTATGAATGATATTATATAGATAAACCCCTACTTTCCTTTAAACTTTAATGAAGACTTGAATTCTCACAAATAATAATGAGAAATGCAAAAGAGAGAAATAAATGTATGATATCAACAAGAAGAAATCTTTAACCAAAATTTCATGCCTATAATCATTTTATATTGTGATTCATCTTGTTGCTATCCATTTACCTGCAGTAAAACACTGCAAAAGTTGATGTTATTGAATGTAATGGCACAGTGCAAAGATCAGGGGCTCTAAAGACAGAGAGCTTGGGTTCAGACCTGATTTCTGTCACTTCAAACTGCCTTTTGCAAATTATTTCTCTTCCCTGGGACTCAGTTTCCTCACCTAGAAAATGAGAAGCTTGGCCCAGATGGCCTCTTACTTTCCTTCAAGCTTGCATGTAGGATCTTATGACCCCATGAAATAGAAACTGGAATAATTAAAAGAATAGAGAGTATTTGTAACAATTGTCTGAAGTAAGTCAAAAGCTGGTCAATGAGATTCCTAAGGAAGGAGAACTCTTGAGTTTTGTTGGAGAACTTGTAGCCACTGACCTTCACACAAGAATTGTCAGAGGTGGGTGTTATTTCTCCCCTTTCCTCTCATAACTGTAAAAAAACATGTCATCATGTGCAGAATTAGCAAGTTCTTCAAAATAATGTTTTGAACTTTTTTTTTTTGACTTCTTTTTCAACTTGAAAAGTTGTTTTGGCAAACTATGAGACGATAAGAAGAAGAAGGGTGTGATTGTCTGGATCA
This sequence comes from Sarcophilus harrisii, assembly GCF_902635505.1. Lineage (NCBI taxonomy): Eukaryota > Metazoa > Chordata > Mammalia > Dasyuromorphia > Dasyuridae > Sarcophilus > Sarcophilus harrisii. The sequence goes on from NC_045431.1 coordinate 10,933,448, forward strand.
CAAGCCATTGATGATGAGTGATACAGTGGACAATGCATTGAAGCAGATCCATATTATGAAAAAGAGGAGAAATTTCTCAAGAGAGAATGTGAATACTTCACTGCATAGTGATTCTTGGGGTACCATGGGTAGGAAAGAAACATGGTTGTAAAATGGAACAAAACATCTTTATACAATATTTTTTCCCCATAAATGACTGTCATCTCAGAAATATCATTATGAAGAGATTGGAAACCAACATGTTAAAAAGAAAACTGCCTTAGAAAGTAAAATATTACGGATGAGAGTATCTGATGAATTAGAACTACGTTGACAGCAAACTTTTGAGAATTCAGCACCAAAATCCCGACTTACTCATCACAAGTATTTTGCTTAGGAATTGTTTCTCTACCTCGAATCTTTACGAGTCATCCATATTTCTTATTCAAGCATATTGTAGATAGTTGAAGATCACAGATTTTCTAAAATAGTCTAGATTTCAAAAAAAATACATACTTTTCATGATACTTTGTGGTCATTGCCTTTCTAAGGTGTCCACATATGGAAGACATCATAGGAACAGTTTGCCAGATTGTCTATCCTTAAAAAATAAAGACATGGTCAGCAGACTATATGCATTGTCACAGATGATAGCTTTCCAAGAAAATTACTATCAAAGTAAACATTATGCAAAGTAAACAAAGTAAAAATATATTTATAATTTTGCTTCTGATCTGATGTTTTCTTATTACCTTAATCTAAACATCGAAAGCATTGTTAAGGTATATTTTATATAGCTTGTCAAACATTAACCATTGTAAGAGGAAAATAAAAGTAATATCACCTTAATTTCTATTTAGAATATATGAGGATTAAGCTTATTGTTGAATCAAATACAGAACATACATAAGGTCTCTTCCATATTGGACATTTCCCTGGGCATTTTGGGTAGAGAACTAGTGCATTGTTTCAAATTACATAATTTTGTGATGTAGTCTGAGAAGATATATGAATTTTGTCATGTTATTCAACTTTTTTGAAACTCTCATCTTCAAAATAATCGATAATAATAATGATAATTGCATTATCTAACATGCAAATTATTATAAGAAGAGAGATTTGAAAATAATAAATGACTACATCAACATGAGCTGGATTATTAATAATTATTAATTTCAATGATTAGGTATAATATTAAGTTTACTAATTATTAGCACAAACATAATTTTATAAAATATCAGCACTAATTGTATCCTCCAAAACAATATATATTTTGCTTTGCTTCTTTGACTAAAACAGAAAATTTAAGGAGTGTCTTCAAATTGATGTTCCTCAGCCTTCATCATTAAAAAACATATTTGCTTGTAATAAGAGAACAGTCACAGCTGATCAAAGTCATGTCTAATTTGTACAATTTATCAATTTCATTCCCAATTTTTTTATATTTTTTATTTTATATTTTAATGTTAACTATTCTTAAAGTGTTGTTAGATTATTTTAAGTTTTCATAGTGGAAAAGAAGTTATTTAAACAACTCAGTTCCTTTTTAATTTCACATGGAAACCTCCTAGTAGACTATAGAAGAGGCAAAATTGTGTAATTTCTACAGTCGGTCTCAGAGTCAGAATACACTTTGTGAACCTGGGCAAATGTCTTCTACTCCTAGTAGCCCAGGTAACCCTTAATGACTTTAAGCTTTAAGAGAGAAGTTATCAATCTGCATTTGAGGGAAAAAAAGGTCTTTATTGTAAGGTTCCTGACAGAAGGTGTTTAACATGCATTGGTTCAATTCAAGCCATTAAAAAAAATTACCTCCCTTATATGTCACTATATTAAACATGAGTTAGATAAATATTTTTTTAAGAAACTACACATTATGTCGTTAGAGAGCTCCTAAGCTACTAGGGATACAGGCCATTTATAAATCAGAAGTCAGATTCATCGATGAAACAAACAACAGTATGAGAAACGAATATATGATATGCAGATATACGCATAAGAACATACAACAAACACGAGAGAAATGGCACCACGCGGCCAGAAATTGCATGAATAGAGCCCCAGCTGACCTGCATTCTAGCACAGTAAGTGATGGCCCACCCTTCTTGTGTTTGGTGCTGACCACCATGGGCCCATCATCTCCATCACCCCAGCAGCAACCAGATCATAGAGAAAATAAAGTAGATTAGGAATTGGCAAAGCAACTGCATCCTTTAGCAAAGGTTTGTAAGAATATAATTTCATTTTGTCCCTGTAACTCAAACCTTTTGCCACAATTACTGATGTTGTAAGTCAAGATTGAATAGTGCCCAATTTCCTCAGCAAGGAAGCAAACAGGATCTTTAGAAACAGAGTCCCATTGTTATGAATCACAAACATTTTAGGTTTAAAGCCATAGGACTTAATTATAGTAGCCAATATCTGGGTATTGATTGGAATTTCACATTTTGTGGGAAGTGTTTTGTTGCAAACCAAGAAGATTATAATTTACTGCTGTATATCAGTAGCTTTAAGTAATCTGAGATACCTTTCCTGGGACAAAAAAAAAATAGTAGTTCTTTGAAAAGAAAATGTAAATTGTGATTGATTGAATTGATGCTTTTCATTCATTTTTATTTTATTTACTTTAATCCACATTTAATTAAAAAAAATTTTATTGATGATCTTTTAAAAAATGCCGTCACTCCCTCAATAATTCTAATTCCAAGTCCCACCCAATCTTACTATCACCTGCTTTGTAACAAAGACATGCATTTAAGCAAAGCAAATTAATGACACTTTAGCTAGGACTGACAATGCATTCCTTATTTCCCACCTGTATTCGATTCTTTGGCCAAGAGTCAGGAGACATACTTTATAATGGTTCTTTTAAATTCTTGACTGATCTCTGCATTGATGAGAGTGGAGAAGTCTTTCATTATTGAATTTCTTTACAATGTTGTAGTCATTATGTGAATTGTTTTCCTGATTCTTTTTTCTTGTCTCTGTAGCATTTCATGTAAGTCTTGCCAAGTTTTTCTGAAGTCTTCCTATTTGTCATTTTGTATGGTAAAAATGAAATACTTCATTGCCTTCATACATCATGTCATTCAACCATTCCATAACCCATTCATGGATATTAACTGTCCTTTTCACGCTTTTGCAACTATATAAAATGCAGCAACATGTGTGTATACACATGGCATACACACATGAAGTATGTATATATGTATGCACACAGACTAATTTCTGTGGTACCTGTATATGCACAGATGTGTGTGTGTATATATGTATACAAATACATATATACATCTTTATATACCAGTTTATATAAGCATGTATGCACACATACATATATATTCTTTTATCTATATTTATGTATAACCTTTTCCTCCCCTTGACCTGGATAAATATCTGGTAGGGATATTGCTGAGTCAAAGGTTTTATGCATTTTATTGGCCTTTCTAATGTAATTCTAAATTGTTTTCCAGAAAGCATCTACAAATGCACATTCCCCCCTCAGTACTGCCACAGTCCCACATTTACCATCATCTTCATCTTTGTCACCCAAAATGAAACTCAATTGAGTAAAGTATACATGTGACCATATTGAGATACTTGTGTATTCATATACACTATATCCATGCAAGTGTGAAAGTTTAATTGAAATAACTATTTAAAACTTTGAAATATAAAATGATGATAATAGTTTCAAAATTGATCAACTTTCTGTTAATATAACATAGTCTATGTCTCTTCAGCAAAATTGGCCATCAATTTTTTTGTTTTATTTTGTGTTTTCTACAATTGGAAATATATTAATATGTATATTTTTATTTCTGAAATTGTCTAATTTATTTCTTCATGTTTTACAGCACTCTCAACAATAACAACATTACTAGACTATCAGTGGCAAGTTTCAACCATATGCCCAAACTTAGGACATTGTAAGTAGTCACTGTAAAATTATATGCCAGTTTGATCTATTAAAAAGACTAATTCTGGTGTTAATGTACTAATATAAAGAATTGTGTGTGTGTGTGTGGGTGTGTTTTATGGAAGAAAAGGTAATGAAATAAGTGCTAAATTGCTTCTCTCAATTTAAAAGTTTTATTTTAAAATATTGGTTTTGAGGATGATGAGAAAAATGGTTTACTTTAAATTCTTATATAGGTCACATTTCATTAAGAAATGGAAGACTTTTTGATTGGCTGTCATAAATGATGAATGAGAAATCTTTATGATTTTATTACTATCCCGAAAGTAGACCTAATCAAACCTAACTAGCACTGCAACATTCTTTATTACATAAAATTACTCTAGTGCTATTTGCTATAAGTAAGTTTATTTTGGCACACACACATATGTATATAATACTGCCCCACATATATAATTTAAAAAAAAAAAAAACGAATTTAGGAGTTATAACATTGACATTAAAATGCCTTCCAGGTTAATTGAAAGATATGGTTGATCTTTATTACATATCACTGAGATCTGTACCCTAAAACTAGGCATTAGCTATTTGATGAACGTATTTGATAGAGTAGAAAGAGTACCATGTGTGAGATCAGAGTATCCTGCTTTGAATTCTGGCTCTGCTACTTGGAGAGTTACCTTTAATAGTCACTGAATTTCTAAGGCTTCAGTTACCTCATCAGTAAATTTAAACAGTTGAACTAGATACTAGATTTAATATCTTAGATGTCTCAAAATTACCTCAACCTAAAAAAAGCAATAATTTCAAAAGAAAATAGTTGCACGAAAGCATTGCCAGAAGCTTTTTGTTTCATTTTTGTCAAATGTAATTGTATATCTCCCAGAGGGATATTTTAATTTCCTATCAGCATACATTTAGAGAGAAGAGAGAGAGTATGTACTTAAAAGGTTTGCACAAATGTATCATATATTGAATTAGGTACCTTTTTGATTTATTAGTATCAATTTGAGTGTCTTTAATGAGATTATTTTTAAATTCAGGAACAACTTTTCTAATAGTGGATGCTATTATAATCTCCCAGAGGTGTGATCCTTCATCTTTGTAGATAGAACTTTAAAAATAAGCTAATATGGTTAACCTGGAGTCATCTATGAGAAGCTAACGGATCTACTACTAACTGACCAATTCATCTTGATGACATATTTTTATAGAATTAGTGTTTTGTTTCACTTATTTAATCTAATACAGTTTAATAAAAAGAATACTGCAATTTCAGACAAAAATCATATTTAAAAATAAGTTTGGTCATGTACTAGCCATTTAACATCTTTGAGTCTCAGTATTGTCATCTGTAAGCTGAAAAGATTTGGTTAAATGAAATGAATGACAACAAAGTATGGTCAAAGAGTTAAGGACTTGTGGCTAGGAGAGACGGAAGGTTGAATATTGCCTCGTGGTGTCTGACAGTGGAAAAATTATTTATTTACCCACTTTATCTCTCAGCCTGTTTCCTCATCTTAAAAAATAGGGTTCCATTACCCATAGTAATGTGGATGGAAAGTTGATGTGAGGATCAAATACGATCACTGCAAAGTGCTTTGTGAACTATAAAGTACTGTATATAAATGCCAAGTATTATTACTTCTAAGATCTCTCTGAGTTCTGTAATTCTGAGATCCTAAATGAGACCTAAATTTCGATGGGGAATGACCATAGTCGTCATGGCTTTTTAAAAAATCTAGTCTAAAAAATTCTTTGCAAGTTTCTTTTTTTTAGTTCAATGAGAAAACGGTTGGAATTTAGCTTACCAGTTTTTAAAAATACATTGCGTACTCATTTAAAATTCCTTTGTGCACAGATAAGTCATTTTAATTTGTTTGGTTTTCTGCAAGAATACTTCTCAACATAAAGATTCCTCAACATAGAGAACAGACTTCTGAGTTTCAAAAATGTGTCAATGAGAATTAAAATTTGACATTTTGGAGTGTCCTTCTCTTTAGTAGAAGGTTCAGGTCCTACCTTCCTTAATTCCAGTGAGAATGGAAATAGTCTTCCTTAATTTAAATTTCTCTGCTCTGGTTGGTTTATCATTCTATAGAATTAATGTCATTTTAAAATGCCATTTTAGGGTTGAATTAACTTTCTGGACTGAGTTCCATGTTTTAAAATGCATCACTATTATTCAGTTAGGACTGAACACATCAGCAAAAAAACTTCTAATATGACATTGCTCTTTCGTGGGTGATTCTGGAAACAAGGCCTTGATTTATAGCTTGGGACGTCTTTTTCTTAAGTTTGAGAAAACATAAAAGCCAGTTTGAAGTAATTTACCTAATTTAATGAATACATTTGTCTTATATTTTATTAATGGTGGAGTGCTTTTTGCCACTTGGAAAGGGGCCATGGTGTTGGTAGCTCTCTGCCAACAGAGAAGCAACTTACTTAATTCCCTCGCTGGCTGCCATTCGTGTCTTTGAATTTCAGGCACTGCTTTGAGTATGGGTTCCCAAGAGCCAAGAGCAGCTAATCCCCTTTTCTATGATTAAACAAAAAGGAAGGAAATCAGAAAAGGGACGTGAAAGAAGTGTTTCATATTGAATTATTATTCTGTCTTGTTCAGCAGAAAATGCATGTGACCTGCTAAAAGGATTTTGTAAGCAGTTTCTATAGAGACTAATAATGACAAGACTCCCTGATATTTCTAATTGGAAGCCAAATCTTTTATTAACCTTTTTTTCCCCTCACTGTCAGTGTGTCACCATTGGAGAGCAATTTATTTTAGACTTTTGTCTCCTCACCTCTTTATACAAAGGTCCAAGCTAGACTTCCATAGATATCTTCAAGTTCTTGTATATTGTTTAGTTTAAAATGAAGGAAAAGAAAAGAAACTCTAGAAAATTAATATTGTGTTAGTAAATGTTTTCTTTTAAACTAATTAGATTTTGATTTCTTCATCTTTCTACACTGGCATGTTAATAAATAACATCAACCAGGCAAGGTCTCTGATTAAAATTTTGAAAAATTGATTGTTGTTAAAAGTTTTTTATTAATAAATCTTCAGTGTCATTGAAACAGTCATCTTTTGTTTTCTTTATAATTTAAACATATTGACTTGTTTCCTTTAGTCGACTCCATTCCAACAACCTCTTCTGTGACTGTCATCTGGCCTGGCTTTCTGATTGGCTCCGGCAACGACCTCGCGTGGGTCTCTACACTCAGTGCATGGGTCCAAACCACCTGAAAGGCCACAATGTGGCTGAAGTTCAGAAGCGCGAGTTTGTCTGCAGTGGTAAGGGAGGAAAATGCCATGGAACAAAGTCTGTCTCTCAGGAATCCTTTAAAAAAAGAATGTAATGGGTATCACCAATGGCACTTGTGCACTACTCTGATTTTCAGATGCATTTTCTTGCAGAAATTTTATGACATTTTGCCAGTACAAATACTCAAATGATTCACACTTATATTTATGTTTTAAAATAGACTATAGCTAGTTTCCAGAATGGGGGCACGGAGAATGAGTTAATTCCTAGATTAGGATTATGTTTGCATTTTAGCTGCTGAGCCATTTATTAGTTTAAGTAATCCCTGATGTGTGCCTAATGGGTATTACATAATAAATATATTGACTAATCTTAGAACATTTCCATACAATGCAAGGAGTATGGAAATTCAAACACAGTCCTAAAAGCAAATCTAATTTTCATTTCCCTTGAAGACAAACTGCCTAGGTCAAGATGGAATATCTCTCTTAAAACAAATGATGAGGCAATAACAAGTTTTAAATTTATGTATATTACCCAGGTTCAACTACCTAATATATATACAAATATATGTGAAAAAAGAGATACATATATTTTATAATTCTTATCAGGGCATATCTAAGAATATTTAAAAATACTTTAAAAATTCTTATTACTGTAGGTGTTGTTTGATATAGCAAAGGACTTATCTTGTAGAAAGTAAGTATGATTTGAGTCACTATTCTATTTTCATAGATTCATAAAGGTCCTCAAGTTCAATGCCCTCATTGTACAGATGAGGAAATGGGAGACCAAAGTGAATAAAGGTCTTAGTCTAGTTTACCTAGCTAGTAAGTGTCTGAGACAGAGTGAAATTCAATTCGATGCCTTCTACTATACTTACAATGCGGGGATTGTCACACACTTTAAAGAAAACCCTCCAACAATATCTTTGGTCTGTTTCAATTTACCTGAATATTAATTGTAACTAAATAATGAAATGACTAATAACTCATTACTAACCACTTTTTCTTTCTTTTTCTTTATACTCATTTCCCTTCCTTTTATTCTAGATGAGGAAGAAGGCAAGTTCTATTTCTTTCTTGTAAAAAGCACTCAGAATATATATACATTTATATGTTGTTTGTGAAAATTGGTAGATTGTTTAAAATGATAGGCAATAGTAAATGTCCAGTAGTCATACCCAATGCTTCATCATGGCAATGGTCATTTTCATTGTAGGTAGCCATGATGGTTGTCTTTGCTGTTCATCATCTCTTTCTCTTACCTCTATTTGGGGAATTCTAATACACAATAAGAAAAAAATGGGTATAAAAGAATTATCCATAATTTTGTTAGGAATGTAAATTACATCATATCTGCTAAATAAGATGAGTTATCATATATATATGTATATATATATTATGAGGAGAAGAGGAAATAATAATGTTCCATAACCATAGGTACTTTTTTGTTCTCTTCCAGCAGAGGAGCAGGATTAAAATTAGATTGCTGATAACAATGGACTAAATCCCTGTGTTGTCAAAAATTTTGAATGGTAAAATTTGTAGCTACAGTTGGTTGCCTGTTGATGTTTGAAAAGTAGTATGATGAAATTTACTAATACAATTTTTATATTTATATTTATGAAGAAATCATTAAGTAAGGTTTTTCTACCCATATTGCTATCTGTTATATAAGTGGAACACTATTATGTCCATTACTGCATCCATTTCTATTCCTATAAAATTTTTAAATATTTCTTTTTGATCAAAATAATTGCAAATCATACTTTGCACAAAACTTCAGTACAATACAATACAGTAAAACAAATATTTCAAATCAAATATTGTCTTATTCCCTCTTGTCCTGGGGGGATTGGGAATAGAACATTTAAATGAGACTCTGTCCCTGCACCTCAATAACAAGAGTAATGTGGTGAAGTACTTAGGAGGCAAAGGGGAGCTTTGTTTTCTAGCTGCTATCATTATTTGGTTAAGCTGATGTCTCTAAGAATTTTATACTCCTGGAACTGGACAGTAAAACAATTACTGTCATTTTTTTTTTCAGGTCATCAGTCGTTTATGGCTGCATCTTGCAGTGTGTTACATTGCCCAGCTGCATGTACGTGTAGTAACAATATAGTGGATTGTCGTGGAAAAGGGCTTCCTGAGATACCTACCAATCTCCCAGAAACCATCACCGAAATGTATGTCATTTGATCTTTTTTATTGTTTATTTCATTTATTCATCAAGTTTCCAGGATGTATCCATCTCGATTATTTGTGGGAAACCCCGGGGCATTATCAAAAGGGAACCTGAGGAATCAGCCAAAGGAAATTTTCTAGATTCTCATGACACATTGTTGACAAGAAGGAGATTCTTGTTTACTGTGGTCCAGGAAGAATTAGAAGATGTTTGTTTAGAGAAAAGAATTCCCTCTGGTCCTTGGGGAAAGGTGTTATACACCTCTCTAGAAAAGGAGGAAGATGCTTTATAGGCATTTAACCTGAGGGAATGTGCTAGATGGATTAGCTATGAAGGAAATTGAGCAAGCACACCCAAAGTTTAGTGGTTTTCAGTCTTTCCTGAATAATAATTTTATAATGCAGCTTTATTGTTTGAGAGTTGTGCATTTTCACAAGCTATTACCATCCAAGCAATACATTATATGTTGCATCACTGTAGGTAAATTTTATTATTAAATTAGTTTTTCTTGTCTTTTTTTTTTTTTTTTTACATTACCGTAATTTCTCCTAGTATCCATCTTCCTTCTTATAGAGATGTCCTATATAATAAAGGCAAAAAAAGAAAAGGGAAAAATCAGCATAACTTATTATAATATTGAAAATGTCTAAAAATAGGGCCAATGTGCAAGGGAAATAGCTCAGCTACAACATGGATTTCCCACATCTGCAAAGGGATAGGATGGTGGTTCCATATCTCTGCTTTTGAGGCAGGCTTTTTAAATATTTTTTTGACATTCACCTCTTTTTTTTTTAATGTAGTTTTCTTTCCATTTACTTGGTCACATTCATTGTGCATACTGCTATTTTGGCTCCACTTAATTCTACATAATTTATGTAGATTTTTCTTATGCTTTTCTGTATTTGTCATATTTTCCATTTCTTACAAGGCTAATATTCAGTTACATTCAGGCATCATGGTTTATTCAGTCGTCCTCCAATTAATGGTCATTTACTTCATTTCTAGTACTTTATTATTAGAGAACTACTAAATACTTGGAATCTATGCCAACTTCCTTCTTATTAATGGCCTCTTTAGGATTGAAGCCTAGTGATGGAATCACTAGGTACATTTTGGTCAATTGATTTGCCTAATTTCCATCAAGGTCATACTCTATCTCTCCATAATCCCTCCAAAGTTGACTATTCCCATCTTTTCTTATCTATGCAAAGGCACATTTTAAAATCAGTAAGACCACTAAAAAGACTTCGATATCATAGTGATAAAATCAGATAACTAGAGAAGAATAAAGAACCCTGTCTGAAAATTCTATGATGCTTAAAACTTCCAAAAACTAAAGCAATCATCTATCTTCAAAATACCACACCCAGCTCTTATTAAAAATTAAAAATTTCACTCAGCAAGATTGCTTTCAATATGAAATAACTAATTTCACCAAGTTTTTTTCACAAATGGATTTTTTTACTAAATTAATTTTGATAACTCAAGTAAAACATATTGCTTAAGACATCACATCATTAAATCGGTTAAAAATATGAATATCACCGAACTTCATACAGCGTTAAAAGTAATTTAAATGACAAAAATCCTAGATTCTGCTTTGGGAAATATGATCTGTCCATATGAAACAATCAATGAACCAAATGGTATTCTGCCTATTTTAGGTTATATACATAATGGAATAAAGTGCTTTATGTTGGAGTGCCTTTTAAAAATGTAACAGTATATAATTATTTTGGATAATAAAAACTAAAAGGGCATAGAAATAGTGCATGAGTAAAATTGTGAAATGGGAATAAGACTGATGATATTAGTAGAGAAATACAGGAAGCATTCCAAGTGTGAAAACAGCATGAGGCAAAGACATCGATGAAAGTGAGCATGTTTCTTGATGGATCCATAAAGGATCATGAATGGAGCAAAACGTTCATTTTGGACAAGAGTGAAAATGGAGTTGGGAAGCTAAAACGCAATTGGGAGAACCTTGACATTTAGAGGGAGTATTTTAGCTTTAATATAGCAACTAGTAAAGCAACTAGGAATTCTCCTTAGGCGTGGAAATACCGTGATAGTGTCGATCTTTGGGTGTAATGATGGCTTGGAGAAAGCAGACACAACAATAATGATTCAGAGTTGATAAAGGCTAGCACGTTATGATGAGAGGCTGGCCACATGTAATGGCAGTGGGAATTCTCAAAGACAGTTTGAAATGGGAATTGATAAAAAGGTAAAGGAAAGTGATGGAACATGACCAGAGAACTAATAGAAGTAAGGATGGAGAGAGAGAGAACATTTTAGCCAATAGATCCGAATTTAGACAAAGAACGATAAGACCCTTAGAAATGCTTTGGAGGAAATGACAGAATCTCGAGTGGGAGTGAGTGATCCAGATAGGACATCCGGAGATGGAAGTCATTAGGATATATCCCTGCAGGCTATACTAATTTTCCCTCTGTTTCTTTGATGTCCTTTCTTTTTACAGGACCAGTTCTTCCCAGATATAGCATTACTTATTTTTCCTCTCATATGATATAGTATTTCCCTTCTTGAAATGTTATTTTTCATTCCTTTTCCCTGTCCTGACCCACATGATCTTCATTCATTTATCTTTAGGAATGAAATGTTGTGATGGCCATATGTAAGTCAGATTTAATAATCTTCATTTCTGATGATCCCCATTTTTCACCTAGTATTCTGGATAATTATACTTACTTTCAGAGTAAAACATCACTTTTCCATTTACCACATATGAACTCAAAAGTATCTTAGCAGTTAGTAAAGATGCATTTTCCCAGAAGAATTAGTAGGCTTTGAATTTACATCACAGTGTTTGCATTCTTCAAATATATTCCATTTATTTGTTACTTCACAGTGAATTTTTATGTAACAAATTTAGATTCCATCCTAAATATTCAAACAAGATGCTAGCTAGCACAGCTATGGAAACCAAATAATTTTTTTTTCTTTTCCTTAAATTTATCTTGCTATGAAGGATATTTTCAGTGAATGTTCAGACTCTAGTCTCAATTTGCCTTTGGCATTTAAGCACATTTGATGAAAACTTCTGAAAGAATGTGTTCAGCTTGATGATTTATGATTTATGGATTCTAATAGAAACTAGACATGATTAAACAAGTCATTTTAGAAGTTGAAAATGCAACAATTCACCAAAATTAGCCATGATTTGTATTATTTGTTACTTTTAATAAAAGGATTTAAAAATATGATACCATACTAAAAATTTCTAATACTTTGATTATAATATGATCCTTTTTATATCAAAGATACACATACATTGAAAACAGTTTAAAATTTTAATTGGGTATTATTTTTAAAAATTTAGCACAATGTACATAAATATTTTTTAAAAGAAAGGTCACATGAATGCTGTATTCTTAAGGAATTCTAACAAGTTTTTTGAAATTAAAAAAAGTTTGCAATCCTGTTATTTTTAGCACTAATTACTAGAAGAAAATGTATGGAACCCTTTGAGGTGAAAGCTATACATTAAAGGTGATATAAATCACAATTATTTTTCTTCTCAATTATTTTAAATCCTACTTTCTAAGTTATTTAAGTAACTTAGTCAAATTTAATAATCTTCACTTCTGATGATCCCCATTTTTCATTGAGTATTCTGAATAATTTTACCTACTTTCAGAGTAAGACATCACTTTTCCATTTACCACATATGAACTCAAAAGTATCTTAGCAGTTAGTAAAGATGCAGTCTTGTAGTAATGTCCAAGGGAACAAGCATTGACCAAAAGGCTATTGGAGTTGAAGATTAGGAGGCCACTGCTAAGTTAAAGGCAATTTTTCATAAAGTTATGGAGATACAAGTGAGAAACAAGCATATTGTGTGGTAAGGAAGGGCAGGCATCCAAATCATTATTTCTTTAGCGTGATGACTGGTCATCCAACTTATTTACTCCACCAAATAAAATCAGGTTTTCTACATGAACAGGAGAGCCATAAAAGAATTTAAGGGAATCTTATAAGAATGAATGTTGAAAGCTATCTTTATATGTAATTGGAAAAAAATAAAATATTATTAAGAGTGGGAAAAAAAATAAAAATAAAAAAAAATAAGAGTGGGAAAAACAAAAAATAAGGAATTATGAATTTTTAGTTTTACAATTTGATTCTCTTATTAAATATATAATAAATTTAATAGATCAGCTTCAGACATGCCATCATGATCTCTAATTCTAATGCACTTTTGTTCTGTTACGTATATGTGTATATGCATAATATGGATGGATGAATGGATGAACACATGAAAACAGTATTGATCATTTATTTGGGGGGGGAAGAGCTCCTCTTCCTAAAATTTTGAATTAGTTCCTTATCTTTATTAAAAATAAAACATTTAGCAAAGGAACTTGGTATAAAAAAAAAAAAGACTTTCTACAGTGAACTATTTCCTTTCTAAATTTCATTGCATTATTTTTGTTTGTGCAATCAAAAATATCCATTTAGCCTTTCTCTATCTCATTCTTATGTGGTCACAAATTCTCTCCTTGTCTATAGCCACAAAAGGTAATTTTTACTTGCTCATCTGATTTGTGACAGGACTTCCGTTTGGAGTTTATCTCAGAATATGGTATGAGGTGTTAGTCTATTTCTGCTAGACTCCAAGATTATTTTCTATACATCTGATTTGTACATACTCGTTTACATATTATCTACTTGAGATACTACTTGAGAATAAGGATTGTTTTGGCCTTTCTGTTTATCCCCAATTCTTAGTACAGCACTTGAAGGTTAGTAAAATCTGAGTAAATATTCCTTGACTTCTTGATCTTAATATCCACCAGCTTCCCACCACTCTCCTTTGTAAAGAGTTTTATCTTGGACTCTTTCTTCTAAGTCACCTCTCATTTCCAGTCAGTTCCCAAATCCTGTGGTGTCATCCTCTGCATCATCTCACTTCATTCACTAACATAATAAAGGCAAGGAGAAAGGTGATGAGAGCCTGAACGAAGGGGATAGCTAGGGGAACCTAAAATAGGAGGCTTCCAAAAGCTTTGCTGAGGTAGAGTGAACAGTACTGAGCAACTGGTGGGAGATGAGGATGCGGATTTAAGGGATCATTAATAAAGGAAGATCGTTTCTAAGTTGGGAAGCAAGTGCTGGATGAACGCTGACAGGAGTTTAGCAGCAATGAGCCTCAGGCTTTTGACAGAATCTTTAGGAGGGGAGGTGTGGGAGGAACAAGGAGCTGAGTTTGGGATTTCCTGGGAATACCCAGAATGGAATGGACTGCTGGCTGCTAGTGACAGTCCAAGGAGGGAAGTCACATCCTTGCAAAGGGAGGCTGTTGGAATATTGAAATAGGAATGACCCCTGCAGGGACAGTTTGATGTAGAAAAACCATACATTATTATTATTATCTATGCTTCGTTCTTTTTTCATTTGCTTATCTTGTTAAATATTTCGTAATTACATTTAGGGGGGTGGGTAGGAGGCCCCACAGTGCACAGAGCAACTGGACTAGAGAGAAGACTCATCTTCTTGAGTTCAAATTTAGTCTCAGACACTTACCAGTTGAGTGACCCAGGGGCAAATCACTTAATCCCATTTGCCTCAGTTTCCTCATCTGTGAAATGGCCCAGAGAAGGAAATGGCAAACAGCTGTCATATCTTTTGTAAGAAAACCCCATTGGGATCACAAAGATTGAGACATGACTCAAACAGCTGAACAACCGACAACAATTACATTTCCATATGGCTCTGGTACCACAGAGGTTTTGCTGAAGCTATAGATGACTAGTTTGTTGCCTCTGGACTAAATGACCTCTAAGTTTCCTTCTAGTTCTAAATCCCAGTATCTTGGATAATCTTCTTAACAAGCAAAAGAGTATTGATTGTACTCATCCAAACAAAGAATGTGAAAAACAAATTAAGATTGGAGTATAGACAAGAACATAATTAAAAATAACCTTTCTAAAATTCGTGTAGAGGAATCAATGTATACACATGCATTCATTCAGTAAATATCCCCAAACCCAATGTTAAGTTTCATGAAGGTTGGGATCAGATCTTATTATTACTTACATTCCCCAGATTGCCTAAATTCATTTATTCGTTCATTCAATGACTACTTAAGTGTCTTTTTTTTTCTATTCTAAGCTATGTTTAGGAGAAAATATAAATGTAATTAAGACATCATCCTTTGCCTTTGGGAATCCAACAATCCCTTAAAACCTTGTAGACTTACAAGATAATAAATCTGTTGAATGTTGAATGATTTAAGCAATCCTTGTGGTTGTTTAAAATAGGCTGAAAGCCTTCTTTTTAAAAGCAGATGTCTTAATAATCATTCTAAGAGAGGAGAGGTAGAAGTGATTTCTAGGACCCAACTATGGAAATACAGCCATAAAGGAAGGATGGAAGTGTTCACTATTGAGAAGTGGAACAATCATGGTAATAAATTGAAATTCTAAATTCGGAGTTGAAATCAGGATGAGATAGGGTTGCCACACTTAGCACCACACTTAGATTAGTAGATCCAGATTGTGTCCCATCACTTAATTCTTGGGAGATATGTAAGCAATTGAGTTGGTCTGATTTATCTAAGGTATAAAATAGAGCCAATACTCCTTCAAAGTACCTCAAAGTTTTAAGAAATTCTTACTGAAACAAGCCATGTTTGAACTAGCAGTCTCATAAAACTGTTGAAAAAAAGTATGTTTTGTAAGCTATAAAGCACCACATAAATGTCCATAATTATTAAATTAGCAAAGCACTTATTCAATACCTATTATACGCACACACAAAAGATAAAAAAATTTTTAAAACGCCCACTGGGTCAAGATGGTATAGTAGATAGAGTACTGCATCTAGAATCAGGAAGATATGAGTTCCAGTGGTACTAGCTGTGTGACCCTGGGCAATTCACTTATCCTGTTTGCCTCAGTATCCTTATCTGTAAAATAATCTGGAGAAATAGCAAACCACTCTAGTACTTTTGCCAAGAAAACCCCAAATGGGATCACAGAACCAGATGCATGTGAATGATAATAATAAGCACCACAGCATGTTCCCTGCCCTCAGAGAGCTTATATTCCACCAGAAGAAGTCTATGACCTTCAAAATATTTTTGATATTGAATTTGTTCAATATGTTATTGAATGTGATTTATAAATATAACCAGGATATGGTTTAACAAATAATAATAGCTTGGTTATTCAAAATAAGAAGTATACTTTTTGTTTTTGAAAAATGAGAGAGGGCAAATGTTTAAATCATTAAGGAACTCTTCTTGTAACTCAATCTAGGAAAATACCTTCTGTGGAAAACCAAGGAGAATAACTCTGGTAATTAATTAAAGATCTGTCTATGTCTATTATTATTTGTTTAAAAGCAACTTTTTCTAAAATGTTGTGTATTCATAAATTTGTTCATATATTCAACAGATCATTATTAAATATATATGATTTGGAAAGAAGAAAAATCATTAAGATATGACCCCTGATTTTATTGAGCACATAACGAGACTTAATAATCTAGTAAAGATTCATGGCATACAGAAATAGCAATACCATAAAATACAAAAATGCTGAATAAGAGTATGAGAAGTATAAAAAAAGGTTGGAAATAGGATAGAGCAGAGGATTTTCTTAATAAAGGAAATAAGAGAGAATTTAAAGGGGTATTAAATTCTATTGATTCAGTCAATTCAATCAAAAAATTGGTCAAAAGGATCTACCTAATTTACTGGTCAATTTAAGAAATGTATTATTTAATTCAATAGTCCTATATAAATGTAGTTTTTTTTTTTTAAAGTCTAATAAGACAATCTTTAGTAGTTTTTTACTGCTATCAGAGTTTAATCAAATTGTTTCATTTTTAAAGATGTTCTATGAATCTCTTTTGTTATTCATTACTTAGAGAGCCCCCAAATTCAGCATCTGCAGGTGTGAGTTACATATTTTCCACTAACTAGTTATGTGATGTTGGACATATTATTTCATCTTCTTGGATCTTTGTTTCTTTACCTAACAAATAAGTTGAACTAGGTGATCTCTGAAGCTTTCAGTATTAATAGTTAAAAATTATGAGTATAAGGCATATGTGTTTATGTAGATCTATATATGAATATTTTAACCATATTAGTATATGTACATACAGAGAAAATTTATGAGCATAATTATATAACTGACCTATAAATAACAATAAGAGCTACTTTATTCCGTCATTTATTTTCACACATAAGGAAACTGTGAAAATTTACCTGGTTTGCTCCAAATCCTACAAGTGATATACTGACAAAGTTTGAATTCAGGGCCAGATGCTCTTGACTTCAAATCTTGAGCTCTGGTCTCTTCTAGAAAGGGCTGATTCCCCCAAAGCACTCTATTTTCTGGGGCAAGAACAATCACAAATAGACACCGTTTTATTGCTAGATTATATGCTTCCATTTCTAATGGATACTGCTTATTAGGCTTTGGGAAATGGAAATCAAGTTAAATAAGTTATGTTCACTTTTTAAGTTTAAGAAATCAAGAATAAGAAAACTGATTTAAAAAAAGAACTAACCATCTCAGTAAAGGACTTACTTTTTTTTTTTTTTTTAAATCAGCACATATGTAATCTTAGAGAATACGACAATGTTATAATGGCAATTCAGGGTTCAAATGTTCACTCCATTGTCAAGAGTGTTTATGATGTCCACAATCAACCGAAGACTTAAAATCTCAAAAGCGTCATACTTTAAAATACATTTGGTTATGTTATGTCCATTCTACATCCCAGATTTCACCGGAGTTCTTTTGTCGTTAAAATTAGAAGCAACATTCCTTAAGAGTAAGTACTTCAGAGATACTTGTCTAATAGCCCGGAGATTCCCTGAAGCTAAAGGAACATTGCAATCCCTTTTCTTTCAAAGGACTGGCAGATGTTACCTATGATGAGAAATGTGTTGGCTACACAGAGACGTTCCTGAGATTCAGAAGCTGGAGAGAATCCCCCCGCAGAAATCTATTTTCTGCTCTCTGACAGCTGTTTTTGCCATTGACTTTAAAGGCAGATGGAGAAAATGCAGAGAAGAACTGTGAGCTTTATTGCCATGCATAATCAGCATCTGTGCAGTGTGTTACACACACATCACAGAGCTCACACTTTGTTGTCTGTGTTGTGAAAACTCTTCCAAGCTTCCAAAACGGTCTCGAAAATAAGCAAATAGCACATTTCTAGCAATTCAGGTCATTTAAATTAAACTCCATCTTCACAGTATGCTTGTGGACATATAGCTTCATAATCTCCATCTCTCAGTCTTGAGTAAAAGAAATTGAAACTGCATAGGAAAATACTGCCTGCTGCATAAATGTTTAGTTTCTAATTTAGAGTTTCAATTGATTCTTATTTTGAGATTTACTTCTTTATCAGAACACATATTAACAGAAATGTAATATGCAGAATGTTTAAATATATTTTATTTAACTACTTCAGATCTGGCACATGGAAGTGATTTTATGCAGTATGTCGGTACAATTTAATTAGAAAGATATTGACTATCATTCATAAGAATTGAAAGCTAGTGAACTGAAAATCATTAAAAATGAATGGGAATTGTCTAATGTCTTGGAAATTTGTCAAATGCTAGTCAGCATCTTTAGTTACCAAATTATGTCCTAAGTTGTAAACTTAAAGGACATAAGTTATCACAGATAACTACTGGGAAATTTCATATATATATATATATATATATATATATATATATATACACACACACACACACATATCACAGTGCTTTTCTGCTAGAAAAGACATATTCAAATATATTCAAAGAGAGTTTTAATATAGTAGGCTCTAGAAGAAGTTAGTAATGATGTGTTAATAAAAGTGTATAGACAAGCAAGAACACCACCAGTCACTTGAATGGAAGGGGAAAGAATAATCTATTTTCAGTAAATAACTATAGAGGGTTCCTTAGATAGAAAGTTATCTGTGAGAGGGACCATGTGAATTGACATATTCATTTTATTTCATTATTTTAAAAGATGATTGAAGTTAGTAACAAGTGCAATGAAAAAAATTTGGGGGAAATGGCTAGAAAGTATGTGTGAGAGAGAGACAGAAAGAGGCAGAGGGAGCTGGGGATGAGGGAAGGAAAGGCGGGGAAATGCACATGAAGTTTCTTGAGACTTGAGGGAAAAAAATGATTTATTTACTAAACTGTTGGAGTTAGTAAATGTTAGTCCATGTTACTAAACATGGAGACATGATCAATTTTCATATTTGGAGTCTAAACAATTTTTAGACATTTTAAGAAGAAACTGAATCCATTTCTTTGTTGTTGTGATGGAACAGTTTTTGAAACTCACCTGAATGTCAGGAAGCCAATCTCCTGAGCACTGTCACATCAGATGGCCTTTTCGAAAATGGTTTATGAGCATCTTTCCTTTTCCTCCCTCTACTCAGTTGACTAAATTCACGTTCATCTTAAAATTCAAAATATTGAATCTTCCATGAAGGAATAGCACACACAATGCTTTTAATTATGGCAGATTTTGTCAGAAGCATGCAAATTTATTTTAGACATTACTCTATCGGTTTTAGTGACCCTGGCATGGATTTAATTAGATTCTTCACGCAAGGGTGGCTACAAATTTGCACTCTGAAATTCAGCAGATTCTAGGCAGATAAGGCAGAAGATTAGAGGATAACAGATCTGGAAAACACGAATTTGCTTTGCTTCCTTTGTGAACAGAGTGGAATACCCAATGGTTTTTCTTCTATATTTATATAAATTGATTTACCATTACCAGCCCCATTTTATGGCACGCTGTCTTATAAAATGAGATGTTTACCTTGGTATTAGTTAATCATCAAGTAGATATTTATACTCTTCTACTTTTAGTAAACCCTTTATACAGAAGCCCTTAAAGGTTTATCCCAGAATTGTACATTTGGTTTTGAACTGGGCCCTAAAAGGAAGAAATTAATTCTCTTATCTTCAGAATATTTTGCTTAATAGCTATTGATGATCACATAATTTTTTCCCCTTTGAAAATATTCCTGCCTTGAACAAAGGATCTGCTCCATGTATTGTAACTCTCTCCTGGCCAAGACTGCTGTATTTCCTCTCAAGGTTCCAGGGCACCCTGAGGAATTGGGCTTTCTCTTTACTCTCACCATTTGACCAGATTGAGCACAGAAGTAGTGAGAGTACCTCACTTGGTACTTGTGACTTGTTGCCTGCTCTCATCTCAATGTTCTGTCAAATTGAATGGGAAATATAACAGAGGTCATTGTAATCTCATTGCACTATAAAGGAAGAAAAAGGGGGGAGGTCTAGCAAACCAGTGCTTTATTTGAAAGATTAATGGAAGTTGTTAGTGATGTAGGACGACTAAATCTTTCAGCTTTTTAAGCCCTTTGACAAGAAATCATTCCAACTACAGTCTGGTCCATTGTTGTTCTGTTTAATTTTTTATAATGAACTAAAGAGATGAACATAACCTTTAAAAATGATTGCAGGCATGCACAAGCTAAAAACCATATGCCCCCATGAATTCCATTTATACTAGCAAAATATGAAATGGTAAAATGATCCAAATCTCAGTACTGTATGTAATTAGAGCTTTAGAAGTCTTTTTTTTTTTTTTTTGCTATTTTATAAGACATACATAAATAATCCAGGTGCATAAGTCCAGATTTTCACATTATTAAGTCAAACTTCTTGTCTCCCAGGATAATTTCAGAATTCTTTAGGTACCTTCATAATCATGGGAAAATTTCCAATGGCTCATGAAATTAGCATTTTACAACCTGTTTCTCATGGACAAGATTTCACCAGAAACAAAACAAATATCCTGAAAAGAGAATTCCTTTTGTCTGGAATTTTTATGCTACATATCATAATTACCCACCTGAAGAAGACTAAACAGAGCCATAAACTTCCCAAATATCCTCTCATACTAACTATTGCAAATGCATAGTCATTCTTAGCCCAGGAAATCCCTGAAATGTCTGCTTAATTTGGCATCTTTTAAGATTATCTTAATTTTGTTATTTTTGTTGGGATGTTATGGGAAAAGAAAATGAATGTGCAATAAAGTGTACCCTCAGTGGAATGGTTGAGAGGAGTCATTCGAGAATTCCATCTAGGAACTAATTTTTAACTAATCATTAGTTAAATGTCAACTGGGTACAAAGCTCTGTCACTTCTGCTCTGTTGAAGGACTGTGAGTGTTATCAATGTTCTCCATATTCATCACTATGGGGCAAAATACCCAATCTCTGTTCCTCATTATTGTATCCCTCTTTAAATTCCATTTGGACTCATTCAGGTTCATTGTATCCTGCAGATAACTTTTGGTAGACTTTTTAGGGTTAGGGTTAAACCAGATTTCTTTGCATTCTATTGGTAGTAAATATTAGTGTTGTTTTTAATTTTAAAGAAATTCCTTCAAAGAAGATTTTGGCCTTTTCGGTTAACTGTTACTAAGAGATCAGTGACATAAGGGTTGAGTTGATAGTTTTTTATATTTTATTTATTTTTGATGGAAATTAATTAATCAGAAATCAAGAAACATTCATTAAGTTTTTGCTGTCTGTGTGGGATATTCTACCATCATGCAGTCCCTGCCGTGGACGTGTTCATGATGCATATCAGGAACATATGACGTGTTCATGATGAAAATGAGCGTGTGGTCAAATAAATGTGAGATTTTGACAGGGTAAGTTCAGGGAAATTTACGATGGAAGAGATCGTTTTCATGTAATGCAATCGAGAAAAGCTTCATAGCAAAGGTAGCACAGGAATTAGGCCTTGTTGAAGGAATGAATTTCAATAAGCAAAAATAAAAATAACACGTATTCCTCACAGAGTAGACCATGTATAAAAGCTCTTGGTGTGTGGAAGAGTTCTCTGATTTGTCTTGAATGTAGAGTATTTGAAAAGTAGCATATATAAGAGTGGGCAAGCATATGAAAGCTCTAGATGCAAAACTAATCTGTGGATGTAATTGGATGCTGTAACTTCCTAAGCCTGGAAGTGACCAGTCTTTAAGCAGGGCGGTGACCGGGCCAGTCCTATAGGATTATTTTGGGAGCTGTAAAGGGGAAAGGCTGCCTGCTGGTAAAGTTTGTTACAACATTCCATTTAAGAGGTAATTACCAGGTGAACTCAGGGCATCTCTGTAGGAGTGGAGAGAATGGGATCGAGGTGAGAGCATTGGGGGGAGCAGAGCCAACGGGATTTCGCAACACTGGGAGACAGCCCATTTCAGTCATCAACCTGTCCAAAAATAACCAGACTGGCCGAGCCGTGGTCCTCTCCGCATCTGTGCCCTTCTCTCCATCCTCCTGGCTCAAGCCCTCAGCAGCTCTC
Organism: Sarcophilus harrisii; assembly: GCF_902635505.1. NCBI lineage: Eukaryota > Metazoa > Chordata > Mammalia > Dasyuromorphia > Dasyuridae > Sarcophilus > Sarcophilus harrisii. The sequence continues at coordinate 10,956,135 of NC_045431.1, forward strand.
ACCTGAATGACTGAAATAGCTTCCTAATTGGTCTCCCCACTGTTCCTTAACCTGGGCCTTGCACCTGCTACCTCCTCAAGCCTGGAACAGACCCTTTCCCTCCCTGAGCCTCTGATCCTCAGCTTCCTTCAGCCCTCAGCTCAGATCCTTTTCTGGGCTCTTCTAGTTTATGATGCTTCCTCTCTCCTCAAATGCTGTAATGTGTATTTATCTTGTGTGTCATACCCTCTTAGTAGTTCTGTTTTTCATTCCTGGGCCAAATGCAGTGACTTGCAAATCAGAGATACTTAATAAATGTTTGTTTGATTGAATTAAATTAATAGTCTACTTAGATACTCTATATGATCGTGCACTTGAACTTTAAAAATCAAGTCAATCAAACAAGTGTTTATTGAACCCTTAAGTTTAATATCTATCCTATCAGGAATTAACATATAAAATAGATAATAATTAAATTGCATAATTTTGACTATAAGTGCTGCAGGAAATTAGAGACAGGCTTTTCTTTAGGGCTAAAATCGTCAAGCAAAACCTGGAAATAAATAAGATCTAAGGAAAAATTAGCTAGGAAGAGACTAGAGGGGCGATTCCTACAAATTCATAGACCAGAATGGGGAGAAATAGAGAAATTCTACACTATTAAGATGTATTGAAGATGTCAAGTTCTTATGAAGAGGTAGCTTGGCGTGGGAGGAGGAGCCCTGGCTCTGGAGACAAAGGGACCTCAGTCCAAGTTTCGTCCCTGACACTGCCAAGTTATCATTTGCCTCTCTGGCCCTGAGTTTCTTCATCTGTGAAATGGGATCTGTCTTCCAGCTCTTAACTGATTATTCTTTGATGCTCTTACAGTACCTACTTAGAAGAAAGGGAAACAGGCTGAAGTCTCAGGCAAATCTTCCCCAAGAGATTCCAACCCAATGAAGAGAAGTGACTAGTTTCCTACTGCCAGTGTATTTCTGGGATAAATAATGTAGGTGGGCCTCTGGCCGCCTGGAGGGGAAGGACAATGCTTAAGATGACATCTCCTAATCTCTTTTAGCGACTTCACTTTTGGTGGCTTCAGTTGATAAATCTTTCTCAAGCTAAGGCATCAAGGAATTGTCAGAAAAGTGATATTATTGTGGAAGGAGGGGGAAAAATCAAGGCACAAGTCAGAGAATTAGGGAGGATCTTCTCAGTTTTTAGAAGCCTTTACATAAAGATGTGCATGTGTGCCAATTGCTTTAAAAAAATTCAATAGTATAAAAAGGAAATTTGAGTGTAGAATTTAATAATGAATTCTAAGGTCAACCTTTCTAGATGGAGAGGGACAGAGATTATTTCTATAATTTTCTACCCCATCCTTACATTCTAACTCTTACTCCAGACCCTTCAGGTTCTGTAGTCTTATCTGATTATCCTGCCCTCAAAATCATTGCCTAAATACAGTTAGGTCCTAAGTTCTCTGAAAGTTTCTTAGGAAAGGAGTATGAGAGCATTTATAGTGATCATAAATTTGGCTTCTTCTTAGGAATCTGGACATGAGTTATACATATTTAAAACTCTCCTGTTCCACTTTAACATTGTTTTCTTTTTCTTTTTCCCCCCATTATAGACGTTTAGAACAAAATTCAATCAAGGTCATCCCTCCTGGAGCCTTTTCACCATATAAAAAGCTTCGAAGAATGTGAGTTAAAAACACTCTGGAATTTTATGCAATTTAAATGTATTTTTTTAAAAAATAGTTCATGTTTGTATAAAGGAAGCCATCTGAGTACGGTTATTTCAGAGAGTTTGGCAGCTTCATTATTCACTAACATAACAGATTGCCAGCTAGCTCTTTGGTAATTCCTGGTTCATTAATAGTAGCATTGTCTCATTTAACATGGAGTTTCATTAATTCATGATTAATGAATGATTTTTCATTAAAGTGAACCTTTGAAGTAAAAATTTCTGAGGTTTTCTCTTTTTGAAAGCAGACTCTGAGTACATTCTTTCTTTAAATATTTCTGAATACAAGCTTCATACAATTTGTTTTTAATTTTTGTGGTCATATGACTCCTTTTCACTCAAAAAACTGTTTCATGGAACAAGTTTCAGCTTTCATACATAGGTGTCAAACAAATATTTCATAGGGAAAATTTTGGTTTTGTCCCATGCTAAATCATTCTACTTTACTTGTTACTTTTAAGAGAATTGGGCTGAATTAATATAACATAAATTGATTTCTCCTTTTTAGTGATCTGAGCAATAACCAAATCTCAGAAATTGCACCAGATGCTTTCCATGGCCTGAGATCACTGAACTCACTGTAAGTATTCTCATATCAAATATTTAATAACATTAAGGATTGACTAAATACTGATTGAATCTATGTCTATTTTCTTTGTGCCTTTTGTCCAAGGACGCAAAATTTTATATTAAGAAATCTCAAGAGTCTAGTATTTTAAGTGGGAGTTAAGAACATAGCACCCTTTCACATGTACGCCTAGTATTTTAAGTGGGAGTTTAAGAACTTAGCACCCTTTCATATCTATATCCCATTCCTGTTTTCTCCCAAGAAAATTTACTTCTGCAATAGAGGAAAGAAGCATCCTCCATTGAAAGTGCCCTAATAGCCACAGACCTAATAATGACTATCACAGAAAGACATCTATTTGCGGTAAAAACCATTTTAATAAAAGTAGAGGTGGAGTGGTGAAATGTAACAGAGCCATGTATTGTTAAAGTGCTTTATCACTGGCTTCATAACTTTAAGGCATTTCTGAAAGAGGTCACTCATCTCTCAAAGTCTAAATCCAAAGTGGCAGTTTTTGGGTAACAAAGAAACTTCCTGATGATAAATGATGACATTTCCAAAGGACCTTTAGTATCCACAAATCATTCATCTTCTTCTTGCAGGACCCTGCAGAGTATACATACACACACAAATATACAACTAAATATTTGAAAGCTATTTTTAAACTAAACTTTAAAGTTTGAAAACAAAATTAGGTCCAATTAAGTTAAATATTAAAGAATATAATAAAATTGTTTTAGTGATGATCCTCCTGGGAAGAGAGTTTACATTGAGTAATTTAGGTGATGTAAAGACAAGTATGTCAACTAAAATATATTTGACAAAAAAAGCTGTATGGAAATATGACTGTAGAACTAATTAGAATTTCAAAGGGTATTATTATTAACAATAATAACAGGTGTTAATAATATTACTAAAAATAACTTATCTGCATGCCTCAGGGCCCTAATAAACACCGTCTACTGGCAATGGAACAATTTAGCTCAGATTAATATTCTCACAGTAGAGATTATTGTGGCATTTTGGGAAAGTTATTTTCATTTCTAGAGCAAAGGGGAAAATAATTATTTTCAGGTGTTCACATGAGTATGCAGGAATACTAAACCAAGCTGACCTGATGATCTGGTCTCAAGAAAGCAGAGAGTAGTCACTTCAAATTTACTATTTGGCTTATTGCTGTTGACAGTGGCAGTTCAGGGAGAGAAAGAATTTGGAAAAGGAAAATGTCATATTTCCAACTCAAAATTTAGTGTGTATCTGGGGTGGAGAGAAAGGTCAAGTGGAAAGTGGAGAAGGGAAGTTTGTGTGTTATTAAAAATCTGTGTGTTGCATAAAGGAAACACTGCAGAATCAAGTAGTTTGTAGTTGTAGGCAGGCTAGATTTTTTGTAAGTGTTCTGCATTCTTTGGAAAAAAGCCATTTGAGAACTCTAAATAGCACAGTGGGGATGATCTCAGCCAATATTGGAATCTTCATTTACGCCACCTTAAGGATTCCATGATTCACTTTATCTTCTAATCTTCCATTTGGATTGAAATAATTTCTTAAATGCTGTAAAAATATTTAGTAAATTTCCAAAATGTCTCTGTCCTTTCCTAGTAAATGTCAATATCAGCATGGAAGTAAGAACTGCTGGAATACTAGAGTTTCGTAGCAAATTTTATTTTTAAAATCTTATTTTCTAGGAACCTATTTGATGCTTGACTTGGATATGTAGTGGTTTGTTTTGCTAGTTTAATTTAGGGGACTAAAGGGACAGAAAGGTGGGGAAAGGACAAAATCCCCCCTGAATGGGGAGGAGCATTTTTTCCCTTGGGAACTGCTTAGACTAGGAAGGAAGGGAGGAAGGAAGGGAGGGAAAGAAGGAAGGAAGGAGGGAAGGAAGGAAGGAAGGAGGGAAGGAAGGAAGGAAGGAGGGAAGGAAGGAAGGAAGGAGGGAAGGAAGGAGGGAAGGAAGGAAGGAAGGAGGGAGGGAAGGAAGGAAGGAAGGAAGGAAGGAAGGAAGGAAGGAAGGAAGGAAGGAAGGAAGGACGGACAGACTAACTCCATTTGTAAATGGAGTTTTTTATTCCAACTTGAACATATTTTTCTTTTCCTTTTGTACCTGATGATGGCTGAAGATGCTCAGACACAAACTGAACATAAACAATGAGCTAGGCCCAAATTTGATTAGGAGAAAGAAAGTGTGCCAGGAAGCATTTGGGAAGTGATCTCTCCAGCCCATCTTCCATATGTTTGTCTCTAACACACCATATTTCTGTTTCCCGGCTATTTTGTTCAGGTCTTTGTTGAGCTGACTTGCTCCGGCTTTGTTAATATTCTCATTTTGTTCTCTTACTGCCAGCATGATACAGCCTGATGGCATTTCTGAGAGGATATACCTGGGGATATACGGCAACTTCACGGTTTCTCTTGAGTCTTTAATATCTGCTTCCCTTAAGTGAGCACGCATTTCCTCACGGGGGCCCAGGCCATTTTGGGCCCTGGCCCCCTCCGGTCCTTTCCTCCCCCTCCCCCCCCCCCCCCCCCCCCCCGCGAGTTCGCTAGTAACCCAAAGACTGCTTGCACATCCATCTCCCGTGTTCCTCTGCCCCCCCCCCCACGTCTCCACTTCTGTTGCCCGGGGATGCTGCAGCACCAGAGGCTGCACCAGCCCGGGAAGCCCCCAGCGGCAGCGCTGGGCTGGGCAGCCAGAGATGCCCAGGAGCCAGGCCTTGGGATAGAGAGTATACGGAAGCCAAGTACCCCTCCCGGTGGCGGGGTGGGGGGGAGGGAGGCCGGAGGGTGAGAGGCTGAGCGCGGGGCTTCTAGCGGAGAAAGTACCTAGCGGAGCCTCCCGAGATTTCCTCCCCTCCCCCAGGGCCAGCGCGCTCTCCTGCGGTTCTGACGGGCCTGTTGACAGTCCAAGGTTGAATGGCCTCTCGCAGGTCTTCCCAGGGAGTGGGGGAGGGGGGGTTATTCAGTTTGATCGCCAGGCCTTCCGTCAGGCGAGCGGAAACCGAGGTTTTAGGGGGGATTTTTACACAATTGGTTATTTAGCCTTTTTTCAGGCACGTGTGACTCTTGGTGGCCCCTTCTGACATTTCCTGGCAAAGAGGCCGGAGCTAGTCTGGCTGGTCCTTCTTTAGCCCATTTCACAGACAAGGAGACTGAGGCAGGCAGGGCGAGGGGGTTGCCCAGCGTTGTATAGTTAGTAAGTCTCTGAGGCCGCCTTGAACAAGATTCTTCCTGACTCCAAATCTGCTGGATTTTTTTTTTTTTTTTACATTTTTACACAAAGAATCCTGCTTAATAATAAAAAAAATATTTCATTTTTCGGTATGATCGCAGGGTCAGGGCCGTGACCAGAGTTCCGCTGGCCCCGCAGAGTCAGGTCCCCGCCGCTTTTGTCCCGGAGAACCGGGGGAGTTCAAGGGGCGTCTCCGGCTTCCCCCAGCGAAGCGCGGAGGCGGGGCTGGGCCCCGAGGCCGCGCGCTGGTCAAGGCCCTTTCCCTGTGAGCCACGTGCCCGCACCTGGCGGCGGCCGGAAGTCGGGAAGCACGCTCCCGCCTGCGGGCGCGGCCCCGCCTGTCGGGCTAGAACAACTAGAAGCGCTGCCGATGGCGCCCGCAGGGGCGCCCTGATGCCCCCCCCACCTCCGGGAACCCACTTGGCGCCCGGCGCGCTCCGAGCCAGTCCCCCTCTCCTGCGTCAGCCCGAGGCCCAAAGCCTGTCCCCGGGCCGCGAGGCGGCCTGGTCGGAGCCGCAAAGGATCTTGGGCCGGCGGCCGCCAGCGGCGACCTGGGCCGGGCCGTGCCCCGGGGCCTTCGCCTGGGAGATAAAGGGGAAGCCGCAAGCTCCCCGACGCTGCTGCTCTCCTCCTTCAGCCTTTTTTCTGCCAATTCTGTCCCCGGGACCCCTGGTTATCAGGGCGGTCCTTCCCCTGGCCCGCCGCCCCTTCCTGAGCGGCAGGTACACGGTTCTCCTTCATTATATTTTGTTTTTAAGTTAATTGATTTGACTTCACAGACATAACTGTGCGCCCGCAGTGACTTGTGGTTAAAAGAGATCGGCCTCACCCCCAAGGCAACAACACATCGTCCAAACTGGCCCCGCGCCCGCTTCTCCTTCTTGGGCCCTTGTGAGATGGCTTTGAGGAAATGAGGCGCGTTTCCAGGAAATGAGGCGCGTTTCCAGGAAATGAGGCGCGTTTCCTGAAAATAGGCTCCGGGCCTGCTTTAGCCTGCGGACCGTAGCGCTGATACGCGGGTCACCGCGTATCTCTGCAAAGTTGTGGATGGTCTTGGAGCGTTCGGGATGCCGAGTTTCCCTTAGTTGACGTGTTTTGAAATATTCTTATTTTGAATATCCTGTTTTCAGATATAGTATCTTATCTCCACAACAACCCGGCGAGGCAAAAAAAAATAATAATAATAAATGAACAAATAAATAAATAGAGCTAAAAAAACAACAATTAAAAAACACATTCTCGTCCTTATTTTGCAAATGAAAACTCTGATAAAGGAAGGTTATCTGACTTGTTTATGAGCAAGAAAGCCAGAATCAGAAATAAGCTTTTCTTAGTGTCGTGATATGTCTTAATGTGTTATGGCAGCACAGATTCCAATATGATGTGCACATGCTCAATAGTTATTTTTGGCATTTTCTGATTTTCCTAATCATTAACTTTTTTTTAATAGTGTCCTCTATGGAAATAAAATTACAGAGCTTCCAAAAAGTCTATTTGAAGGACTATTTTCTTTACAGCTTCTGTGAGTATTTGGTCTTTTTTTTTTATTTTTAGAATTCTAAACTTAATCACTATACTTTGTCGATCTAAAAATGCATATTTCCATTTAGTATTCAATAAAAATGGGCCATTTTAACAAAACATTTAAAATGATGGTAAAGGGGATAGTATTGTTTAAGATCATTTGGAGAAATAAGAGTTACTTTTAGCTTTAAAACTTGTTTCAATCCACTGTCACAAATTTATGAATTCCAGCTGTTCTACCACTTTTCACTTGTGCAATCCTTGTTCTTGGTATTGTGAAACATCTCTATTTTGATTTAACAGTGGCTGGAAAGGGGAAAAATATGATGGCATGTTTATCAACCTTTGCTGAAAGAATCAGTGGGACTAGCAGTGTTGAAATAATGCTGTCCACCAACAATGACAACAAAATAGATGTGCATTAGGTCGTCAGAGAAACAATGCTGACCTAAGGAAGATTATCTAGAAATCACTAGCTTGCAGTAGGAAAAAAAATCCACTCATTTGATTAAAAGCATTGGTTATCCAAACTTTATGAAGTTAAGATTGGACACTATATGGAAGTATTTGGAAACATCATACCTGAAAGCCAGAAGGTACTTTGTAGGACAGGTAATGAGCAACCCACCTAGTACATATATCCCTTCTCTAACATCTTAATAAACAGCACACCTATTTGAAAATTTGTAATTACACAAAATTTCTGTTTTACGAGGCCTTCAGATTCATTGTTGCCAGTTAAATTATTAGAAAATTCTTAATATTAAACCAAAATATGTCTCCTTATAATCTCTAGTTTTTCCTCATAATTCCATCCTCTTAAATAGCCAGGACAAATCTAATCCCTCTTCCTTATGGCAACTTTTCAAATATTTGAAGATATTTATCTTTCCCTTCCTATATAACATTAATTATATGTAACTATCTCCAGTTCACTTATTCCAGGAATTCTTAACCTCAGAGAAATTATTTTTTTTTTACTAATTTGAATTATATTTAACAAAATCATTGGTTTCCATTGAAATCCTATGTATTTTGTGGTATGCATTCAAAAACATCATTTTGAGAAGGGAGTCATTGGTTTTACCAGATGGCCAAAGGGGTCCGTCCATGACACAAAAAGTTTAAGCCGCATCCTTAATTCACTCGTCTGATTTCCAGTCCCATCTGTATTATGTGACATCAATTTTCATGTCTCTAGATGTGATCTACCTGTGCATTCTAAAGTGAGTTTCTTTCATCCTTTGCACTTACATATATAATTGACTCTTTTGGGTATTTCCTCCCATTGATTCAAGGTGTAAGCATTCTCCACTTATTTGTCTTTAGCAATTCTAGAGGTCTTGCCTAGAGACCCACCCACTATGATAAACAGTTCCTCTGATACTTTTTATATGTAAAAGCCACAGATCTTAAACCTCTCCACTGTTACCACTTTAGAATTGTAAAATATTGAAAGATTTTCTGTCTTTTTAAGATTTTTGCTCTATTGGGTTTTTCCCCCAAAGTAATATGTTATGTTAAGAAGCAATCATTTAAGCATTGTTTATATTTGGGAGTCTGGTTAAAATAGACAAAAGAGCCCTAAACTAGGATTTCCAAGAACAGAGGTTCAATTTGTGCTACCTAGTACCCATGGCAGCTTGGATGACTTACTTAAGCTCTCTAGACCTTGCTTTATTTACAAAACTGTTAGAGTAAATTATCTTAGTCCTTTTAATGTAGAAATTATTCATTAAACAATGGCCGTCTGCTAGGGCCTGTGCCGAGTGTCATGTTTCTAAATCCAAATAAGTAAGACAATCCTTCCCCTCAAAGAGTTTGCCTTCTAATGAAGGAAAATATTTTATTAAGGGGACTGGAAAGAAGGATGGCTTGAAGATGCTAGGGAACAATTAGTTATCATCCAGGTTAGTTCTAGGGTTGGAACCCAAAGTTCAGATGGAGAAATGTAGGTCACGATAATGGCCCAAAAGGAGAAGGGACAACGGAATATAAATGTGAAGTGATCCTGCAGTCACAATTTTTTCTATATTATAATACTCTGTAGAAATGAATTATATTGTGATATAGTAAAAATATGCTAAAAAAGAAGTCAGAAGACTTGAGTTTGAATCCAAGAATTTCATTTTCTCACAGTGGCCACAGTCACATGTTCTGGGTCTCAATTTGCTTACTTATAACACAAGGGCATAAAACCGGATGGAACCTGAGGATCCTTCTAACTTTAAATCTAGGTTTCTATGTATATTTCTTATAGTTTCTGGAAACATCATATGACACAAATTCATCTTCTCTTGTTTGATGGTTATGCCTTTCCATAATTTTGTCCCATTAATCAAAGTTTACTTAAGACTTAAAATCACTTAAATTACTCATATATATTAGGATATCTCTAGAGTGAATAAATCTAAGCTAGATGGTGTAGTCGATGGAGTGATGGACCGGGAGTCTTTCTGAATTCAGATGTATGACACTGGGCAAGTCACTTACTTTTTGCCTCAGTTTCTTGTAAAATGAGCTGGAGAAAGAAATGGCAAAGTAGTTCCAGTGACTGTCCCAAAAGCCCCAAATGGGTCACAGAGAGTCAGACTTACTGAAGTGCTAACCACAAAAAATGTCCCAATCAATGTCTGCTACCCTTGTCCATGTCTTGTTTTTGTCTGCCATCCACCCTCCTTTTTCTTAGGATATCCCCTTTGCCCTTTTTTCCCTGTCCTGTTATGTCCAGGTCCTAAAGTCAACTTAACAGCTACTACTTGATGAATCTACTGCCCCACTTCTCCCCGCTATTGTCTGCTATGTGTTTGGTTTGGTTTGGTTTGTGGACATGGGATAAGTTTTATTTTTATAGAAAAAGCAGATGAGCCAAAGGATTAGAGGATCCCATAAATAAATATAGAAAACCCTTAAGATCCTCACAGTACACAGAGGCTTGCTCATAAACATTTTATATAAAACATGCACAACTCTCATATAGCACATCCATTCCCCCAAAGGCAATCATCGGGGGACAGAGGCAGAGGAAATACTCCTTCCCATCTGAATCATGTCCTGTAGGACAGAAGAGCAGCAGAGCCCAGGTCCCCTTCACTTCTTCAGCCTTAGGAGACATTTCTGGGAGCTTCTTCTTTCCCCAGGAAGTATATACTATTTAGCAAAGTTCTTCTCTCCCTCCTCCCCCCAAGGCTGTATCTCCAAACTCTCAAGCCTTGAAATGTTCACATTCAAAGTCACCTCCAAGACCACTGCTAAGGAAGTATATCACGTTGCTATCCAGGAAATAATAATTATACCTGCAGTAAAAATGGCTCACCGTTCATAGAATTTATTATGGGCTAAGCACGTTCTAATTATCTCATTTGATCCTAACAACAAGCTTGGGAACACCTATTGGTGCTTGATTATCCCTGTTTTCTAGAGGAGAAAAACTGAAGTCCGTGGAAATTAAGTCACTTGTTCAGGCCTCTAGCTAGTGGGTCTGGGGCTGGATTTCCACTCGGTCTTCCTGACTCCAGGCCTAGGGATCTCCCCACCACCCATGGATCGCCTAGCCAGATCAGTGCCCCTTAGTAAACACTGTCCGTGGGACACGTGGCTGAGCATTGTCCAAGATAGCACGTGTCCAGTACATTCGGGAGCTTTGCCTGTTACTGGTTCCTTCTAAGGGGAGTGAGCATTTATTAACTTGAGCCCCAGCTCACACCGGGCTCCCAGACTGACCAGGGAAAAAAACCGTGTCTGTTGGTTGTTTATATGGCAAGTAGTTCATTTGTAGTCCAGGGAGAGCAGGCCCTCATCCTTGCAATGTCTTGGGGTCTCTTCTCACACCTGCCAAAACTAAAAACAAATCAGACCATGGCTGGTTCTTCAGTAGGCTGGAGGTCACTGGGTTTGACCTTTGGTTAGTACTTGAAGGGGGAAAGATGGCTGTTATGGACCAGAACTTGAAACAAGATCAGTGGAATTGATAGAGACCATAGTTATCTAATTTGGTCTGGTGCTTAACAGTTCTCCAGTACATGTACTGGCAGAAGCAGAGAAGACAAAGGACTGGTGGCAGGAGCTTATCAAGGCCCAGCCTCCCTATTTTTAGCCTAATTTCACCTAACTCCCTTATAGGTACAGTGTCCTAAGCAAATTAGCTAATTTCTAATTCTTGATTCCTTTTGTGCCTTTGTATAAATGTCCCCCATATCCAAAACGTCCTCTTTGTCATTCACTGCCATTATGATCCTTCTCTTCCTTCAAGGCTGAATTCAGGTGTCTTCTCAGCTATGGCCCCTTCCCAGAAGAAAAGATTTGCCTCATTAATTAAATATTCTTAGAATATTTCCCATGCCTCTATCTAAATTACTTTTTTAAAAGCCTTATTTGTGTAATAATTTTTGTGACTGAGATTTAGCATCTCAAGATGGCAAAGAACTCTATACGTATAATCCTATTTTTATATCCATTTTTATCTAGTCCTCTGTGGAATGTGGGCTCCTGGAGGCCAGAAACTATCCCTTTGTTTCTTTTCCATATCCAGAACCTACCATAGTGCTTTGCAATTAAAATTTAATACTTAGATTGAGATCAGGGCACACCGACATGGTAGAAGACAATTTTATGGAAGAAATAGGGCCTGAGTCAGGCTTAAAGACTATTAAGATTTTGAATCCGCGTAGAGGAATGGGGAGTTAATGGGAGGCAGGGAGGGGCAGCAGTTCACCATTTAGGAAAAAATACGAGCAAAGTCATGGAAATGGTACCAGATTATAGTTACTCCAGGATCTGTGATGCTGAATGACTATAGAATTCTGCGGCATCTCATGGCTCCTAAATACTTCCAATTAAAATTTCATGATTATACTCAAAAGAAACAACTATCTGGGGTAAAGTTGCAGAGAACAGACAGTTCTAAGCAGCTGATTTGCAAGCGAATTTAACGAAGGATTCCCTTGCTACCTTTGATCCATCAGACTCCTGAATGCCAACAAGATCAACTGCCTGCGTGTGGACGCCTTTCAGGACCTGCACAACCTGAACCTTCTGTCCCTGTACGACAACAAGCTGCAGACCATTGCCAAGGGCACCTTCGCACCCCTGCGGGCCATTCAGACTTTGTATGTATGCCTGGGGTTTCCTGTGGTGGGCCTGAGCCCTTGGCAGTTTTCTTGCCACTAGTCTGCTCTGTCTTTGGACCCGCTGAGTCAGTTTTCAATAATGTGTAAAATTGTTTGTGTGTGTGTGTACGTGTGTTTCTGAAAGGCATTTGGCTCAGAACCCATTTATTTGTGACTGCCATCTGAAGTGGCTAGCGGATTACCTTCACACAAACCCTATCGAGACCAGCGGGGCCCGCTGCACCAGCCCCCGGCGGCTGGCCAACAAAAGGATCGGCCAGATCAAAAGCAAGAAGTTCCGCTGCTCAGGTAATTGGCCCAGTTCATCGGGGATTTTCGGGGGCTTGGCCCGGACCACTGGGGCCGGACATCGTTGGTAGTTTGGGTATTTTATCCAGCAGGAGAGAGAGACAGCCGCTGACCCAGGTTGTGCCTTACCCTTACCCCGAGCTGCCCAGAAAGTACCTTCAATACCGCTTTCTCCCCCTTAGTTCTCTATTGAACGATTTCAGTATCATTCATTTCCCCCCAAAATCAACTGAAGAATGAGAAAAAGCTATTTGTCTAAGTTCAGACTGCTCAATGAAACAGATGGAGACCATCTATCGTGGTCCCATCTATCATGGAGACGATCTAGGATATCGTCTGATGTCACTCTCTCAAATTGGTTCTCTCTGCATTTGACCAGAGACATCAAGCTAAATAAATAAATATACATATATATTGTATATGTATATATATTTAAAGAGACCATCTTTAGAAAACTTAGCAAGATTCAAAATTATCATAAATATATGTATATATTATATATATGTATATATAAATACCATCTTAAACATTTTAATGTTTCAATGTGTCTGTCATCCATCAACTAGGTTTCCTCTCCTTTGGGGTTGGAAGTCCTGAATCATTTTGTGATTAGAAACATCCACCATTGTTGTTGATGTTTTTCATTGTTAGAAAACTTACCAATATTCAAATTTATTGTAAACATATATATTTAAAGACACCATCTTTAGAAAATTTACCAATATTCAAATTATCATATATATATATATATATATATATATATATTTAAAGACACCATCTTTAGAAAACTTAGCAATATTCAAATTATCATAAATATATACATGTATATATTTTAAGACACCATTTTAAACATTTTAAAGTTTCAGTGAGTCTGTCATCTGTCAACTAGGTTTCCACTTGAATCATTTTGTGATTAGAAACATCCATCATTGTTGTTGATGTTTTTCATTGTTAGAAAATTTAGCAATATTCAAATTTATCATAAATATATGTATATTTTAAAAGACACTACCTTTAGAAAACTTAGCAATATTCAAATCATCGTAAACCATTTTGCCAAATAAGGATATTATTTTAATCCAAATTTTGAGTTGATTTCATGATAAATGTTTTTTTCCATTATAAAATCTCATAAGTAATTGGATTAAATCTTTGATAGATGTTACTTTGATAGTTGTTACAGGTACAATTTATTTTTAGCAGTTAATTAATGATAAAATTAAAAGATTATTATATTTTGTCCATGATCCGAGATACATTTGCAACTCATTCTACATTGTTATATTATAACTCCTGCTACAAATATACATTTTCACTTAATTATCTGTAGAGACTTCAGTCCACTCTTGATCTAATATATTTCATATCTTTGCTTGCTGACATTCAGGTGCCTCTTCTATTTTTTCTCTTTTTTTTATTTAGCTAAAGAACAGTATTTCATTCCAGGTAGGTTTTTGCTCTGTAGTAGGACTAACTGCAGACACTCTTTTCTCACCCTGAAACACCAAGTTTTCTCCAAACTGATTAGATTTTGATGCATGTCTTTGAAAATGGAGTGTCTTTTAGATAGGTTGACTTTTCCTACGTAGATGACTAGTAGTTCTTTCCTGAAGATGTGGCCTTTGCATGCAGCTTCTGATCTCAAATAAAATCTCACTCTATTTTTTTCTCACTCACCTGTTGGCACATTTGTCTAAAATTACTCACACTAGATAGAACCTGCTGCCTTCTTTTATTCCGATCACTTTTACTGCTTACCTTTTATATCTTCTCTTTTGTTCTGTTTTTAAAATATAGCTTTCTGAGCTGGTTTTAAAGACAGACCTTACCACGGTCAAAGAGCTAGTTCTATTTGGTCAATCTCAATCATTTAAGGTTTGGGGTTTTTTTAAGGGTCATTTGCCCCCTTCTTTGCCTTTTTATGCTGAAATAGTAGTTTCCTGCTCACTGTCTGCAACTATTACTTGTTCACCTATGACCTCACAATCCCCGCATTTCTGGGACCACAGTAGAATTCCAGGAAAAGAATATTGGTGTCTTTTACAAAGGCATGGGAAGTTCACACGGATCCCCGTATGCTATGAATAACTTAAGCAGATGGATATGTAGGTTTAAAAGAATAAACAATAAAACTTGACTCCTTCAGATTTTTTAATATCACTGAGGGAAATGCTGATTTTGGTCCTAGCTCTTTGAAATGTGTTTCTTCTTTTTTCCTTGCCTGCAAAATGTGTGTAATGTGTTCTTGATTTGTTGTTTTGCTTTTAAAAAAGAAAGCAATGTATATACATACATATTTCATTAATTGATTAGCAATGTATATGTATCCTCTGACTATCGAGTGTTTTCTCAGATATTAGTATGAAGGAATTGCCACAGGGTCGGCTATGAAAGCAATAATTGTACTTTCAAGTAACACTAGGTATATGCTCGCTCCCTAGCTTAAAGAATTAAGAACTGTTGATTGCAAGTCTTTACCCAGAACTTGGTGCATTTAACACATTCATTTGCATTCTATTGCATATGGTACATTTATTTTGAACTGGAATAATCGTGGAATTTTTCTATGTTCTCACATTCACATATCGACTGAATATGGGAAAATTAACAATGGAAGAGGCACATGATTTGCTATCTTGGCAGCTGTGAAAACTCATTATTTTAAAGCAGAAATAAACTGGAAGGTTTGGGGATATCTTATGCTTACTCAAAGTACAGACCATTTGAGATTAATAATAGTTGGAACAGCTGTATCCTTGTCACTAGAAAGCCTATAAAATAGTCACTATGATTTGCATTCTCAGATGCTAAGATTTCTTCACTGTCTGTCTAATCAGTAACAAGCTGTTCAGGCTTTTTAGTTTTAGTTGCTTTTGTTATTCTTTGATAACAGAGAAGGAAATAAAATAAAGTATGGTGCCCTTCATTTGGGGGAGAGAGGAAATTCCAAGTGTTTACCTAAAACTTGAACTATGGTTTATGTGTATGCGCTCTTTTACTGAAAATAAATAAAATATAAAAAGTCTTCCAATGAAATATAAAAGATCATGGCAGATATAGTCCCACATCTATTTGCTTGAATCACTAAGAAAATTGATTAGTCAAAGATAGATCTCATGAAGATATATCAGGCCCCCAAGTGCTTTCGTACATGTTGAATCTGAGTAATCATCATTAAAGCAACACTGTCAGAAGATTGAATATGTACGTTTTGTAGCTGAGCAGTCTAGCATTCCTGATATTTAAACTATGTTTGTGACTGCCTTTTGTGCCTATATTCAGAAACTAAGGACTTTTCTGTCACTGAAACATATCATTCAACTCTGTTTATTCATAAAAGAAACAAAATAGTTATCCTGTCCTACGATGTCTAAGCAGCAAGATATTTATTATATTATATTTATTGTTATATTATTATATTATATATGTAAAATTATAACACTGAATGTTATAATTAGAATATAACATGTTAGGTCACATCTGAAAGTTTAATTTAAAAGCACTGGCTATAGTCCATGTCTGGTGGACTCTTTTAAAAAACTGGTTTAAATGTTTGCATGTACAGTAGCACTTTAGGATTTTACATTGTCAAATTTATTTTATAAAAAGTTCACAAACAGACAGCACGACAGATTTAATACATGGTCATTCATAAAGACTGGAAACCACGAGTCTAAGTCACTCAGTCAGTGCCCTGGCATTTCTCTATGACAGTAGATCACAAAATTGCTTACCAGCAGAGGAAGTTTCCATTCTGAAAACTCACAGACCAATCATCAAATTTTAGGTACGGGTCACCAAAATAGAAAGGTCTAAAAAAAAAAAAAAAAATCTGCAATGTTCATGTTATGCAATTAGACTTAAAAAAAATAAAAAGTTATTTGAGCATTGCATGATTCTCAAGATCCAAGCACTGTGACAAATGCCCAGGATACAAAGATAGCCCCTGCCCTCAAGGAGCTTACTTTCTAAGAGGGACAATCATTACGTCCCTTGATGCTATTCAGCAGAGCCACCAGAATTCATGATTCTTTGATTTCCGTTCAGAACTGTAGCCTCTCCACTATCCCTGTAGGAATGACAAATTAAAAACAAATAGAAGGCGTGGTCTTATTTTAAGTGAAAATTGTCATCCCACAGGAAAAAATAATAAGTATTGCACACGAGAACTCCCAAATGCATCCATTTGTTCCTCTATAAATGAGGGGGAAACCTGTTAAGTCGCATGTCTCGATTACCTCCAGATAGGATTACTCTTTCCTTTTCGGCTATCTTTACTTTTGCAGGAGTTCACCATTTGGGCTGTAAGTAAAAGCGTAGCGTCTGAATAAATCATGACGGCCTTCCCATCCTGACGCACCTCCTACTGCGTTAGTCTTAGTCTTCACACCTTTGTTTGAAAAGCCAAAGGTGTTCTGAGCTTCTTCTGTCCTCCCTGGAATTTCTTCCTGGATGTATTCTGGAAAAAGGGAAAGGGGCTGCTTGCATTCTGTAGATTGTGGGAAAAGGCGAGAGGATTCGCGGGGGCCGCCTTTCCTTCTCCTGCCCGTAAAGAGACCGCCCTAACCCTCTGAACTCTGGCGGCAAAGCGTCTGCAAGGAGAATGCATGTCCTTCCTGTCCTGGGCCTCCCACTGCCAGTGTCTGTTGCTTCCCCCCTAATTCCTTGTCTTTCCTCTTGGTCTGATCCTTGGCCTAGTGGATGCCGTAATGATCATGTGGCGAGATTTTCTGTTGTGCTTGATCTAACCATGTGGTTGTGAGGTATGAGTAAAACATGGTTCTGTCAAGCACCATGGAACGTCACGCAGCTTTCTACAGCATGACAAGCTGCTGAGGCTTAAATCAGGATGATACATTCCTAAAACAAAATTCTTAAAAAGAGGGTTCGGTGTATTTTGGAGATTATGTGTAAGGTAGGGAGCCATAACTGAGTCTTGAAGACTGAATAAAGTCCAAGCGACATAGAAGGGGACTTAAAAAACCCTAAACAAAAAGATGACATACCAAGATACACGGATGTCAGTGAAAATCTTCACTCAGAGGAATAATGAACTCTGGGAGAATAAAGAGCAATAATTGTGTGATTAGCTGCGAAGCAGGCTAGATTGGCTCATAGCAGGATCAGCAGGAAATACAGCTGTGAAAAGCTCAACTTATTAATGTTATCCTATCATGTGAATCTGGTCACATTTTTCCCCCTAGTGAATTTCAAGCCCTTGCATTAACCCTCTCCTGATACCCTCGTTTCTGTGTCGTATCACAGTACTGACCATATACTGCCCACGCTATACACTTGCTCTTGAACTGGAGACTTCTTTTTTCTTTCTTTTTTCCTTCCTTCAAAAAAATTAATAAGTATTCCAAACTTTACGCTCAGTCTCTTTGTCTCGGTTTGACTCCTCAATAGGCACGGAAGACTATCGATCAAAATTAAGTGGAGACTGCTTTGCAGATCTGGCTTGCCCCGAAAAGTGCCGCTGTGAAGGGACTACAGTGGATTGCTCCAATCAAAAGCTCACCAAGATTCCAGATCACATCCCTCAGTACACTGCAGAACTGTGAGTCCATCTCACCCTACCCAGCTCCCCTCCTGAAGAACGCCCCTCGATGTCTTCATGGTGCTATCTATACCATATACTAAAAAAGTACATCTACGTATACTACTAAATAATATTACGTTACAGTAATAAGGAAAAAAGGCATTAATTCAGATGCTAAACTCTCCATGACAGTTTTCACCAGACCTTAAGAATATCCAAATAGTAGAATATTGCAGTACAGGTAATTTTTATGCAAGTACTATATATAGTTTAAAAAAAAAAACTGGGGATTGGACAGCTCAATCTTTTAATGAAATTTTCCTATCCATGAAAATTTTCAATTTATTATTTCTATATGAATGGTTTTTTTTTTAATTTGTGTCATATTTATTGGATGCATGATATACCCCACATACCCCATGATATAGCCCATGTACAGGGGCTTTTCACATGCATTATTCCATAGGATGGACCTAACGATACTACTTGGTAATAGGAAGGAGATGAATGGGATCATAAAAGCACCTTAAAAGCTAGAAATCTCCCTAAAGATAATCATGGTCCAGCTCTCTTTTAGGGAAAACTGAGGCCCAGGGTGTTGGGGTACCTTGCCCAGTTTACATAGCTAGCAATTTTCAGAGTCAATCCATGAACTAGTGTCTTTTGACTCCAGATGAAAGAATTAATTTAATGGAAATTACAATGTTCTTGTTGTATTCTCAATAATTAAAATTTCCTCAAATTGATACACTTTATTATAACCATTGTTCTATGTAAATTAGTATTTTAGAGAGCATCTCAGTTCATCCCTCTGCCCCTGGGGAGAACTCAAGAAATCAGTTTTCAGTTCATTGTGCAGTTAGCACTAGCAGTGCTAATGGGAGTCACTATTTGGAAATTTCTGTTAATTATGAGAGTTTAATTAGGGGAGGCTAATATGATTTTTTTAATTAACTCTTGCTTTGAGTTCAAGGGATAAAAGGCATTATGTGAATTTCAGACACTAAACTCTCCATGACAGTTTTCACCAGACCATAAGAATATCCAAATAGTAGAATATTTCAGTACAGATAAAAAACTGACAATTCATATACAAGTACTATATATAGTTAAGAAAATTGGGGATTGGACAGCTTAATCTTTGAATTAGATTTTCCTATCTTTCATGAAATTTTTAAATTTATTATTTCTAATATGAATGTTTTTTAAATTTGTGTCATATTTATTGGATACTGATATTTAGTTTAATCACATAAAACAGTGTTTCTGTTTTTAGACTCTTCTACCACTTATCTATACCACTCATTTGATATTTTATCATATATAGCCCTGTATTATCAGTTATCTCTCTATATGTGCTTTGTCTTTAAAATAAGACTGTAATCCCTGAAGAAAAGAATGTATACTACTTTGACTCTCTTATGGCTTCAAGCATAAGGCCTTGTATGCAGGTACTTGTTAACTGTGTTACCCAGGAGCACATTGGCACCTCTATGGGTGAAGTGATTTGCCCAGTCACACAGGTAATTAGTGGCAGGGGTGGCTATTTGAACCCAGACCCTCTGCTTCTAAATCCATTGTTAATCAGTAGTGATAGGAATCCTCTTCACTTTGTAACTCATTTGTTACTTTGTTTTTTCCTAGGCGCCTCAATAATAATGAATTTACCGTCCTGGAAGCTACAGGGATCTTTAAGAAGCTCCCTCAGCTACGTAAAATGTAAGCTTATTTTTTTTTCATGTTCTTTCCACACTATGTGCATTTCTCCTTAGCGTCTTTGAAAATTATGAAAAGTGAAAAGTGCTCTCCCAGCAGATGATCACACCCCCGTGAGCCAGCTCTTGCATGGAGGTCAGAGCTGACTGCTCCTGTCTCTAAGTCTAGACACAAGCAAAGGCAAGACCGATCATGGCTTCTCTGGGCATCTCCTTTTAGACTTAGACAGCTGGTCGGTTATGAAGACACAGCAGGAATGGGGCAATCTAAGCTCATCAGAAATGCACCCAGCAATGTTCTGTAACTTCCTTTACTGCTCCCCAAATCATACCGATAATGCCTCTTTTAGCACATTCAGGAAAAAACATTTGACTTTTTTGCTTCATTAAACTTTCATCAGAAAATAATCAAAATCAAATGATTGGAAAACTGACTTGTTATTAGCTCATCTTTGTCACTTCATGTCCACAATTCTTATCGTAAAATCATTTAACTCAGCAATTTCCAGATTAAAAAAAACTTATTCTAGCTTTTAGCTTAAATGCTTAGGGAATAGTTCAAATATTCGTTAGATGGAATGAAATTGGGCATGTTCTTTTTTTAGAAATGTGTTAAATATTAATTTTTTATTTCATATCTCATAACTATACATTAATTCTAAGTTGAAAGGGATCTTCAGTTTCTATTGTAGCACAATTGTTAATTTTTGAGTTAATTATTATGTTATTAATGTGAATTAATGGAATGAAAAGCATTCTTCTTTATTCTTTCACTTGGGGAAATGGGTTAGAGAGTTGGAAGAAAGACATCTCTGAAGAGGTATTGACTGACTTTATTCATTCATTCATTCTCAACCAAAAGGGTCCTAAGGACTTGCTGTCCATAGAACACTGTATGAAAGAGTAGAAAAGATGCAGAGTTTAGAAGAGATTGTCCTTATGAAGCTTATATCATAGTAACAGGATATCACCTAATCACAAATCATTATACTGTCCAACGATGTTTAGCGTAACATATTTTATATTTATGCGAACTCAGTCTTGGAAGGTTATTATTGACTTGGGACATCATGGTAGGCTTCCCAGTAGAGCCATCATTTAAGTTAGATCAATAAGTATTAACAGGCAAAGGGGGAGAGAGAGCAAAGGAAACAGGATGGGCAAAAATGTGAAGGTAAAGAATTTATGGTATATTTAAGGACCGTTAAGAGACCCCAGTATGATTAGAGCAGAGAATGTACAAACGAAAGTAACACAAAGTAATTGTGAAAGACAAAATGCTACTAAACGATGTGGGGACTTGGAGATAGATGAAAAAGCGTGCTCTTACAGAAAAACAAGATAATGAAAGGCCTTGACCAAAGGTTTGACATCTACATATCTACACAGAAGGAAATTTGTTGTGACAATAAGAGGGATTCGGCAAACATTCTCTAATTCAATACAAGAAACATTTATTAACATTTATACGTTTAAGGTACCTAGTAAGTGCTAACGTTGGGAATGTTAAAGCAAAAAGAAAATAGCCCTTTTCCCTGAGGAACCTACATTATATTGGAGGGAAATGGCAAAGAATTGGATATGTATCAGGAGGGAAAGGATGGACAATGATCCTGTGGTTTGTGCTTGAAGAATCGATGGGATTATAGTTAAAATAGAAGTTTGGAAATTTGTCAAGTCTAAGATAGAATATGATGAATTCACTTTTAGACATTGTATTCAAGGCTACAGTGGGGAATAGAGCTATTCAATTGGCAGCCAGATATGAAGAACAAATATTCAGGAAAGAGATGAGACAAGATAAAAAGATTTAGGAGTCATCTTAGAGATAATTGAACCCATGGAAAATGATGAAATTACCCAGATGTAAACCAACGGTCACAGGTGGAGGGATCAAGAGAGGTTACATGGTTTAAGTAAAAGAGCATTGAACTCTGAATCTAAGGAAGAATAGGTTTGAATTCTATCTCAGGGCTTACTAGCTATGTGACCCACGGTCGCCATACTTTAGCTCTTTCTGTTTCTTCATCTATAATATATGAATAATATTGCCCACAGTATCTGTCTTAAAGACAAGAAGCATTTGGTAAGGATTTACTATGCTAAGTCACACAGATATAAGAAAAAAAGAGGCAATCTTTGCTCAAGAATCTTATATTCTAACATAACACATGAAGGGAAACTGAAAAGTGGAGGGAGAAGAGGAGGAAGATACTCAGCAGGGTACAAGGTAGCAAGTCCAGAATCAGAAGCTAGAAGAATGAAGGAAAGCCGGCCTGAGCCCTTCCTCAGCTTGAAGGTTCTAGGAGGAACTCACCCATGAAGAAAGGGCTTCTAAGGATAGAGGAACCTTCCTGAATGAAAAAGCAGCTCAGGCATGGTGGCAAGTATGGATTGGAAAGTCAGATATGAATCCAGGAGGGAAATGAAAGATAACTTGCTTCTTAGGTTCTTAAAAGTAAATTTTCATATAGACGCATATATAAAAATACATACATGCATGTGTAAACCAACATATTTATATATAAAATATAACACAAATATTGATTTAAACATATATTTGCATTTATATATGTATGCATGTATGTGTGTATATATATATATATGATTTTCAAGCCTTGAAAAGCTGTATAAACATCACCCCATTATTGCGCATCGTGAATATTTCTTTTTGTTCAACAAAGATTTCCTGATCATTTACCAATTTTATTGTGGTGACTATAAAGGGATAAAAGATAGGCCTTGTCTCTGAATAAAAAATATCTTACATGTCATATATACCTTTGGAAACAAAGTGTAATCAAGATTTTTGTTATTTTTGTTTTGACCATTTTTTCTCTTGTCTTTTCTCATGTAGGATAACAGTCCAGATTTTGGCAATTTATTCAGAGTTAGAAGCGTGGAATAAGGAAATCCTGAAAAGTTTTGTGATGTTTCTAGAGTGGGGGGAGAGAGGGAAGGAAAGAAGGAGGGAGAGAGAGATATAGAGAGAGAGACATACATACATGGATAGGTGAATATAGAAATATAGATAAAGTATACAATTACTCTTTAGTGTTATTTCTGACGCCTGTTAATAATCATGAAGAAATCCCCAACTATTTCTCTTTGTTGCGATGATCTTCATTTAGAAACTTCAGCAACAATAAGATCACAGATATTGAAGAAGGAGCATTTGAAGGAGCCTCTGGCGTAAATGAAATTCTTCTCACTAGTAACCGGTTGGAAAATGTTCGCCATAAGATGTTCAAGGGATTAGAAAGCCTGAAAACTCTGTAAGCATCCTTGTTTTCACTGTAACTTTTTTTGTGAATAGTTTTTCTCACAAATGGTGCTGACTTAAGACAAGCAAACATTCATTCAGCAGCTACTTATTACACCTATTGTGTCCTGGAAGAGGTACAAAAATTGATGGGTAATTTAGCAAGAATTTGTTAATCTTTTCATACCTGTGCAAGGTACTAAGGAGACAAAGATGGAAATTAATGTAATCCCTATTTTCAATGAGCTCATAATTTAGTAGGAAAATAAAATATTATCTTGCTGAGTTGTTGAAATGAAATCATATGATTATATGGAGATAATCTTGCATTCTTGAAGTCTATGCCCAGTGGATGGCAACTTAAAGTAGTCCTACTAAATGCAAATGGTTTTAAATACCTGCCTGCTGATGAACGGTAGGTTTCTTATTTTTAGAGAGGGAGAAGAAGAAGGAGAGGGAGAGAGGGAGGGATGGGAGGGGTGGATAGATAAAGAAATAGAGATAGATAGATAGATGAATGAGACATAAACAGACAAACCATTTATTAAGCACATATTGTATTCCCAGTACTGTGATAAATAGTGCTGGGTGTACAAATACAACCAGGAAAGATAGTCCCTGATTTCAGGGAGCCTACATAGTGATGTAGAAACAGCCCATAAAAGGGAAGATAGAAAGGGGTGAGATATGGATGGATGGCAAAGTGTAGAGATGGCCAGGAAGCGAATTGATAGCCTGTTTCCTGGCAAGATAAGGACCAGGCTGGCTAAATTCAGAAATGCCCATCCTAAGGTAAGCTAGAGCATGATTAATTTGTCAGCCACAGAAATCATAGGAGACCATTTATCAAGGCCAGTGGTCTGATCAGCACTTCTTCTTTACAGGACCTCTGATTAATTCGTGTTGGAAACGTCTGTTTCCCGAATGTGATCTAGGCCACTGCTCTCTTCCTCGTCAGTCCTGTGTGTAGCTCATTCGCACCAATGGTACCGGTCCATGAGGCGTGGGAAGCAGACCTATAAGGCTGCTTCCTTCTCTGTTCCCTCTCTCCTTCCTGACGAGCACAGTGTTTTTGAAGATTCCTCATCTAATTTAAGGACCGAGGCAGGGTATCAAAGTACAATGAGACTTTGAGAGCACCTTCTAGCCTAGGTCTGATATGTCCAGCCTTTACCTGGCCTCCTTACTCATTGTGTTAAATATCAGGAAACTCCCGGCCCCCATAAGTATGGGTTTCTGGTCCTCACTGCCTTTAAGCCGGGCCAGGTAGCTGAGACCATGACGGCTGATGGACGCTTCATAAAGCAGATTGGCCTAAACTTCCACACCCATGTTAATTGGGGGAAGGCTTTCCCGTTACTCCAGTTCATCCGAGCAGACATGATCATACTTGATCTGATGCCTGGGTGCTTACTGTGAGGCCCATTGTTTCCCACTGACCCTGGGCATTCCAGGGAGGAGCCCAGCACACGGTTTCCATGGCAGCACCATCTGCCTCAGGTGCATTAGGAGTTGAAGGTGCTTCTGGAATCTAGCCACCAGGTAGAGCAATGTGTACGCATTAAAATTCATTCTAGGCCCTAGCCAAAGGCAAACGAGGTGGCTGGTGTGCAGTGGCTAGAGCAATGGCTCTGGAGTCCACAGTACCAGAGCTTAAACCCCCTTCTGCCTCAGTTTCCTCATCTGCAAAACAGGGATGGTAATCGCATCTGTGACTGGGGGAAAAAAAATCCCCAAACTGAACCACGATGACATAATTCCTTTCCGGGTACAGTTTTAGCTAGATGGCTTCTGAAGTCTCTTCCAGCCCAGAGATTCTTTGATTCTAGATGGCAACCTCTTCAGAAGACTGAAGATAAATTTTAAACTACGACTCCCCCTTGTTTCAGAGACAGGGAACAGCCCAACTAGGTCCACCTACTAGTACTTGCTTTTAACAATATCGATTCAAAATGGCAGAGCGAATAAATTCCCAGGCGTCAGATCTGGAAGGATCATATGGATAATGCTCTGCCTTTGTGACTACAGACAAACCATCAAATTCCAAGTGCCTCGGGTGTCCTCCCAGCACTTACCTATTAAAACATGGGACTTGCTGCTGATAAAGTCGCATCGATTTTATGTATTGTATAACCATATAAAGACATTTGACCCTTTACCGTGTTTACTTCAGTCCCCATGAAGTCAGGACCCCAGTTCATTTCAGTAGTTGAGATGGATTCTCTAGGTACGGGAATATTCTAAATGCATCTCAGAGAAGTGCAATTATCCCTTTGTTTCAGTATTTTAGTGTATTATATCATTTTTTTTTCATGGCATGAACAGGAAAATTGGTTTTTTTAAATGGTGCAGGAATATATGAAGACTATCACAAATAATCAGCCAAAATTTTGCCTCTTAAAGGATTTCTCAGTCAAGAGATAAACAGTTCAGCTGCTTTATGGGCAGAATCACTTTTGTTGCACTGTTATAAAAAGCTCGTTATAAGAAATCATGATTGCAGAAGCATAGTAATAATAATATATGGTAATAAACATTGGAATTCTAATAATGAAATTCTTATAATCAAGTATAATTCTTTTTATGACAGCAGCCCTGGAAATAAGAGTGTGGTTATAGCTGTATTAAACTCAGGCATAGTACCATTTTTTGCAATGTTTCACTAATAAGCACCATGCTAGTTGCTAATAAATATACTTCTCATTAATAAATTATACAGATTATCATAATGAAATGCTATAGCTTGGACTTGCTCTTTATTTCTGTTAGATATTATGTCAATATGATTATTTCTGTAACGATGTCCATTCCTTTTCAGGATGTTGAGAAGTAATCGCATAACCTGCGTAGGGAATGATAGTTTCATCGGACTCAGTTCTGTACGTTTGCTTTCTTTGTATGACAATCAAATTACGACAGTTGCTCCAGGAGCCTTTGATACCCTCCATTCCTTATCCACATTGTGAGTATCGATGGTAACGTCTTAGTTAAACTTGGTTTCTTGGTTGAACTAGACAATTAAATATTTAGTTGCATATTTTCAATAATGTCTCAGTAGCAATATCACATCCTCATGAGACAGATAGTAATTTTTTTTTTTAAAAAGGATGGAAAATTTAGTATCTAAGATACTACTTATGCATTTTTCTTTCAAAGTGACAGACTGATGAATTTTGCTTATTTTCACTCTAAAACTTGTCTTCCATATAAAAATATAGATCACTTCCTTTAATCAAGTAGAAATGTAACAATACTGATGAATAATTCAGTCTAGCCAATGGAACAATTTCTACATCTTATAACATGATGCTACTGAAATGGAAAAGTTCTTGGGATACTCCCCACCCCCACAATATGACCTTGACTTGGGCATTTGAAATGTAAAGAATACTAGTTAAGTAGGTCATAAAAGTAGTTCCCAGTGCGGCGGCATACTAAAAAGGGAACCTTAAAAGCAGGGGAAGCCATGTTGGATTTAGGGTGGCAGGACTTATGTCCTAATCCCAGTTCTGGCATTGACCAAAGATGTCACCTAAAGAATTGGACTCTTTCTCTCTCATTCTTGGGCACCTCGCTCTTAAAATAAGGAAGTGGAGCAAGAAACCCTCAAAGATACCTCTCAGCTCTAAAATCTATGGTCCTAAGTCACCTGATAGCAGGCTTGGGAGCAAATCATTAGTGAAATATTTCCTAGAGTTTAGTGAAGAAAAAAACTTCTTATAACCTTAGGAAAAACAACTGGGGATGAAAGTGTTATTGATGTTCAGAGAGTATTTGTGTATATTGTACCTCCAACTTAATTCATACCTTGCATAGTCCGCATGTTAGTGTTAGAAATGATTAATTTCCAAGCAGTGGTTTGCATCTAAATATATTGTTATAATTTAATGAGTGGGAAATAAAGGTTACTGGAGAAGATGGAAAAGAAAAAAAAAAAACCTTGTTTCTCACAGCTCAAGTCACTAACAGAATTATTTCCAAGGGGAGCACCCATCAGTAAAGCACTTAATCCTCTTTCCACATAAAATGTGACATTTTACACCTAGTGACTAATTTGTGCATATTAAAGATGGCATGTTTATAAATAATGGAATTGTCAATAGGTTTGTGTTCAAGTGGTGAGATGCCAAAAGTATTGGGATTTGTAGAAGTAAATTCATTTTTATAACTGGCATGTAATCAACTCAGCTGTCACTTTAGATGGGAAACCTATTCTCTGGAGCAAATAAGAGATGGAAATCTTGAGATGACAAATTAATGAAATAGCTGTTGTCAGGTTAAACCCAATAATATAAAGTAATCAGCCTTCATCTTTATATTGAATTACCGCATTATCAGTGCAGGATAGTTTGACAGCAAGTCAGATCTCAGACAAGTTTAAATTACTTCTAAATGAGATATATCAAGATACATTGCATAAATCCAAAATTGCTGCCTTCAACTTTATTTTTTTGTAGAGAATCACTTGAAGGATTTTCTTCTGGGATTTTTTTCTCCCCCAAGTATAAATGGAATGTTTGAGTCAGAGAAAATAAATCTAGTATGTGGTATGTACCTGGGTATAAATGAGAGAGGGGAAGAATATCAAAACAGAGAGAAGCAGTTCAAAACATTTCTCCCCAGTTCTCTCTTCCTTGCTTTCTACAGTTTTCCTTTCACAGGAACTAAAACAATGGGCTCTGGGAAAGTCTTCCCTCTTTATATTAATATGTTGTGCTTTGTGAGAAAATAAAGTTGTCCTAACTAAACTCTGTCTTGTTTACTTATGGTTCTCAGAAACCTGTTGGCCAACCCTTTTAACTGTAACTGCTACTTGGCTTGGTTGGGAGATTGGCTTAGGAAGAAACGCATTGTAACAGGAAATCCTCGATGTCAGAAACCTTACTTCCTAAAAGAGATTCCCATCCAGGATGTTGCAATTCAGGATTTTACTTGTGATGATGGTAAGAAATACAGATGTTTCTTTGTGCATTTTCATTCGTTGGATGTTCTTGTGGTCTCATTTATCATGAGCACTTTTGTATCATAATTATTTGCTTCTATATCCTGTCCCAGGGAGACAGGAACAGTGTCTTAGCTAAACCGTTTCTCTAAAGCCAAGTCCTCGGTACAATGTGCTAGAAATGATGGTTGAATAGAATTAATTCATGCAGGATTTTTCAGGGTCTACTATGTAGATGGCTTCATCCCACATATCTGGTCAGTGAAACTTTCACATGGCTGGATCCTTCGCTTTCATGTCGACAAAATCATCCAAGATAATAGTCAATTCAGGAAATATTCTCTTTCAGTGATAAGGTTACATATCGAAGCAGCTAAAGTATATCTCCAGAATTTCTGGCTCTTTTAAAACTCCGCAGGCTATACTTTTACATGTGATTTGGCTTGATTTGGTTTCTGAATATTTAAGAGATCACTTTTTAATATTTATACTGCTGTATTGGCAGTGTGGCCTAGAACTCTTAAAAAACAGATTCACATCTAAGTCCCAGCTTTCTGCCAATAACGATGTCAACTTAAACAGGTCTTCAGACCTCGGTTTCTACTGTGATACTTCCAAATTTCAGTGGGTCCACAACCTCATGAATACAGTTAATTTGATCAAGATGGCAGTACAAACAGGACATCTCATCCTAGGATGTGAAAGGAAGATAGGATACCACGAAATTCTTCCAGCTTTCAGAAATTTCCTGATTCTAAAGTAGTGATTATCTATATAATTGACATAGATTCAAAACTACTTTATTGTGCCAATGATTTGAAATGATTTTTTGATCTTTTAAAGCAGGAACAATAATAATAATAATTGAATTGCTTGACTCATAAGGCTACTGTGAAGAAACCATTTTGTAAATCTGAAGGGATCATACTCATGTGAGCTGCTGTAGCTGTTACTGAAGCTTCTTTATCAAGGGGTTTTTTATAAAGGAAAATGTTGATTAATCCAACAATATATGTCTCTATGTATAGTGAAAATTAAATCATAACCATGTTTCTAACAACTAAGATGTTAGTCCATGTAAGATATAAGTTCATGGTTCTGATCTCGGCTGTATCATGATGTGACCTTTGGAAGATTAATTAAACTCTCCACCTTAGGGACATCACTTGCAAAATAGAGATAAATATACTTGCCCTACCTACTTCGTTTAGTTGTTGCAAAGAGAAAATGAGATATATAATATGTGTGACAACATGTCACAGATTGTCTAGTATAAATGGAAAATTATCAGTAGTAGTAATACTGTCATTATTGGCAAATTAAACGCCAGTTGTTGATTCTTTCATCTAGCTATTTTTTAAAATTCAGCATAGAATAATGCACATAGAGAAAGTAGTTGACATTATGTTCCTGCCAGATCCTAATTAGTGTAAAAAATGAAGCCAATGAAATGGTCAGATAATTTGAATTCACAGTGAAATTTCATTGGGCTAGAAATAATTTCCATATTTTACTTTGGAGTAGTTTAGATTTGAATATTGGGATTCACTAGTTTTACTAATTGGAATCTAGCTATGTTTTTTTCCTTCCCTATCTTTTTTTTTTTAGTTTAGTTTGTATAGTTTTCTATAAATCTTAGTTATACTTTTCTCCTTCCTGATCTTTTTTTTAGTTTAATTTGTATAGTTTTCTATAAATCCTTTTCTATTCTCACCCCCCAAAAACATCCTTTCTATCTCTTATAAGTAGCTAAAGAAACAAATTATCACATTGGAATCTATTATAGATATTTTTGGTCTTTTTAGAGTTCTGCTTTAAAGGTTATCAACAAAAAGATTATGTAAAATACCTGGTGTCTTTTGAAATGTAATATATATATAAATAGCATAAGTGTTCCTTGGTATTTAATGATCTGTGTCTTTAGAGATCCTGTGGTGCAAAATGGTAGTGTTTGTTAAATAGAATTAAATAAATTAAGTCCCTGTTGGCTCTAAAGCCATTTTTTAAAGATATAAAACTGAGTATATTTGTGTTTCCTCTGGCAAATCAGGGAATGATGACAACAGCTGTTCACCGCTGTCCCGCTGCCCAGCAGAATGTACTTGCCTTGATACCGTGGTCCGATGTAGTAACAAGGGCCTGAAAGCCTTGCCTAAAGGAATCCCAAAAGATGTCACTGAACTGTAAGTGAGCCCCATGCTTTCCTTAATTCTATAGGGACATTCTCCCAGGTTTGTGTCATATTTGTGTTGAACACAAAGGGCTTGTAAACCAATCAAATGGAATTCCTTGGGTTCCACTTGGAAATAGTAAAGGAAAATAATGAGAGGATGGAGGGGCAGAAGAAAAACACATTGTCCACAGCGGTCACCTTCACGTTAGAGCAATCAGCTGTGTGTAATGGAGAGTTGCCATTGTTCAGTTTTTCTGCTGTGTCTGGCTCTTAGTGACCCCTTTAGGGTTTTCTTAGCAAAGATTCTGGAATGGTTTGTCATTTCCCTCTTCAGCCCATTTTACAGATGAGGAAACAGAGGCAGACAGGGTTAAGGGAATTGCCCAGGGTCACACGGCTAGGAAATGTAGAAGCCAGATTTAAACTCAGAACTGCGAGTTTCCTTGATTCTGGCCTGGTGCTCTGGGTATCATGTCAGGTAGCATCCCTCTAAGGGAAGACCCACAGGCCAAGTAAGCTGATTTAAGTCTTGGCTGTGCAAGCCACATTCTAGTTCTCTGACAGTAGTAAGTAATTTAGCATCTTTTTCAGTAGCAAGAAGAGAGGGTGATTTCCAAGACTCCTTTTACTTTAAACATTCCATGTATTTGTATTTAAAATGGGAAAAGAGCAGCTGGTTAAGAAGATGGTATCTGAGAAGGGAATTTGGGAGGAAAGGTTCCCAGATAGGGCTGCTAAGAAGGCATCCCCTGAGGTCTTTAAAATACTATCAAAAGGTCCTTAAACAGAGGTTAGGGGGAGAGAGAGAAGAAAACCTCCCAATTACAGCTTCAGAGCTACATGGTATTGAATAGCAACAATGGAGAACGAAGGCCCACATTAGAGAAGAGCCTGGGAAATAGAAAGACCCAATAATAAAATACGTGACCTGAAATTTCTGAATACAACAGCACAGAGTATGGTCAACAAGACTGATGTGTCTGGAGTTAAAGGGCCTCAACTAGCCATCAGTTAGTCAATCAGCATTTATCAAGTAGCTGTTGTGCATTAGGCATTGTGTTGAGTTCTGGGGATACAAAGAAAGGCCAAAGACAGTGTCCAGTCTAAGAATGTTGCTCTACCTGCGGCAGCTAGATGGCATAGTGGATAGAACCTCCTGAAGTCAGGAGGACCTGGGTTCAAATCCAGTGTCAAGGCATTCTAGTTGGGTGACTTAATCCCAATTGCCTAAGGGGGAAAAAAAAGAAAGAAAGAATATTGCTGTAAGATATAATGGGAGAGAGAATGTTCCCATTACCCCTTATGGGAGTAATTAGATTAAATAAAATTATTTTATAAATATACATACACACACACACACACACACACGCCTATAAAATAGATTAAATTAGAGATAATCAACAGAGAATAGAAGCTAGCAGTACTAGCTAGGTTTATGGCTGTCTAGTTGTTTTTCAGTCAGGTCTGACATCTATGGCTCCATTTGGGATTTTCTTGGCAAAAATGGGAGAGTGGTTTGCCATTGCCTTCTGCATTAGATTTATGCAAAAAGAGGTCAGGTGACCTTCCCAGCTACTCAGCTAGTACTGAGCTACTCAGGAAAGCAAGTCACTTTGGGCAAACTATTTCACTTTTCTAGGCCTCTGTTTCTCCACCTGTGGAATAAAGGAGTCAAGCTAAATATTTATTTACAAGAATGCTTAGCCATAGATCTAAGACCTGTGATCCTTAAGTAAGTATGAGGGAGAGAAATCAAGAGAGATCCTAACCAAAGGAAGCCAGTCTGGGATTAAAGGCCTAGCTGAGGGGGGGTAAGACTGATGGCGAGAAGGTGGGTTTTGTAGGTACGTGAGAGCTGTATTTTGCAAGGCAATTCCAGATCTGTGCCAGTAAAGGGAGTTTTCTCATTGAGATTTCCTTGTCTCCCACTCAATGCCACCCAAATATTCACGTGAGCATCTGGTAACCAGAGTGGAAACAGAAAGAGAAGGGATCTTGTCAGTTGGCTAAATTAAAGGAATAGTGTACAGATAGTTTTCCTAGATGTTAGCTAAGCGTTCGATAAAGTCTCTCCTGACAGCTGAGTGATAGCCCGGAGCCCAGTGAAGGACCGAGCCAAAAGAGCCCTTAATCAGTCGTCGGCAGTTGGAAGGGTTCCAGTGGATTGCCCCCGAGATCGGCAGTTGGCTCTGTGCTGTTTTAAACTTTTATCAGGGATTTAGATGAAAGTACGAGTGGCAGGCCTGTCACATTTGCAGGTGAATCAAGGCTAAGAGCTGTAGCTCACATGCCGGATGACAGCGGCAGAATTCAAAAGGATCTTGACAGCCTAGCATCTTGGGTCAAAACTCAAATCAAATCAGATTGAGTCAGCATTAGTGGTGTGTTACAGTCAATTCACAAATTCAGCTCTGCAAGAGCAAGACAGAGAAAAGAAAAGACTGGCTAGTACTTTATCTGAAAAAGAGCCGAGAGATTTAGTGGACTGCAAGAGTTCTATATGGGCTCCTAATGGTCAGCAAGAAAGCCAATGGAGTCGGGCTTTATTAAGGAAGGTAGAAATATTCTGAAAAAGAATAGATAATCCCTTTGTGTCCCCTTCCCTCCTCAATCCCTTCAGATCACTGGCATTGCTGAAGACAGAATATAAAGCAAGTCTCTCCTTGTTTGGACCTCTATTTTCTTATCTGTAAAATGGAGGGATTTAAGAAAAACAGTACATGCAAGGACTACAAAAAATGGAAAGGAAAAGAACAAGAAAACTAAAATTTTGTGTAATCATAGTGATCAGGCTTAGAAATGAACTGAAAATGATCCTAACTTCTTCCTCCTTCTTTCCATGAAGAGATGGAAGGCAATAGATGGGGGATGTTCCATGTGGTTATATGTGGCCCATTTATGGTGGGTTTTGCTGAACTATTTTGTTTTTTGATTCTTGTTACAAGGGAGGGCTTAACTTATAGAGAAGGGGAAAAGTTGTGTGTGTTAGAAAACAACTTAATGTTATGAAAAAAGCAAAAAGCACCAAGAAGCTAAGTACAAAATAAGATGATAAAAGAGTCAGCTTGGCATAGCAGCTAGAGCCAGCCTGGGAATCAGAGCAGCCTGGGCTCTGCATGCGTGACTCTATTCCCTGTATAACTTTCTAAGACCACTAGTTTCAGCAAACTGCAAATTTCCATTGGTTAAAGGAGATTTTCTCAGGAGGGCTCCCAGTGAAATCTCAAAGTCAAGCAAAAAATAACACAAAATGAGGGGGTTAATCCTTAAAGTTCCTTCGAGTTCTCACATTTTCATCCTATTCACCTTTCCCCTTATAGATCCTATTTTTTCATCTATAACACCATGACTTAAGTCACTTAAGATAAAATGCAGTGATCCAAAAGTCACTTCATTATTGGATGCCATTTTGTTTCACTTATAATTCTGCAGATTTTGCATTTGACCTTTCCTTAGTTTCCCTAGGATCATAGATCTAATGAAGGAAAGGACCTCAGAGACCATCTAGTTCAAACTCCTCATTTTAGAGATTAAGAAACAGAGGTCCAAGGAACTTAAGTCATCGGCCCAAGGTCCCAGAGGCTGCAATCATCAAAAGTGGGGTTGGAAATCAGGCCTTCTAACTCCAGAGCCAATATCTTTGCTCCACTGCCATGACTTGCACCTGATTATGAAATAGGACCTGAAAATCCCTTAAGTGTCTTGCATTTCCATTCCTTTAAAGTTTTCTTTACTTCTTCCTGTTTACTAATTGCAACAATGAATAATCCCCCAAATAATTATGCTTTAAAATATCTTTCTAGCCCCCCAAATAATGATTTGATAGCTTTAGTGCACATACATTTCTTCTCAAATATATCTTCCTGAATTTTATAGTAGAATTGTGTCTACAAGCAGTGACTTATTCTAACCAGGGCTTTAGTGAGCCCCTCATTGTACATCCCTCTCTCCCAGATGGTCCCTGTCCTTTTACTTCCTCCCAAAAGCACAGGAATCAGCTTTAGAAACATTAACTCATTCATTCATCCAACAACTATTACTGAAGGCATATATATGAAATCATAGATGATTTAAATCTATTCATCATGCACTTCTTTTGATTGCCATATACATTAATAATGTTTCTGCACATAATGCATTATTAGAATATTTCTGAGATTAATGGCAATGTGAAGTTATAT
Source organism: Sarcophilus harrisii (assembly GCF_902635505.1). Lineage (NCBI taxonomy): Eukaryota > Metazoa > Chordata > Mammalia > Dasyuromorphia > Dasyuridae > Sarcophilus > Sarcophilus harrisii. The sequence goes on from NC_045431.1 coordinate 10,990,398, forward strand.
ATGTTGATGTGAATTTTTATACTCAGGCTATTTATTCCTGTAGCAGAATCAAACTCCACTGACAAGATCCTTTATGGGAATGACACATAAGCATAAATAATATCAAATTGTTAGTACATATATCTATGGATATATATGGATATGGATGATAGATATGTAGATCAATAGATTTAGAAAGAGATGTTTCTGAACAAGTCTGGACGAATGCTTTCAATTATTTTTAATCGTTGTCATATAATTTCCCGGTAATATTATTTAACATTTAGATCTCAATACCACAGACTGAACATTTCTGAGTTTCCAGTAAGGCTCTTTATTAGAATAAAAATACCTCTCTTTCTCAAGTACATGTGATCCTGTCTCCCTCTAGTGGCCCCAACGCACAGAGAGATGGGGAAAGAACAGAAGAAAAGGGGGGAAAAAAGGCCAAAGAACGGAAAATCTGAGGGGAGCTAAGGAGGAATCATGACTGCTGTCCCCTTTGTTACAAATAGCTATTATGGGTTATAACATCTTACGTATTGTTTTTATAACAGTCTTCATTTTTACGTTCTGGAATCAGATTTTTATCCTGAGGATATTCTCCCATTTATTCCTCCATATATTAATAAAAAAACAACAACTAAAAAAAAAACCCTAAGCTCAGCTTTTGCTCTGCAGCTTTTCCACAACAGGGAAATAGGAGCTGTGACATGTCCAGCACGAAAAATCTGTTTGTAGACACGTTCACATGCAGATGGCTCGTGTTGTCCAAAGATGTCTGTGTCATTCGGCTTCCATGTCTAAGAAAGAACAGATTTTGGGGGAAGATGATCGGCCTTTGGACCAAGATGTAGAACTGAAGTTTCTTTTATCTTTTATTCATTTTTCTGTTCTGAAGGGTATGACAAGAACTAAACTAGCTATGTCAGTAGCTTCAGAATTTCCCGGATGAAGATTAGGCTAAAATTCCAACAATATTTCCTTTGATTATCACCAATATTACATCATAGGCTCACAGCCTTAAAGGCATAGCAAGTGCAAATGTACTTGTTTATGTGGCTATTTGCCCTCATGTATAGGCTTTCTTTGTCTATTTAACAAGTTTCAGGTTGCATTGTTGAATGTTTAACTACAGTGATTGCCATCTCCTACTAAAATGGCTAAATTAAGCAGGTATTTGTAAAAAAAATTATATTCTGAACAAAATTAAATCAAATTATATTAAAATAAAATATTATATTAATTTTAAAACATTAATAACAAATCCAAAGCATTGGTTTGGAGCCATGCTAGCTCTGCTATTTCCTCTGTATAAGACATTGGACAAGCCACTCACACTCTCTAAGCCTGTTTTCTTATCTTTAAGATGAGGGATGAAAGGAACCTTAGAAGCCTTGTGTTTACATCTAGCCATCTCTAAATGAGATACTCTCTGATATAAGTCACAGTGACTCAGTCCCGGGGATGATCAGTGGATATGCATATGAGAATAGTGTCATCAATCTTGTTTCCATTGGTAAGTTTCTATTAATAGTCCCCGTGTCCTTGGAATCAGACTATGACCACAGGCAATAGGAATGATGAGCAAAACATTTGCTTGACTAAATTCACTGGGATTATTTTGCTGTCATGTGAATACATAGGTCCTTGACTCTATTAAGTTAACCATGGAGAAATGAACCAACTAATCTGTCCGCAGCTGGATGAATTTGACCAAAGTTTAACACACACACACACACACACACACAACCTGATTAACAGATGTAATCTTTCTTCACCCTTAAGTAATGGATCCCCGCCGAAGCACATGTCATGAAGTTAAATTGTGTAATCCCTGGCCTCAATTAAGAATGAAATATCATTAAGCTAATATATTTTGACACTACTGTTATTTTAACATGAATAATGTATTTTTCTTTGCATTTAGGTATTTGGATGGGAACCAGTTTATCCTGGTTCCCAAGGAACTTTCTAACTACAAACATTTAACACTTATGTGAGTACCTTTTCCCCCTGATATTTTTCTTCTTTAGACTTTCTAGTCTATTTAATGAAACTGTGGCAAGTGGGGGGTGGAGGGGTGGGGTGATAGAGAGACAAGGAGAAAATTGTAGAAAATATCGTGAACCTTTCAGATAATGTAATTCTTTCACAGACAGATGCCTCCAGCTTCTTCCATTTAAGTTCTGGATCATAAGCCACATCTTGCAACATGTACTGTATATCAGAATATGATAGAGTCCTAGAGCACAGTTTCTCCTTCAGTTCATGGGGAAACACAAACACAGTGATGTCTTATCTGGCTAAAGGTAGAATTGTATATATGGTCATGAAAATATATAACTTCCACTGCTTAAGAATATAGTATTTTTGTGAGCTCTCTTTAAAAAAAAAGAGCAAGAAGAAACTTTATTCTTGATTCTTGATCACATGTCAAATATTGTAGAAGATGACCTTTCATAATGAAAAATGATGGCCATCCGGGAAAGAGGTAAAAGAGCACAATGGCTTTGGAGCCAGAGAAAAAGGTCAAAATTCTGTCTCTGTCCCTTACTGTCTGTGCAACTCTGGGCAAATCATTTAAATTCTCAGAGCTTATATTTCTTCATTTATAAAACGAGGGCTGTAATTAATAGTCTCAAAGATCCTTTCACCTTTAAATCTGGGAACCTATGATATAATACTTGCAGTTGGATTATCTCCCACAATCCTCATTGTTGCTGGTATTACTGTACTATACTTTTACAGATGATAAAACTAATATTCACAGAAGCTAATTGACTTATCCACAATCATGTCCTTAGTAAGAATCTCTGGACAAAGCTGATTATGTCTACTGACTCTATTATTGATTTCATTTATAGGTTTTTAACTTTATAGTAATTTTTGTCATGTCAGTTAAAAGATCCCAGTGTTAATCTGGTCTTCAAATAAACATCCCAATTATGTCATAGATTGCAAAAATAACTCCATTCAGCCTCCTATGGTGGCAAAGTCCTCCTGATGTATCATTTACTCTGTTTTATTTTAGACAATATAATCAACACATTAGTAAGTCAGAGTCTTTTAACATTTTTACTCTATTTGGTATTTGCATCATTTATTATTTGTACTTTAAAATAAAAAATGCCTAAATAAAAACCCAGTAAATTACATATATATATATATATATATATATATATATTTTTTTTTAAAGAGCAAATAGGTTTTCACCATTTTGATTGCCACAGCTTTAGAGTAATAAGGATGGTAGATGTAAAGGCACCAAGCTGGTAACATAACATTTTTTTTCATTGTAATTTATTTCTATAGAATTCTACAAGGATTTGGGAGATTTATGATAGGTCAGTGTGTTTATATGAAAGTACATGCCAGATGGCGAGGTAACAGGAAATATGTTTCATAGTTAAGTACAAATTCACTCTTCAGGATGAGGCGGGTGAAATGATTGCAGACCAGTCAATGTGTTGAAATCATTTTCAAGGGTAGAGCAATTGATAGTCATCTTGAAGTAACTTAAGGGCTTCTACATGAAAGAGAAATTGGGCTTTTCAAACTTGGTCCTAAAAGGAAGATTCAAGACAAGATAGAAATTGCAAAGAAAATGTCAGTTCTATTCAGGGACACCTTCCTAACAATTAGAGTTCAAAATGAGAATGGGCTGCTATAGGAGGGAGAGAAGAATTCTCCATTCCAAGAATTCTTCAAGTATATACAGGCTGTGAAGGAGTATAAAGAGCAAAACCAAATGAGCTTTTGTAATGGATGACATACATGGACTTCCTATTTGGTTCTGCTTTAAATTAGGTCAATATCTGAGGTACCTTTTGATTTGAAAAACCAATAATTCCAGAATTGAAAATAATATTTTGGAGAAATATGAACAGATTTGTTTGAATGGAGGAAAATTTAATTACAATTAAGTAACAGAAAGTCAAAAATTTGTGGAACGTATAGAAAATAATAGGAATTGATTAGATTGAATTTTTTGGTCCCATCAAGTTGGCCATAAGATCTAGGCCTGAGTCATAAGGCTGCCACTTTATCTCATTTTGACCTTGAGCAAATCAATTCACTTTTTTTGAAGTTTGGTTTCTTCCTTTTAAAAAAGGAATTGTACTCGATGAGTTCAAAGACTTCTTCCTATGAACCCTATGTTGCAAGTAAGAGACTTACTTGTTTTTAGAAAAATAACATCAAGGGCAGCAAATATAAAGTACATTTGGACCCCAGATCATAGCCATAACAGTCAGAACCTAGAAATTGTCTGTGTGTGTGTTGTTTATTTATTTTTAGCTACTACTCTCCTTTAGATGCACATTTCATTGGGAGGATATATGCAAAAATCAATATTTATATCAAAGTCTTTATTTTGGGTGTGATTGATTATAAATTTAGCTACAATATGCCTTACAATTATGTTTTAAGATAACAATCAGTTCAAATGACCCCTTTATTAAATTGAATGTACTTTCATTTATTAAATTTAGACTTGAAAATTTTTTTCAGACAGTCTGGAGTAATAATTTGACTAGGCTTACTAACAAAACTAGTATTTTCTTCCAACTATTTCTAACATTTTCAGATTTTTACTTTGTTCCAAATGACTAGGATTCTGCATTTTTTTTTTTTAGAGATCTAAGTAACAACCGAATCAGCACACTTTCTAATCAGAGCTTCAGCAACATGACACAGCTTCTGACCTTGTAAGTTTAAACTTGTAATAACTGAGTGTTAAAAATGTTCAAGTCATGCTGAATAAAATGCAAAACAAGTAATAGGAGAAAAGTATTAAAATCTTATTGGATTTGAAAGCCTGGAAAATGCCTATTTGACTAACTTCTTTGGACACAGGAACTGCATTTGGTTATTTTCTATTTCTCATGTTTTTATCACCATAAAAATTATTATGTATATTTTCAGAATTCTTAGTTATAACCGTCTCCGATGTATACCTTCTCGGACCTTTGATGGATTAAAGTCTCTTCGTTTACTGTAAGAATCTTTCATTTAATAAAATGTCATCTTACACAAGCAGCCCATTTTACTAATAATTTGTAACTTGTTTTATTAATTTCTTTCTATTTGGTTGGAGGTTGAAAAGGCAGACAATTAATCTCCCTCTGGAAGGGGATGGGGGTGAGCATGAATGTCTTAGCATGCCAGAGAATAAGAAACTCTAATTTGGTCAATTAAGATTCATTTTGTTGGATTATGTATCATACATAAATTGTTATTTTTAATGATGCCTTTTTGGCATTTCTCACCTTTAGGTCTTTACATGGAAATGACATTTCTGTTGTACCTGAAGGAGCTTTCAATGATCTTTCTTCCTTATCACATCTGTGAGTAGTTCTTCCATAAAGAATATTAAGTCTGTTTAAATACATTAAAGTCTCTCTTTTATTTATGTATAGAAAAAACATAATTTGTCTGCCCAAAATCTTAGCATATTAGGCTTTTTCAAAAAATCTAAAGCACTCAAATGACTTGAAATGATATCTCTGGCTGTTTTGTATAAAATACATTTTCCAGTCTGCCAATCACAAGGGAACACAAGGTTGATAAATTAGCTATTCAAGAAAAATGGGAACAGACTTAAGTAGATTTTATAACACTACAAATTAAAGTACAGGAGAATATGTTGTATCGATTATCTCATATTAAGTAAGATGAACCTTGTTTTTTTCTCTTCCATAGACATGGAAATATTGCACCAAATGTGAAGAAAAACATTATTCAAAATTCTCATATTCTTTTTGTATTCTGATAGAATATAAATCCTCTGAATATACAGTCAACTTGCCTGTGATCAGTTTCCAACTAGGCGATTGAATATTCCATAGGATCCCACAAGCTGGGCAGGGGGCACGATCAGAACCTTGGTTTGGGTTTTTTATTTATTTGTGTGTCAGTATTATTGCTTTGACAGCTATGGAAGATGAATAGACAAGAGGAGAGACTTTGCTCAGGAGCAATCAGCCATCACTGTGAAGGAGATTCAGATTAGGCCATGGAAGGTTGAAGGAAATATGCTTAGACTGAAGGAGAGAAGATATTAAGGAGAACAGGGTTTTGTCTTTGAGTTTTTAAAAGGCCATCAGGTTGGAAATGAGATTAGACTTTTTTGGCTTCATCTAAGGTAGGAGTATGTTGTAAAAACTGCAAAAAGGAAAACATTTAAGCTTGATAGAAGGAAAAACTGCTCAAGAGTTAGCGCTCTATAAAAGAAGAATGAGCTCCCTCAGAAAGCTCCATCTCTTAGGGATTTTGTAAATAAAGAGAATTTTTGTTCTGGTATGAATCGAACTAGATGGTCTCTGGTATATCTTTTAAATCTTAGATTCTGTAATTCAGTGACAAAACTAGTCCAGCCTTAGTCACCATTTTGAGAGCTCAACAACTTGTAGTAAAAGATTTTATCTTTTAAATTTAATTTTAATTCTTAGTATTAAAGCTGGTTTATATGCGGCATGTGTTATTATGGTAACCTAGAAAGTAGAGATTCCATTAGATCTCTTTAGATCTCTATGAGAATTATAAGTCTATAGGACTATAAAACAGCTATGCATATTTTCCCTGAAATAGTAATCTTAATGAAACTTTAGTTGAGTCACTAAAACCTGAAAGACTGAAAAAAAAATATTTTTTTAGAATACTGAAAGTTATTTATTTCCATGTCATAAGAAGTAAATGGTTTCAGAGTTCTTATCTTTTTTGGTTCCCCTATTACACCACTGGCCTAGATTATAACCATAGAGATACTAAGGAATTAGTATTTGTTTAAGATGTTTTTGCACTTATTTATATCCTGCCTTTTGAGAAAGAATTATTATGACTAAAGTGAGGAGGGACAAAAGAGACTCTAGGCTGATTTTCCTCATTCTGTAGAGGTAAATCATGTTCCAGAGAGTGAAATGATTGGGCCCTATTCGGTCAGATAACTAATGGATAATCTGAAATTGTGACTAATATTTCCCATCTCCCCATCCTGTTTTTCACCACACTGAGCAGCCTCTTTTTTGTATTGATTTTATGTCAACCGCATTAGCTGAAATGTTCCAAGCTTAAAGTTCCAAGCATATCAGTACTATCTCTAAATGTCGTAAATGTAGAAATAAAATCTTTACTACTTGCATGAGGCAATGTGGCTCAGCTGTAAGAGTCAGCCTCAGAGCTGGAAAACCAGAATTCAAGATGTGCTTTGACACATACTGGCTGTAAGACCCTGGATGAGTCACTCTACGGAAAGGTGCTCTAGGCAGCTCTCTTATGACTCTTATTGCAGAAAAGGCAAAATCTGCATGGATACAAAGCATTCGCCAACATGGGATTTCCTCATGCTAATGAAATCAGAAGTCTAGCATTTATCCCTATGAGAGACGGTTAGACTCAGAGTTGAGATCTGCAAAAATACCCCAACTTTGACATATAATAGTGGGCAAGTTACTTTGGCTTTTAGAGGTTAATATCTCAGTAATTTCTGTCTTCTCCTTATCGAATTTAATTAGCTTAAGCTTCTAGGAAATGCCAATAAAAGTGCTGATACTACCTCCACAAAGTGCTTTGTAAATATTAGTTGTATAAAAAGATGTTATTATTGCCTTTGTGGAAATATAACCTAATCTTGAGTATTGAGTGCCATAAACTGTGGAGATATTCTTCAAAGTTATCACTTGGATTGACTTAATGTAATGAAAAACCCAAGGTCAATATATTTTGTCTCGTTCTCGTTTTTACTTTCTTCCTCAGAGCCATTGGCGCAAACCCTCTGCACTGTGACTGTAACATGCAGTGGTTATCGGACTGGGTCAAATCTGAGTACAAAGAACCCGGAATCGCTCGGTGTGCTGGGCCTGGGGAAATGGCGGACAAGCTGCTGCTCACGACACCGTCCAAAAAATTTACATGCCAAGGTGTGTTTTTATTGATTGCTTGTTATACAGAAAGGGATAAAAAGATGACTCCATGAGATATTACCATTCTGTTGTAAATTTTGTGTAACCTGGCAGGTTGACACATCGTGGCTAGCAATTTCTTCCATGCTTAACTGGGCCCACAGCCTGGCCTTTTCAATAACCATAGCAACTGTCTGCTGGGATCTCATTTTGTAAGGAAAAAAACTAAGTTATTCAAATATGATTCATTTTAATTAAAGAAGCAATCCCGTTGTTCTTTGGCAACTACTAAGCTGCCCTCTGAAATTGGGGGAGGGAAACGGAACCTACAAAACCATCCTGGTTTCTTTTGAGCATAAAACATTTCCTTCCTGATCAAAAAAAAAAAAAAGTCTTTATTCATCTAACAGACTCTTACTCTTCTACTTTCACCTTCCACCACTTGTGCCCTGTTTGTAGAGATCCCAGGGCCCTGTCATTTTCTGATACCAGGTAAGGTAATAAATGATATTCCCATGTATTGAAATTGATCCTTCTGATTTCCCTCATGTGATCCAGACTTTCTGTTTTTGGCCCCTTCTCTCCCTTTGGTGGATGTTTTTATAAATTCTAGGCATTCTTCCATTTTTAATTTTGTTTTATGTTGAGACAGAGAGAGACTCAAAGAGAGAGAGAGACAGAGAGAAACAGAGACAGAGAGACAGAGAGATGGAGAGCCACTGAGTACTTAAAAAATTAAAGAACAAAACCAAAGCTGAAGTGCAGACAACTCTTGGACACTAGAAAAGGCCAATCAGTAAGTACTGATGGAATACCTCATTGTCCACAGCACTAGGCTGACCACTGAAGGGAACAACAGGAGATGTCATGTGCAGTCCTTGCCCTGCTAGAGCTTTCAAGTGGCCAGTGAGGAGAATAGGAGGAGTCCAGGCCACAGCTTCTAAGGCCTGAGTTGGAGCACCTGCTTCCCTGCCTATCCAGCCCTTCAGCTCATAGATCATCTCTCTGCCTTTGTTGTTCCTTATCTTTAAAGTGGAGTTTTGTGATATGGTCTTACAAGGCTTTCCAGCCCTAAAAGCCCATGAATCCATAAAATGTGGAACGGGAAGAAACTTTGGAGATCATCTGACTGAAGCCCTTTGTCAGTGAAGTTAGAGAGGCCCTTAGAGTCACACAGGGAGTGAGTAAGGGTTGCCAGAACAGGAAAGCAGGTCCTCTGGTGCCAGACAGTGCACCCTTCATATTTCTCTATGTTTTGCAAAACAAGATATAAATGTCTAAAAAGGTAAATTATAATAAAAATTGAAAATTAATTCAAGGTAGTGGCAGACAAAATTAACTACTAAATGGATTATTTAACATTAAATAATTAGTAATTAAATTCAAACCAGCAATTGTCACAAAACTTCAATCCATCAATAAAAAAAACCTAGAAAATGTATTTATCAATTACTATGTTCTAAGTATTGTGCAAAATGTGAGGGACACAAAAACAAAGGTAAAACATCTCCTCTTCCTGAATATGAGCTATTTATTCTAATGAATGGAAAAAAATCTTAGGACAACGTCAAATTTTACTAGTTTTGAGACATCCTTTACATAGGGATACAGAATATGTATAAAAATGAATACAAGATATTTTGAAAGGGGAGATCAGAAAAGCCTTCTTGTAACAACATGACTAGGGCTTAACCCAGTGCCTGGCACACAATAGGTGCTTCACAAATGTTCTTTAATTGTCCAGACTTCCATGTTTTGAGAAAACCAGGAATTCTCAGAAGCCAGGGGGTAGAGGGAAAGCAGTTCAGACATGGGGGGACAAGCAGAACAAAGGCAAGGAGACAGAAGCCACAGAGTGCTGGGTGAGGAACAGCAAGTAGGTTGGAACCTCTGAAATATCGAATGCACGGAAAGAAATAATGTGTGAGGAGCTTTGAAAGGCAAAGAAGTTCCAAGCTTAGGAAAAGCTTTAAATTCCAGATAGAATTTATGTTTGATCACAGAGATAATAGGGAGATAATAAGGTTTATTGAGATCATGTAGTTCTAAAAGATGCTTTGGCAAACATGGCTACGTGGAGGATGGATGGCTTGGAAAGAAATGGATTACAGATCCAATAGGACGTTATTACAGTCACTCAGGTCAGAGGGCTCTTAGTAGCTGTAAATGGAGCAGAGACTCATGGAAGAGGAAGAGACGTGGCTGAGATCTGCTGAACAATTTTCCACACGGACTGAGGGAGAAGGAAAGGCTGGGTCTGGTACTGAGGTGAAAAAGTTGGGGGGACTAGAAGAGTCATTATGCTCTGAATCAGAGGGAGGAATACCGAGCCCTCGTTTACACTGTACAATATCTGAGTGAAATGTCTGGGGATGTTGGGGACATGAGACTGGGACCTCAGGAGAGAACCCAGCAATGGTCCATACTCCAGACTGAGAGAATCAAGGCAAGTCTTGATAGAAAGCAGAAGCAAAGATGTTTGAGATGACAACAGAAAAGGGAAAAAGGCAAAACCAGAGGAGGAAAGATTTTTTAAAAAGCACCAAGATGGAAAGGCCCAAAAATTATCTGAGGGAGACAAATGCGGAAATAACCAGGGCTTGTGTGGATAGCTTCTGTAGGAGAGTAAAGATGGGAAAAGCGTGTTGGGACCAGACTCTGCAGAGCCTTAAATGCCTGAGGAACAGTGTCCACTTCAAAAGGAGCAAGGAGGAAGACCCAAGACAGATCAGTTTAAATTTGATTCTGGTTATCTTCCACATTAGCAAATCATTGACTTTCATTTGTCTTGTGTCCAGTCGTTTTTCAGGCATGTCTGACTCTCTGTGACCCCATTTGGGATTTTCTTGACAGAGATACTGGAGGGGTTTACTATTTCCTTCTCCAGCTCATTTACAGATGAGGAAACAGAAACAAACAGGGTTAAGTAACTGGACCAGAGTCATACAGCTGTTAACTAGTCTGAAGCTAGATTTGAACTCGGGAAGATGTTTTCCTGTTCCAAGCCCGGTCTCGATGCACTGTGGCATCCCCTAGTGTCTTCATTCATCTTGAATGATAACAAATAATATGTAGTAATCAATCAACAAAGCTGTAGAATGAATTGATTTAAAGCCTTCTTTGATAAAGTATGGAGTCATGATGAAAGAAATATCACCTAATTCGATTGGGCTTTTTCTTCTATCCAGATTTCTAATCCCCTAGTGCCTTTTTTAGTCATAGAAAGTTAGAGCTGAAAGGTTTCTTAAAGGTCATCTGAGAATCTTAGGGTTCAGAGCTGAAAATAGTCCAGAGGTTACCTCGTTCAAATTCCTCATTTTATAGATGAGGAAATATCTCCAACTAATAGCTTCCCCTGCATATGAGACAAGAGAAATTATGATGCCCTTAGGAACTGCTTTATAAGTCATTTTCTTAGTATTTTTCAAAAACTTGCAAGTAAATGCAGGGAAAGCTCATCATTCAGACCTGAAATTTCAGATTATTCCAAAAGGAATAGGATCCCAATGAATTTTTATAACATCTGTAAAGAAAAATATTTCAAACAAATGAATAATCTAAACAAGATTACTTGAAAATAGTGTTTAAACTAAAAGTTTAAGTATCTTCATTAAGTATCTTCAAGCATTTTGAAGAATTAACTTATAAACTAGTCAAATCACTCTTATCTATTAGCCAAGACATTTTCTCTGTCACTATCTTTTGATCTGTGTCTCTGTCCATCTTTCTGTCTCTTTGTCTCTCTCCATCTCTTTCTCTATCTCTCTCTCCCTCTTTCCCAGTGCTTTTTAACTAATCCCAGTCTTGTCTTCAAAGAGCTGCCAGAGCACTGGATTTATAATAAAGTCAGAATTCAATTTGAATCCTACCTTATGTCCTCCTTAGCTGTATAAACCTAAGTTTCCTCTGTAAAATGGAGCAGAAAATAATAGGAGATATTTATTTCACAGGGTTGTGGTAAGAAGCAAATGAGATATTTGTAAGACACTTTACAAATCTTAAACTGGTATAAAAAGAAATATTAGCTACTATTATTATACAGTGAACAATGAATAGAGTGAAACACCTGGAGTCAGGAAGATCCGAGTTCAAATTTGGCCTAAGACACTCACAAGATAAGTACAGATTTGTTTGCCTCAATTTCTTTAGCTATAAAATAGAGCTAATGATGGCACTTACTATCTTAAAATGGACAAAATGTAGTTCAGAAACAAAAGACTGTAACACAAGGGAATAAATTAAGCATTCTGGATATAGTGTGGAGAACAGTTTGTGAAGAAGATATTTTATTCAAATGGAACTCAGTAGATAAATCAGGCCGTGGAGTAGTACTCTAAAAATTTATTTATGCAAAGAAATTTAGGAAAACATAGCAGGGGAAGCAATGATGAGCAGTTGGGTAAGATTCAGTGAAAAAAAAAATAGAAGTGATGTGATGGTAGGAGTCAGCTACAAGTTACTTGACCAACCAGTTGCAAAGCTGGCTTGGCCATGCAATGTCCAAAGTGATTAGGAAGGTCCATCATTTGGACTTCTGCAGGAGGTCTTTGTCAGCAAAAAGTGGAAGAGTTAACATGTTTTCATTTTGCATGAATACCAATTTCATTTTTAAAAGCAATGAGAGAAACTGTTGTTCTGGACCTGATAATGACTAACATAAAGGAACTGGTTATTGAATTAGAAATGACGGATTTGGGAAGAAATGAACATTCTTTTTTAAAATGTATGAGGAAGAAGAGTCAAATGTAGTCTGATGTGCATCCTAGATTTGGGAGAAGACTTTTTTTTAAAGTTCATCAGAAGAATAAGTAAAACTTCATGGCTTAATGTTCTTTAGGAAAAGTCAGAGCTGAGGAAAAGACTCTCATTAGCCCTTCAGTGATTAGGAAAAGATTGGCATCCAAGTAATAGTTATGCTGTATTTCACCCTTCTCCATCCTCTGCATTCAGTTCTAAATATCACATTTTAGAAAGAAGCTTGACAAACCTAGAGTCTTTCCAGAAGGGAATGAGGATGATGGATTGACTAGAAATTATGCCATCCAGAGATTGTTTTTAAAATACATATTTATTTCATTAAATTTTTATCAATTACATGTAAAAATATTTTAACATTTTAAAAAATTTTTAGTTTTAAATTGTTTCCCTTTCACTAATCTTCCATCACTTAAGAAACTAAGTAATCTTATTATTATACATGTGAAGTCATATAAAATATATTTTCACATTACCATATTGCAAAAAACAAAAACAACACAGGAACCCCTCCCTCCAAAAAAGAAAAAGTGTGTGTGTGTGTGTGTGTGTGTGTGTGTACATATATATATATATATATATTACACACTTATATATATATATATATATATATATATATATATATATATATATATATATATATATATGTTTGAATCTTCATTCAGAGTTCAATGATTTTTTTCTTTGGAGGTAGATAGCATTTTTCATCATGGGTCCTTAGGAATTATTTTGTATCACTGTCTTTATGTGAGTAGCTAAGTGTTTCACAGTTCTTCATCCATAAATGTTGCTATTACTGTGTATGGTGTTCTATTTGTTCTGCTCACTTCACTTTGCTTCAGTTCATACAAGTCTTACAAGTTTTTTCTGAAATCAGTCTGCTTATCACTTCTTAATAGCATTATACTATTCCATCACAATCAGTCATTCTCTAGTTGATGGGCATCCCCTCAATTTCCCCCTTTTTGCCAGTACAAAAAACTGCAATAAATATTTTTGTACAAATGGGTTCTTTTCCCTTTTCTTCGATTCACTTGGGATATAGACTTGGTAGTGCTATGACTGGGTCAAAGAGCTGACCTGTTTTCTGTGTCAAAAAGAAAATTGGTCCCTGAAGGAGTCTAGACGATGTCCTTTGAACTCTTTTCTGCCTCTGAGATTTTGGTAATTCTATAATTTTAGTTGACAGACTTAAAATTCCCACTGATACTATTTTTCATGTATACTTACAGTACAAAAAGAAAATATATTTGAAGACAAACTGCTATATTTAGATCAAATTTTAGACTTCTATTCAGCCAGAAGAAGTCTGTTATTCCTTTAATCAACTGATACTTTTTTATATCCTTGCAGAGCAGTATTTCTTTAGGTTGTTTTTATTTTTAGTGGAAAATTGAATTTTAGAGAAAATTAGGAAATTCAATTTTGTGCAATGTAATTGTTAGAAATGTTATCAATGATTTTCTGTACAGATCATTGTTGAATTTTGCAACAACTCTTCCTTCATTTCCCCAAATACCAAAAATAAATAAAACAAAAAGATTCTTGAAATCAGATATTGTACAAAGAGCTGAGACTGAGTCTCAAATCATAGAAAACATTCTTAAAAGGAAATATAAAAAATAGAATGTGCACCATTGTTATATGTATAATCCTCTTATTGACAGTGAATGAGCAAAACATAAGGATGTAGTGAATAACAAAATTTGACGTGCAGAATACTAAATACCAAAAACAAATATCTTCCAGAACTCTGTGAGTTCTCTGCACAGTTCTCTGTGCAGAGAATATCCATTATGGAATTAAATCAAAAAAGAAAGGGCTGCATCAGGACAGAGTGATGGGAACCAAAAACCTGGATCGTGTGTCAACATAAAAGATTCCTACTTTTCCTCCAGGCCTTGATGACTCCAGGGATGATAGCATTTGGGATACTTTGTTGAGTCATGAAAAAAAGGGGAGCTTACAGCAGAATAATAGATTCATAGAATGTTAGTGTGAGAAGGGACTTTAGAGAGAGAACAAAGAGAAAGCTCAATCACCTTATTTTAGAAATGAGAGATCAGCCCAGAAATATTCAGGAACTGCTCCAAAATCATGGAGTCAGTTTGTGACAGTTCTAGTGCTACAGCCCAGTACTCTAACACTCAGTTTTGCACTCTTTGCTGATAATAGCATGTAGTCTTTCTCCCATTGACTCAACTATTAAACACTTGCCATATTATTAGAGTCAGCTTTTAGCCAAAAATGATGAATCCATTGTTTGTGATTTAGTCATTGAAAGGCCTACTGGAATTTCTATTAAAAATTCTAAATCACTTGGCTTTAAATTTATGACATCATAGTTTTGACAAACAGTGACAGTAAGCTTAATTCTCAGCTCTTTGTAAGAGCCTGGAATATTTAAGTCTTTCTTTTTATTAATTTTGAATTTTATAGTGAAAATATGAATGTGGTTAAATCAGTTGGCTCAAATTAGAATTAACTAAAAACTCATTAGAAATTTTTTAACCTCCCAAGATATTTAGTCCAATTTAGAAACAAAAAGCTGGCAAATGTTTGGTTTCTTAGCCAAGATTTCTAACATTTGAGGCTTATTTTCTTTGGTACACAGATCAGACTAGGAGACAATCAGGATTTATGCCAAGAGGTAGTTTAGAAGAAATAACTCATGAAAATATCTAGACATATCCATTATTTATAGCCAAGAGCAACATCTCTATAAAGCTTTGTCAATTTTTCATTTGAAAAAAGATATATATTGAGAGTAAAACCCCAGATAAAATTTAGAACAGATTTTTTTTTACATATTGGAAAAGTATATCCTCGTAAAAATTTCTAGTCTTTCCATTGTGACTTTATAGAATGGAAATTTACTATGTTTTGATTGAAATTTAATTATGATATCAAAGTTCTTGATAGGCAAAAGTGGTCTTGGGAATATGTGTAGTTTAAAACCCTTGCTTTTAAATGGAAATCTCCTTTTAAGTAATTACGGTTCGACATAAAATTCTTCCGGAGTATTTCCCGAGTTGTCTTTGATTCAGCTCTGACTTCTATACAAGGGCAGTGATAAAATATTTTATTATTTGATTCATGTTTCTGAGGGATGCTTGAGTGAGGACAGACTTCAGGTTACAGTTAGAAAATTTTGGCTGGAGCTTTTAGTAATAAATCAAAATGAGATCCTATTCTCTGTGGATGGCAATATTGGTATCAGGTGCATAGCTAGTCATTTGAGTCAAATAAGCAAGCCAGCATATAAGCTGTAATGGTTTTTAAGGCCTGACAGGACTTCCATTAAAGATGAAAAGAAATGGCAAAGACAAATTGTTCATCAAAACTTTGTGCCCTTTGCATTATTAAGCCAAACTCATCTCTGTCTGTGGACGATGGGAGAACTTGTGCTGTCAGGCTTTCTTAGTGATACTAAATCAGAGTAGTGGGTATAGACTGGGTGCTTTCATTTCAAGAGCAATGGAAACAATCTGTGTTTTCACGTAGACTTTTCCTTTCTCTTCTGGGTATGTTACCATATAACAGTATATGGAAATCATTATTTTAATGTGTTTTGAAATCCATTGCAGTTTAAGTAGAAAAGAAGGTTAATTGCTTGAAAATATATCATTAAAGAGAAATTATTTAATGGGAAGATGAATTAAGTATCTACATTTTCCCAAAGTTGGCCACAAATAGTTTTTTTCCTTGTAGGCAGCATATTCAAATCAGAACTGGCAAAACTCAAAATCATAAAGGTCACTCAGTGCAGACTCACTTAACAAAAGGTTTGTTGAACCCAGTTCTGTTCACCGTTGGCCTGATAAAGCTTGCCTTGCTGTGTTTCATGGAGATCAAAATCATTTTATTACTTGAAGGCTCAGAAGGAGATAGCCAATTGTTTCAAAAATCTCTGAAAAAAATGACAAATTCCTAAAATTTTCTGACTCCCTTTCTTCAGAAAATTTCTCCATTATATATCTTGAATGGCTTTATCCTATACTTCTGGCCCAAGTTTGGATCCTTCTCTTCCCTAATCTAGTTAAATGATCCTAAGACAACTTCATGTTTTCATTTCTACCACTATCTTCATGAGCCTAACTGGTTACTTAGAAATACATTACAGCGCTGCATTGTGTCGGGACAAATTTTGATTCACTGCCAATTCTCACTTTAATTCTTGCTGGGATTACAAAACATTGCATGTAGATTGTTGAAAAAGAACTTTGATTTTTTTGACATTGTCCCAGAATGAATGGTGGCGGTCTCTCAGTCACACTGATGCCTGAAAAACTTGACTTTTCCTTGTTCCACAGTTAGGAGTGGGGATAAGCAGGAAGAATATTTACCACAAAATTCACCTTTCTTCTTTAGAGTTGATTTCACCAGGCAGTTTGCATTAAGGAATGATAGTCCTTGTTACCCATATCCAAGAGATGTTTAGTAAATGCTCACTTTGTACAAGACAAGGTAGTATATTCTGGAGCTAATAATAAGAGTCACAACAGAGACTTATTCTCAAGGAATTAATATCTAATGGGAGTTTAGAGAAGAAAGACAAGTCCATAAATAACTAGCCACTAATAATGACCCAAAAAGTATAAAGAGCTTCAGGCAAATTGACACAAGAAATCTAAAGAAAAAGAAAAGGCCTTTTCAACAGTAGTAGTTGGGGGAAGGAAGTGCCACTTGGAAAAGAAAAGGGGAATTTTAATAGAGATCAGGAAGAGGGCCCATTCCGGTACTTGTGTCAGGGAAGATACGAGCATAGATAGAATAATGAGAGAGGAAAGAACAAGAAAAGGAGAAAAAAGTGTAGAAAGGGGAATAAGCAGGAAAGGCATTCATGTATCTTTCCTCCACTCTCCCTAGTCCTACCAGTTACTTCCAGGTGGTTAAGAAAAAGGAGGAGTTGTATATTACCTGCCAAAAAAGAAATGTTAACCTACTCGCTGGTATACATGTAGGTGGTTCCTTTGTCATAGAAGTGTCCAGGGATGTAGAACTAAATTCCTTCCTACAACTTATTGGATTGTGCCTTACAAAAAGTATCACTAAAGAGTTTTCTGAAATTTGTCAGGGCAAGGGGACCATTGAACATATATTACTTTTATGGAGAGAAAAATTGATTTAGATTTTCAATTATAACTGAATTTCTATCTATAAACCTGATGTTTCTGTACACATAAACCTTTTGGAAGAACAGATAAAAGCAGCTTGTAATTAATAATGATGGTGAGAACCTGGCTATAAAATTTTAAACAGAAATAACAGCAATAATGTGAAAAGACAGCATAGAGTTAAATCATATAAGCTTCCTAAGTATTGCTCAAGATATGTTGAGCTATGGAAGCTTCCTTATCATCTATCTTTCTACTATTTCTGTTTCTTTTCCAATTTTCCCCTTTTTATCTTCCTAATCAGTAGAAAAGGCAGCACAGACCTAGAATCCATGGTACTAAGGAGACGGAGGATGCTGGATTGCTTGTTTTCTGTGTTCTGAGATACAGTTGAGCTAAGGCTGAGTGTTTGTCCTAGGGATCCTCAAACTTTTTAAATAGGGGGCCAGTTCACTGTCCCTCAGACTGTTGGAGGGCTGGACTAGAGTAAAACAAAACCTTTGTTTTGTGGGCCTTTAAATAAAGAAACTTCATAGCCCTGGGTGAGGGGGATAAACGTCCTCAGCTGCTGCATCTGGCCTGCGGGCCGTAGTTTGAGGACCCCTGAATTCACTAATATGATGAGCCCGCAAGGATAATAAGGTTACCAGCTCACCTAAAGAGGGGAAAACCAGTCAAATTCAGAAAAATTGATCTGGTTAAAGCTTCAATACCAATAAGCATTGGGATCAGTCCATGAATGCCCAATGTAATTGCAGGCCTGTCAAAATAAGGAGACTGGAGCTCAAGACCACCACCACAAAAAATACATAGAAATCTTTATTTGTATTTATCTGGGGCTATTAAGTACAAAGCAGTTTGGTAGGTATTAAGTGAGATACCAAGATAATTGGCTCTTGTTCTCATGGGGCTTACAATCAGGCAAGAAAAGATATAATATATACACAACTGTGCAACATTGTACAATAATTATAAAGTGAAAGAAAGCAACAGGAAAATAGAAGAATTCTCCAGTGTGGGCTGTATGATATAATGGTGGGGAGTTCTGAAGATGGAAAGATCATTCCTTAAAGTATATGGAATCATGAAAGACTTTAGAGAAAGGCACATTAGAAATGGATGGTAGGACCTCAAAATGGATGGACAGATAGAATGGACAGACAGATGGAAAGAGGCAAGTATATAGAACAGAATGGGTTATCTTGCTATAGAGTTATAGAACCAGTTAAGGCAACAGTCCAAGCAAAGGAATAGAAGATGTATAATCCTGAAACTTTTAAAGAGATGAATGGGATCTAATGCTCACAGAGGGAAGCAGTCTAAGATAAGGATAGGAAGGCAGATTTATATCACAATTAAAGGGACATCAGATCCCAATGCTCTATCTTAAGATAGGTATGTTTAATATAGCTTAATTAATATAGTTTAATATAGCTGTCCCTGTAAAAAAAAAAAAAAAAGTAAATAAATACTACTTATTTAGCTATGGTTCTCTAACTAAATTCTAGTGCCTTTGTAGCTGTTCTTTAGTTGTTTCATTCATATCCTGACTGACTCCATTTAAGGTTTTCTTAGCAAATATACTAGAGTGGTTTGCCATTTTCCAGCTCATTTCACAGATGCGGAAACAGAGGCAGACCAGATTGAGCGACTTGCCCAGAGTTACAAAGTTAGTAAGTGTCCGAGGCTGGATTTGAACTTGTGAAGATGAGTTTTCCTGACTTTGGGCTTTTCCCACTGTGTCACCCGGCTTCTCCCTTCTTAGAGGGAACAAAAACAGCAGAATTAGAGGTCCATTGTTCTGTGACAACTTCATGTACCAGTATATATTATATACATGTACTCTAACAGTACTATATACAGTTTTTGGCTGTAATATCGGCTTCTAGAGGGAGGAGGCTGTGAGACACCTCTGCACCTGGCCCACACTTTCCCTTTTTGTATGTTGTCAGTGGCTCTTACCATAAAGTCCTCTAGAGCCCAGTCTGGCCTTAGAGGGGACCCCAAGAGTTCTTTAGGTCTTAAGTTCTGGGAGCTGCTACCCACTGAGCCTTCAAGCAGGGAGCAGGGAGAGCTGCTTGTCTGCTGCAAGAAGCCTGGCTGACTTTGGAGGGGTCTGCCCTCCAGGATCAAGCAGCCCAGGGATAAAGTCCCTGACCATGGAAAGGCACAGAGAGGTGGCCCCTCGCTTCGGTGGAGAGAGCATTCCCCCCAGTGAGACATCTCACATAGACACACACACACACACACACGAATACGTTTATATGTCAATATACATTTAAAAGTGACAGTAATTAAATATGTATATAAGTATGTGATACATATGAAATATTATACATATGTGTATATATATATATGAGAAATCTTACTGCGGTGGATATTATCTCCATTGAAGCCATATTTTATATGTGTATATATTTACAAACACATATATATTCCCCTAAAAAAGAAAGAAAACATGTCTCTTTGACATATTTAAAAGTGACTATACAGTTTATTCTTTGAAAAGAAAACCCCTTCTGTGACTTGTGTTTCACTTCTAAGAATCTGCAGTCTCTGGGAGCCCTGTGAAGAGCCTGGTTGTCCCCTGCTTGGGGAAGGCAGGCAGAAAGGGAATCTGGTGAGGGCCGCATAGGTTTGCCCCCCACCACCCCTGTGACAGTAAACAAGGGCACTATCCACCCGTGTTTCCTGCGCAGAGATAATTCTGCTTAGCTGTTCTACAATTAGCATGGGGTGCAAGTTGTTTTCTCCGTGGAGGTGATGAATTTGCACTGACTCATCTCCTCTCCAGCCCCTTTTCCAGGGCCCCTGAACCAATGGCATATATTTCCAAGACAGCTGGCTAGGGTTAAGGGTGCAGTCTGTGGTCATGGAACTCAGCCACGAAAGCAAACTGGCTCTTAAGGGGATTGAACCGGTGACCTTGGCCCCATTAGCACCAGGCATCAACCAACTAAACTAACAATGCCGAGCCTTACTTTGACATCAAAACTCCCTGCAGTTGTTCCCATAAGGAAGCTACCCAACAGAAGAGTTATTTCCTTTGTTATTGTCCTCCCACAATCCTTTGCTCCTAGGTCCCCGCTTAACAAATAATGAAAATAGCAGGAAAGAAAAAATTTAAAGTGTTTCTTTAGCAGACGTCCGTCTTTCTGAGGAAAAACATTAACTAGAAGCCAGAAAACTGGAAGTTTTGTCCTTATTTTATCACTAGCTAATTATGTGAACTTGGGTAACCGCTTTAATTCTCTATTCCTTCATTTCTCTCTCTCACAGGATTATTAAAAATATAGTGCAGCAAAATGGCTCACTGAATGCACTGAATGCATCTGAATTCCAGTTTTACTACTTACTACTTACATAACTTTGGGCAAATAATTACATTTCTCTGTGCCTTGCTGTAAAATGATTCAAGATTTCTGAAGTCTTTCAGATCTAAATATATCCAAGTATAATAAAATTCACTCATTGATTTAAGAACCCTTTAGAAAAAAAAAGTCCTATGAAAATGAAAAGTATTATTACTTGTTTGTGCCTGTTTTATATATTTATGATAAAATATAATCCCCAAAGGATAAAGATTTCCATGATACTATGTCAGGAATCACCTTATTAACCAATTTTAATGATGATAGCATAAAGAAAAAACTTTAATTATATCTTGAGATTTAACTATATAAATAATGAAGATAATTCACTGATTCTTTAAGGAATTGTGAAAATTCATAGCAATGAATGAAGTTCTAGGTAATACAGGTTCTGAAATTGTTTTTAGGTCCTGTGGATGTTAACATCCTCGCGAAATGTAGTCCATGCTTATCTAACCCATGTAAAAATGATGGCACCTGTAACAATGATCCTGTCGACTTCTACCGATGCACTTGTCCATATGGTTTCAAGGTAAGTGGAGGGGAAGGTTCAGGAAAAAGACAAACTAAGAAAAGTGTGTGTGTGTGTGTGTGTGTGTGTTTGTGTGTGTGTGTGTGTTTGTGTGTGTGTGCGCACATGTGAGAGAGAGAGAAGAGAGAGAGAGAGAGAGAGAGAAATGGTGGGGGGAAGGGAAGAAGAAAAGGAAGGAGAACATTTTTTCCTCTTTGCATCTATGTATTAAAAGCTCTGCTTTGTTGATGTTCAACTTTTGCTTTCTTGGATCATTTGGTTTCCAGGGCCAGGATTGTGATGTTCCGATCCACTCCTGCATCAGTAACCCATGCAAACATGGTGGAACTTGTCATTTAAAAGAAGGAGAAAAAGATGGATTCTGGTAGGTTGATGTGTAAAAACTCTTCTGAAACTGAAACTCTGGAAGAGGAAAAATGAATCCAAGAAATGGCTTTGACTTTCACATCCCAGATATTAAAAGGGAGAGAACTTGAGAATCTTTTGAAAAAGTTACTGTCATTTTGGTCCCTCCTCATGGCATTGAAACGTTACGAAGTTCTAGTGTCCTCAGAAATCTCAGTGTGCTTTTTAAAATGAGAATTACCAAAAAACACATTATGATTAGTCGAGGCAGATCAGAGAGCGACATAGTATTGGTTCCATTATGCTAATTAATAGCTGGCTAGCCCCCTGCTGAAAGTCTCCTATTCAGCTGTTGTTTTGTATATTGCCTTAACAGACAGCATGTAAATGATAAGATGTAAATCCCAGTGAAACAGAAAATTAATGATTCATTTCCAAGCTACTATGCCAGTAGATAAACATGCTGTGAGCATTTTTAATCTGGAGTTATTTAATCATACAGTACAATTACTCCAGATGTACTTCATGAATTATGAAATACAGTTCTTTATTAAAGGACTCTAATAATTTCACATAAGAATGCTAATCTACTGCTCAAGCTTGTTAGAAATGCCACTCTTAAAAGAAACATTCTTCATTCCTGCAATTCATTAAGAAATTATCCCTATATTTTCCATCTAGACCGTACCCAAAGATTATCTGGCCACTTAATCAAGCTTAAATTGTAAACATTTTATACCACGTCAAAGTTGTGTTTTAATGAGGACTTGAAGGTGCATAGACACAGTTTGTCAAAACACCAAAAACCAACTTTTTCCGTCTCCCCCCACTTCCAGGTCAAGGGCATCCGAGAGAGGATAATAGGTTTCTACTTAAAATCCAAACCAGCTGTTCATCAGTCATGAGCAACCTTACAATAGAATCACAAATTATGTCACGGCAGCCCAACTAGGTATTTGAAAACATCTGGGACATTTGAATACACTTTGCCTGGGTTTCTGACTTGCAAATCTACTCACACTTTTGACTTTCAAGGACCCGGAACCATTTGCCATCATAAAAAAAAAAAGCATGATTTTCCCTTTTCCAAAGAGGCTTTTTAGTTTCTGGCTTTCAGGGCATTATTTTAAATTGGTACTTGCAACATGTCATTTAAAGTCATTTAAAACTCAATTTCTCCACATTTAAAGGCTCTGTAATTGGTGAATCCGTAATTTTCAGAACGCGAACTCAATGTTCAGAAATATAGTGGGAAATGTCTGTTCTTTCCTCCACTCTGGTCTGCAGGTGTACTTGTGCTGACGGATTTGAAGGAGAAAATTGTGAAGTGAACATCGATGATTGTGAAGACAATGATTGTGAAAATAACTCCACCTGTGTCGACGGAATTAACAACTACACGTGCCTTTGCCCACCTGAGTACACAGGTAGGCTGTCCTCAGGCTCACTCATGGGGTGACAGCGGCAGACCACGGGGTCTGCTTCAATCTCAGGAGACTAGACTGGGTGTGAGGAATGAGATGTACTGGGCCTTGGAGAGAAAGGGCTGGGTATTTTCAGAAATCTCAGAGGAGGCAAAGAATGAAATGGTGTTTGGCTGGTTTGGGACCGAGCTGGCTGAGAAAGGGCCGGAGAGACGGGCCAGCGAGCCTGGAGGAGCTTTTATTCCCACCCATGAAAGATATTAGCAGACAGAGAAGGCTCCGGTGCAAACCAGCCCATTCCTGTACATATAATAAAGGGAAGTTGTGTTTCCTTGGCTAGATCCTAGTGACTCTGAAAGAACTTGCACGTGTCTGTATGAGTTTCTTCATTTATGATTTGCTATCATAGTAGCTTCATAAAGTATTATCTGATGGCCCAATAAGACTGGGGGAATGACACCAAAATAGAACAGGAAGTGTAAGTTTGCCCAAGACTCTCCAACGGTTTCTCCTATGAATTTTTATGGACATGTCCATGCTTTTGTCCTGGAAAAAAAAAAAAAAAAAAAAACCTAGTTTGACATAAAATCGGCATCAAGTTCATGATGTGCCCTTTCATGTTAGCGTTAACCATTGCTTGGTAATTAACATGAACAGTCATCTTCTTTCCCCAAAATCAGCATTACATTTTAACAACCTTATTCCTTCATCCAGTACATGGAGTCACTGATAGTTACAAGCAAAGGTTGTGCATCGTTTTTTAAAGAAAAAAATGGGAAAAATAGGTTGTATCGGACTTTATTATATGAATGATTCCCTAATTACCTGGGATTTTTTCAAGAATATTTTCTTGAATAACCATTAATATATAATAAAACATTTCACTTAGTAAGATGACAACCACAGGAAACCAAGATTCACTTCTTTAATTGTACAAATTGGAAGCTGTTTAATCTATGCCTGTGCCTGTGTGTGTGTGTGTGTGTGTGTGTGTGTGTGTGTGTGTTTCTGATAAGCTTCTGGACAAGCAGAAGCAATGACTTGGCAGACTTTGATTTTCAAGTTATTCTCCTTTTTCCTCATTTGTGGGATAATTTACATAAGATATTGCATGAGGAGTTGGATTCTATTTTCTTTAACCAACCCCCTCCCCCCCTTTTTTTTTTTACGTTAGCATAGTCATTGCTTGTGGGTTTTTCATCTCTTCTGCCTTTCTTTTGAGTCTTCTTCCTGTGTGTGTGTACCTATGTTCTCCAAGCTGTTTTCCTGACACTCCTATCAGCTTCTTCTGCCATCTGCTGTAACTCAGAACTGCCTTAAGGATTCTTTATGGCACAGTGGGAACTGTTTACCAATTCCTCTGGTTTATGCTACGAAACATTATCAGTCACCTGGCTTTTACTGACAGCAACTGTTTCCAACCTGTTTCTAAAATATACAGAGCACTGCCAAATCACTTTTTAAACAAATAACAGCATACGTTTCTCAAAAAAATATGAGGGAAACCGAAGGCAGAAGCTTGTCTATTTGCCATTCACATTGGCCACTGCTTATTTCAAATAATCACTTGGGTTCAGCACATATGTATAGAAGAACTCTTAAAACTGGTCTAAAACCAAACCATGTCGATTATTATTGGCACACTTTGAACCATGTTTGATGGATTATAAGTATAAAGTTTTTTCAAAGATAAAAAATAAACAAGATGACAAGTCATCTTCAGCAGAATTCATGCAAAAAATTGGAATTTTTAAAATCATTTTGACTTTGGCCTGGGTCTCTCTTGCCCTTGCCCGGGTAGTTAGTTAACCACGGCAGAGCATGAAAGCTTCTGAATATGAGTTGCAATATGTATGGAAGTTTTCTGAAAATGAGCTGAAGCATCCACGGCGTTCTTGTCCATATGTGAAATGAGCTCATTTACAAAATATCAAACAGCCATCTGCAAAGACTGAAATCAGTGGCACATAGATGCGCATTTAATTATAGGAAAGTATAAATTGGGCCTGAGGGTTTCCATATCCTGCTTCATCCAAGCCTGCAGTCA
The DNA here is from genome assembly GCF_902635505.1 of Sarcophilus harrisii. Classification (NCBI taxonomy): domain Eukaryota; kingdom Metazoa; phylum Chordata; class Mammalia; order Dasyuromorphia; family Dasyuridae; genus Sarcophilus; species Sarcophilus harrisii. The sequence goes on from NC_045431.1 coordinate 11,015,869, forward strand.
GGGAGGACTGTTTTTTAATGTGGCTGTATTGTTTTAAATTTAACTTTGGAATGCTGATTAACGAGCATGAGACCTGGAAACAGAAACACTGTTTTGTTTGGGGAATAAAATAATGTTGCCTTTGTTTAAAAATCACTCAAGTCACAAATTGCTTTTTCTTTGAAGGTTTTGCATTTTTCCCCAATGTCCCTCAAAGCCTTACAGTGAGAGATAAGTGAACTCCATTAAGGAGGACCAAATAAAACAGCATGGAAAACCTTGTAAATTCATACTGCAAAGGCAATCGCTTAACTATTTTAAGAGCACAAGTAAAGATGTTAATATAATTAGCGAGACAAAATTCTTAAATAACAGAGAATGAAAAGCAAACTGACAGGGAAAACATTAGATACATAAAATCAGAAGGGTTGGCAGTTAAAATGGACATATTCACAACAAAATGAAATACTAGAGAGGAAGATTTTCATTAGTCATTTTTCCAAAGCTTCAAGTGACTAAAACAATATAGTGTATAATATTAGATTTGTTATATAGAATGAAGTGTTTTTCTTTCCCTTCCCAGGAAAAACAGAATGAGACATTAAGAAGTAGACAAATATTTAGATGGATAAGTGAATAATTTTACATATATGTGTAATATTTTCCCCACTTTCGTTCATCAAAGATGTTCTTCTCTATCTATATAGTTCAAGTCATTATCTGTTCTAATAGTTATATAGTGCATTAAAAATAATGATTCTCTACAACTCAGAGTTTAAGTCCTATCCTGAAAGAGGACAATTAGTTGCCATGAAGAATATGATCTTGAAACTGTCAAAGTGATATTTAAATCAGGCACTTTGGAATTTAATTCTGGCTGAATAAGATAATTGAAATCAATCTCAAATGAATTCTTAACAACTAAGATGTCCATTGGAGATAAATCTTCAAAGCATTTCTTAAACAAGATGAACCAAAAACCAGGAAAAAAAATAAAATTTGGGGTGTGCAGTTCCTTGTTGTTGATGTTTTGAAAATTGACACTGTTTCCTAACAGCTGCTGTCAACTTAGGTGTTGAATTGAAATAAAAAAACTCTGGTTTTCCATGTTTTCCAATAGTCCCAGTGCTGGACCTACAGTGACAACATTATTCTTCTTAATTAACACTAGAATCTCAATGTCATATACAAAGATGCCATAAACATTGTGTGATCCAACACTGCCCTAGAACTTAGCAATAAATATAGAGAAACAGAAAAATAAAAATGAAGAATAAATGCAAATCAGAAATTGCCAAAACCCTAAAACAGAATCCATAATACCCAGTATACTTTAATTATTTTTATTACATCACATTCACTTAAAAATCAAGGTGCTTAAATATTTGCCATTAATCGTTCATCTTCCAAATCAATCAGTTGTGTTTTTTGCACGATACCATCAGCTGTGCGCTCTGAGCCACCCAGAGGATGGGTTTTCCATGCCAAGGAGGGTACATCCTTTTTAAACTTTGTTTCTGTGTGTTTCTGTGGGGGTTTATGTGTTGCTGCCCTGCTGTAGTTTTTTAATGAAACTTGCTTCACTTTGTTATGTCAACCTTGCATCTCCCTGCGGTAGCTGTGCATTGGCTTGATGTGCTGTGCTGTTGTATTAGAATGTAAAAGTCTCTTGTCTCTTCTGTCTTTGTTGCTGCCAGCTGCTAATCTGAATGAGGTGGAAAAAGGTTAGTCGTATTTTCAGCCTATTTTTCTTTCTGGTGTCTTGCTTTCCTTTCCCTGTAAAGATGCATGGATTCTACTGTGTGAACATCGTAAAAGAAATCATGGGAAAACCCCAATCGAGGTGTCAGATCAGAGTGTATATCCTTGAAGTGTTGTGGGGATCTATATGTTTGTGTACGTATGTAGATATAATTAGAGTTACCTACCCACATTTAAAATGATTGGAAAATACCAACAAGAAGCATGGGCTCCAAGATGGCGAATGTCCTGCAATTATCCTGGTTCTGTTCATGGAAGGAGGAAAATCCCTGCCACTCTCAAATGCCTAATAATGTTGCTATAAATTGAGTAAGCAGAGGCAGCATGGTGTAATGAATATCTGGCTTCCAGGCCAGGAGGAGCTGGGCTCAAGCCACAGCTCTGATTCATCCTGACCTGGGACTCTGAACAAGTCTCTACGACATGGACACTGAAGCAGGGGACTGCCTAAATTGGTAGGGAAAGCCTTGTAATCTGAGAATCCCCACACTAGTGAAATCTCAGATCTCTCCCAAGTCTCCACAGATTGGGGTACAAGTTTCATAGATACAATATCGCTTGGTATATTCCATAAAATAAATGCTATAAAGCTCACCGTACAGGTTTTCCTTCACATTCAAAAGGTCTACTACACAGGATTAAGCAACACTCCCCTCCAAAAAAATTGTGCAGAAAGTCACTGCAATAAGAAGCATGGCTGTATTGGGGGAGGAAAGGAGAAGGGGAAGGTTCTCATGTAAAAAAGATACTGCATAATTTTGACCAGAGCTAAGAATTTTATTTTAAACAAAAGCCCCAGTGCATGCTATTCTGTAACTGTTAAATGATTAGACCTTTTTTTTTTTCACGAATCCACAAGATGTTTTTAGATTTTGCCTGCTATTCAGTCATTTTTCAATTGCATCTGACTCTGTGATTCACGGGTTGTCTAAGCAAAGATACTGGAATAGTTTGCCATTTCTTTCTCTAGATCATTTTACAGATGAGGAAACAGAGACAAAAAGAGTTAAGTGACTTGCCCAATAGCTAGTAAATGACTGAGGGAAGATTTGAACTCAGGAAGGTGAGTTTTTATGACTGTGATGCTCCTTAAGCATCCTGTTTTTAAGTACTATATTCATATTCAGGCTGAAATAAGAAGAGTTCAGTCTTGAAATACGAAGAGTTAAAATTCCATTTAGCACAAACTTAGCAATCAATTTATTCTGATAATGGAAAATTAAGGTTATTCTTTTGTAGATGGAGTTTAGCCATCAACTTGCATCATTTATTTGTATGAAGGTAATTTAAAACACCTATATTATCTATACAAATATAGATTTATGTTCTTTTAGGGGTTAGAACAATATATCTAGTTCTTAGTAAATTAATGTACCAGTTGCATCTTGTTTGGACAAATATTCATTCTTTTAACATCTATGAATGCTATTACTGCAATTTATTTTAAGATATGATGAGAGCCAACATGCTATAGTAGGGAGAGCAGACCACTTGGGATCAGATAAGGTTTGGGTTTGAATGCTACCTGCTGTAATTCTTTATTACATGTATAACCATAGACAATGGGCAGTGAAGCCTTTTTAAATCTTCATATTTTTCATCTATAAATCTGAGGTAATTATATATTTCACTGTTTTTTCTGAGGATCAAATTAAATAGGGTATAAAAAGCACATTAAAGGATCTGTGATTTTCATCTTCATAAATATGTTTCTATCCACCCAAACCTTCTTGAGAGGCATGATTTTTTTTCCATGTCCTATAAACTTTTATTAGAAAATTGATTGCACTTCCTCTTGTCCTTTAGCATTTTGCCATTTGCACTGTTCATCTGTTATATTTCCCTCTCACTCCTTGACCAGCTTTGTGGCTCACAAGGGTCACCGAAGATGTCTTTTCCATCACATCACCTACAAATCTTCGAGGGCCACATGTTGCTTGTGCATCCCTGCCATTCCCTCTTCATCATCCTTTGTGCAATTTACTATGGCGATTCTTTCGAGCTCTCTGTGTTTCATAATTCACAGCCATATAACATCAGTAGGAGAATATTGATATTAGAAATCTTGGGGAAGAACTTCACCTCCTTGGAAGTACTGTGGAGTTTCCTAAATGGAATTCATACCTTTCTTCCTAAAAACACAGCAGGGTTTTACTATTTTAAATCATTGCAATAGTTCAATCTTCCAGCCTTTGGAAGATCTTGTTTCTTCCCAAAGGTTGGCTTACTAACTGAAGTTTCTCATTAGGAATTTCTTTTCTATAACTTTTTCTTTTCAACAATGTTAAAATCAACTTAAATTTGGGAAAAACGAATGTTTTCTAAACAGGTAGGGGATCCTTGTTTTTTTTTTTCCATAAGCAAAATAGTTCCATAGTAGTATCAGAGTTGCACAATAATAGTTCTGTGATTAGAGAATCTTAGAAGAAAGCCCTCTTATTAGCTGCCCCATGTAGCAAAATATGGCTCCCTTAACAAACTGTAAAGATCCTGAGTCACTTTGAGTATTCAGCTTTCATAAAGAAGGCAGCAACAATAATAACAACAGCTTAGATTTGCATGGCACTTTAATGTTTTAAAAATGCATCTTCCCATTGGATTTTCCCCCACAACACTGGAGGCATAGCAAGTGCCACTAATAATATTATATCCATTTTACAAATGTGGAAACTAACTGCCCAAGACCACATGGCTAGTAAGTGGCAAAACTCAGGGACTGGAACTCTAAGACCTGTGCTCTGCCATGATGTCTTTCCAACAAATGAGTGAAGTAGACATCATCCTTCTTATCCCTGATGCTTAAGAAATCACAGGGCTATCCAAATAATGTGTAAAATGCAGAAGTGTTCTGTGTTGGAGGACAACTGAGCCCCTGGCTTTTCAGCTATATGGCGATGGGCGAGTCAACATCCGTCTAAGATAGTGAGATCTGACTCTGGGGAACTAACCACACTGATGAATTCTTGCCATGTAGACTTAAAATCATGCCTAAACTGTCCCTTTCCTTTGATGCTTTCAGTGGCCAGTGGAAATGTGATAGAATTGGAGAAGGACCAGCATAATGTCATTTTAAGATTAAAGAGCTATTTTGAAAATATTTTCAAAGGCAGTAACCTAAGCTCTAAACACTTGAATTAATTTGTGTATTGCCAGCTCGCTGGTGTGGGTTTAAAATCAGGAAGACGTCATTCTGAGTTCAGATCTGGCCTCAGACACTTACTGTGTGACCCTGGGCAAGCCACTTAACCCTGCCTCTGAATTCCTGACACTGAAAAGTGTCTCTCATCTCTAAAAAGGAGCTGGAGAAGAAAATGGCAAATTGCTCCAATATCTCTGCCAAAAAAAACCCCAAATGAAGTCACACAGAATTGGACACAACTGAACCACAGCCACACATTTTAATATGATTGATTCTTTCATAATCCTATGTATTTTACTGTCATATTTAAAACCATCGTTCTGAGAAAGGAATCATTAATTTTATCAGACTCCCACAGTCCGTGAAATACCAAAAATTTTAGGAATCCTTGAAATAAAGGGTTTCTCTATGAAAGCAGTAGAAATAAGCCTGTGTTCCTGAAGAATTATTAAACAGACTTTAATTTCACCTAGAAAACAAAAGCCAAGCTATCATAAAGGTATATTTTATATATAACGTGTAATTGGTTTTTGTTCTTTAGAGTTTTATAATAAATTAGTTACTTCGAATTTATGACCAAAGGACATAGGTATAGCTGGAAGAAATATCAGAGTCTTTGTAGCCCAGAGTTGACAAACACATTTATATCCAAACACACATCCCCTTGGGCCCTGGGGGCCCCCCCAATGCTCCTGAACGTTGCCTGAACCACATTAAAATAAAATTAACAAAATAAATAAAAATATAGTGAAACACAGATTCTGTTCATTTAGGATTTCTAAATCAATATGGAGCCTACAGGGATTCTTATATGGGTTTTATTTAGTAGCCCTACTGAGCTCCCCAACCCTCTCATTTCACAGATGACCTGAGGTGTGAAGACATTAAGTTTCTGGTCCATGATCCCCCAGATAATGAGTAGTGAGCCAGTGTTCCAGCCAAGACCCTCAGAATCCAAACCCAGCCCGCTTTCAGGGCCACAATGTCTATGTATTTACTTTAGTAGGGAAGTCAATGAGTTCCTAATTTCCTTTTCTTCCCTTATTTGAAAACCAGCAAGTTAGCCCTGGCAGCCTCTGGGATCTTTTCCAGCTTCAATTTCCCTTACTGTGATCCCTCCGTGATGGGAGTCCTTCCCCAGCCCCTTCACTTATCAGAAGACACAGAATCCATCCCTGGTCGTCCCTGCTCTGGTGATAACTTTTCTTAGGCCGGCCTTCTGACAGCGGGCTGTCTGGTTCTCTGCTCAGCCAAGGGACACCAGGTTCTCCAGCTTGGTAATATGAGCCCGAGAACCGAGTAGGAGAACGTGGGCCTTGGGGACCAGCCATCCTACTCATGCTAAAATGAGATGGCAGCATAGAGCTATCATGGAGGAACAGATAAAAGATATCCTCAAAGAAATGCATTAAGTGGAGACCTGGCTGGCGTGGGGGAGGGAGACAGGAGGGTCCAGTGGGAAGAGAACGTCTCTCCAGAGAGGCTCCAGGCTCCGGCCCTGCCCCAGACACGAATCATCTAAACTCCACAAGTCTAAGTGTCATCTGGAAAGTGCAAGTTTTGAGCTCTGGCTTTGAGTTCTCTGCCAGCTGGAAAGCCAAAGAGCGGAATAAATCACAGACAGCCTGATGCTCCATTGTCATTTTTTAAACACAAAGACAAAATGAGGCAAGTCCTCCCCCCCCCTCCATTGAGGGGAACTTCCAAGAGATTATAGGCAGGATAGACAATCAAAGCTTGGTTACAATAAGGGAAAATCCACAGAAATCCTGAATTTGTTTAAATATTTTTAAAAAACAATAAGTAGGGAGAGCAATATTAACAATATACTTTTATTCCCATATATTTATAACTTTTAGAATGTTCTTTATCAGTCTTTTTTCCCCTATGTTCTTGAGAGCATGAATGATGAGTAAATTTGCTTCTCTGATTATTATGGGACATAAGTGTCACGAGCTAGAATATAGTCATATTTTACAAGTGTTTATATTTCTTCCATCCTTCATACTCTTGGAGAGCAAGATTTATACACTGTTAAAATTAAGGGGAAATTGAGCATCATCTTATTTAATCCACAAAAGGCCAATACCAAAAATTCACTTATAATGAAGTAGATCAAAGGGCTGTGCTTAAGTTAGGTTTAAAGGGGTTTAATGATAATGAGTTTTGTCCTGCTGGGGAATAAACTATTTCTGGGGAATTTATTACTCCTATCTTGAAGGTGAATTAATTATTCCAAAGTAATAGGATACATTTCAGAGCACTAGATACAAATTATAGCAACATCCATTTATTATTAAACTGATGTAGGCTGTGGCATAGTAAAAATGGTATTGAACTGGGAATCAGGAGACTGTTTAAATTGTACTTCTGCCACTTTTTTGCTCCGTAGTCATAAATTTATCACGTGGCTTTCAAAATGTTAATTTCCTCATCTGTAAAATGGGAACAAAAAGCCATATATTACATATTCTAGGGGGGAAAAGAACATTCTATGTAAAAGTTATAAAATATTGTGAAAATGTTAAGTTTTTACTTAATGGCATAAAATCCCATTCTGGAAAAAAAAAAAAAAAAAAGGAACACATCAAATGCAAGAAATGGCTTTCTAGCAGGTCAGAGTCACTTCATTCAGAGATAGTTACTAATAATTCACTGTTTGCGATGAATTTCCAGAGACTTATTTTTGTGATCTACCTATGTTTATAAATTTTAATGAATTTTAGTTTAATCTTGAACAGACCAGGCAAGAGAAATGAATAACTTAAGCCAATAGAAATCACAAAAAAAGATGTCATAGGGATTCCTAGATTTACTTTATCTAAAAATTTCCTAAACCTCAATTCCACAAACCTTGAACCACCTACTATGTGCAAGGAATTGTTCTGGACTCTGGGATACAAAAACAAAATGATTTTTCTTTTCCTTATTTATTTATTTTGACCTTTAAAGAGCCTCTATTTTCCTGGCAAGATGCAATCTTGACAAGTTGGTAAATAAGCAGGAGATATGAAGATCCTAGTGAGTTAGTAGACAATCGAAGAAAAGCGATGTAAAGAAGAAAGCACTAATAACCAGGAGAATGAGGAATGGTCTCTTGTAGTAGGTCAGCATTTTTCCTACCCATTTCCTCCATTTCTGAGTCCACTCTGCCCCTCCAATATATGAGAAAATATGTGCATATAAAATTGAAGATATGGTGTCATTCCACTCTCTCACTAATGTCATAGAACAGCAATTGCTCACCCCTTTCCAGGGGATTTTGAGCAGGGATCTCACTTGTGTGCCCTTCTGATTTCAGTTGCTTTCTGGAACGCGGTTCTGGTCCCTATGTGATTGAAGAGATTTTTTTTTTTAATTTTTGTCATCTAGTAGGTTTGCTTTACTGTGATCAAAAGCACTTATGAAGTATCCCTTACATGAAGTAGTAGAACAAGGACCATCCTTGATCACTAAGCAAATCTTTTCTCTGTGCCCAAATTGCTATATCCCTCTTTACATCTTCATATTTACAGAGAGCAATACTGTATTCTAATTAGGTTTGTTAAGGTGTTTTCTGGGCATAAGCAGTAGTGAAGGATGAAAACATTAAAAGACCAATCTGAGTCTCCAATATCTGCATTATGCCCTGGGGATTCTGCAGACCAACCAAACTTTCGTGCCTCTCCTGAAACTTATTTTAAAATGTCCCATATAATAAAGTTCAGTGAGAGCAGTCTGGTTGATTGTTGCTCTAAGTTATGTCTCTTTAGTTATCAAAATTAACTTTCCTTTCTGTTTGAAAAATAACTAAGCTCTGCCACGGGTACATCTTAAATAGGAAAACTAGTATGAGTGGACCCACAGATTGTTAGAAGCTCCAGAGATGTGCTAGTGGGTCGTCTTTGACTTATGAGTGAGGGATTGACTTTATGACCCAGCAATGTCATAAGAAGGAGAGTCCGCAGTTATAGCTAACTGGAGAACATTGTGTTTTATTGTTTTCCTACAGTTTACTCTCAGGTCCCTGAGTTCCCCTAAAACTAGGGCTTGGGGAAGAGATTATTTATTTTGTTTTGTCTTTTGTTGCCTCAGTGCTGTAGTAGGGAGGGCATCCTCTGCAGAAGGAGAGATTGTAGAAATGCAAGTCTTTCATTCAGTTCTACCCCTCACAGAGAGCTCAAGTTCCTAAATGATTTATCTGTTATGGACAAGAATACCTTGGATCCAAAAAAATACCTTTGGAAAAATAGCCGAGACCCATCCATGTTCTCCTATTCCATCTACTTTAAATGTGCTGTAAATATAATGAAAGTTCTCTTAGGGAAAATGAGGAAATCCTAGTTGGTTTTACTTATAAAGTAACATTTTAAAGTCAGCCATAGACATTTATTAATTCCTTTCCCCTCCCAAAGTAACTCTAGCAACATGTGTAGACTTACTCTTTTCCTAAAACAGCTTTTGCAGAAAGGAAGATTATCTGAAAAATGCTTTTCAGAACTTTTCCAACTTGGATCAAATAATTATGTTTTTAAATCTATGGTCCTATGACTGTATATCTTCAGGGTGTTCATATACCTCTAAAAACTACATAAATTAAGATTATTATGATCACTCTCCTTTTTACAGCTAAATTTAAGCAACATTATAATGTTATTATATGGACACCCTGAAGATATATAGTCATAGAATCATACATTTAAAAACATAAGGGACCACAGAGACCAAATGATGCAACCCTACATTTTTCAGATGAGGAAAGGGAAGTTTTAGGGAGACTTCCCATTGTACTTTGCTCTCAGCCTCCAATTGAAAACTGAATTTTTCTTTGATCCATTCATCGGTCTATTCACCCTGATTTTAAATGTACCAGGTGATTGTCACTTTATTGTTTTTGAAGTAATTTTTTTTCAATTAACAAGCATTTGTTTTCCCCTTGCCCATTGAATGGAACAAAAAGAGAGAAACATGAGTGATTTAGTCAAGCACAGAGAATTCCCAAATTCCCGATGTCCAAAAGCGTGTGTTGCGTTGAACATTTTGGGTCCTTCATTTCTCTCTCGGCAGGTGGGAGGGGGCAGGATTCATCTTTGGCCAACTACCGACATCTTGCTTCAGGTTAAGAAGACCTCCCCCTAAGAGATTGCTGCAGGGAGACTCTAATTGGCAGCTTCCCGTTGATAAATTATAGCCAGTCTTTCTATAGTGAGTCATGTTTTACAGAGCTCTTTGTGTATTGCATCTCATGATAGTTTTGAGAATCAATGAAATCCTAAAATATTGGATCTCTGACCCATCCATCAGTCAATGAAAACCTCCTCCTACAGAGTGGGTGAATAAGAATAGTTTGTCCCACAGGCCATGAGGGCAGCTGAAGCGGGCAGGAGCTGGGAGATGGGCAGTCTAGCCAGATATGCCATCCCAGCCATGTCAATCATCATGACTGATGGCTTGCCACTAGACCATTACTTTAGAAGGGAGTATGAGGCTGACAACTTGGTGCAACTCTGCTCCCTTTAAATCCAATTTATGCCAAATTATCATCTTGGGATGTCTTTGGTCCTCTCTCAAATGAAAGACAATCGACATGAATTTTAGAGGTGGGATGGACACCAGACATCATCCCGACCCCTTCATTTTACAAGGAACAGCTGGTCTATTCCCTCTGGGCCTTTAGCTTTTCAATGTTGTCATTGAACCATTTTAGTTAAATCTGACTCTCTGTGACCCCATTTGAGGTTTTCTTGGCAAACATACTGGAGTTATTTGTCATTTCCTTCTCCGGCTCATTTTACAAATGAGGAAACTGAGGCAAACAGGGTTGAGTGACATGTGCAGGGTCACACAGCTAGGATCTGAAGTCAGATTTGAGCTCATACCTTTGCGTTTTCTTGATTCTGAATCCAGGGCTCTATAAATCGCATCATCTAGCTGTAACAATATTAGCTCTTCAGGATTGTTTCACGTTTCCCAAGATGCTCTACAATGACCCCCTGATATTACTAGAAAATAAAACTCCTATACAATTAGCTTCTAAACATCTTTAAGGAGTCCCTGTGTTCTACACTCCCCTCTGCAGAACTAGCCCGCTTCAGAGGGAGCAAAAACTAGAATCTGCAAGCTTGGGAGGCAGGTGTATTTTCTTGTTGTTAAAAGTAATTTTTCTTTTTTAACTATAAACTGCCAGTGAGTTGGAGCACAGTGATAGAATGATGAACTGGTAATCGAGAATGCTGGAGTTTGACTCCTCCTGCCTCAGACACAAGCTGTCTCCCTCTGAACAAGTCACTTTTAATGCCTCAGCTTTTTCATTTATTAAAAAAAAAAAAAAAAAGTAACAGCACCTGTCATCCAGGGGCTTTGTGAAGATCAAAGGAGAGGCTGTGTGTAAAGTACACTGCAGATCGTTAAGTGTTGTGTAAATGTTGGCTATGGTTAATCTCAGTGTGGCTCGGCCGAACCTGACCAGAGAGAACGGCCTGTGTTACTAATAATCACAACTGTAGATGGCAATCATCCGCTTCTTTATGATTTTCAAAACGCTTTCACTTGCATTTTTTTCTCTTACATATACACATACACAAACATGCACGAATGTATGCATGTATATCCCAATCCTGTAACATCCCCATTTTACAAATGAGGAGACCCAGAATCTCAAAGAACCCATCATTGGCCCAAGAGCCCAAGTTGAATGGACAATTAGTGGGAGAACCTAATGCTTGATCACTTTCTGAAGTCAGGTTTTCTTCCCACTGAATTTATTGGTCCAACCAAGAAGAACTTTAGAGCTTCATGGACCTCTAGCACGGAAAACACCACTTAAAATCTTTATTTTGACATTTTTTCTGGTATATTTCAGGCATGATATGCCCTTAACTCAAGATGGGCTTGGCAGGGATGGAGTCGAGCGAGGGAGTGGCCAGAATAATGCTCTTCCTGCAAAGCCATTCTTTCTTTTGACCTACAGAGAAACTTATGAATAACCAATGAATTAAATCCACTGCATTCAGTCTTGCACACAGGGACACTCATTTAATCTGGGCTTTGATGAGCCCAAGTCTAAGATCGCTGTCAGCCTTTATCTTGGCAGACGGCTTTCCCTAGCCCTCCCCTGGAACGTGGCACTTACTGAAGTCTTGTGGGGTTCATTACAAAGGAACCGACTGATATGATTGGCTTTTGATATTCTTTTTTGACTGGACCTCAACAGGAATAATCAGCGTTTTTGGAACCGTTTACTTTCCAGACTCAAAATGCAGTTTCCCAGTGACCGTAGGACTAGTTTAGTGGTTGATATAAGGAGACAGGTTACTTTGTTTGGCCTTAGGAGGCCTTGGAACCAAATAGCAGACCAGCTACTTTCTCTTCCCTCTATGGGTGGCTTTTAGAAATCCCACCGAGGTATGGTCCCAGGCCAGTGTTTGGAAACATTTCAATGAAGTATTATGTGAACAACTATTCTTTGATATTAGTCCCTGAACTTCTCAGTGTTTCTCTACTTTAGTCTTCAACTAAATTTCTGTAGGCAGGAATACTGTGAGCTCACAGAAGTTCAAGTGTGAGTGCTTAAAAACTAGGAAAAAAATAATGTATAATAGGAAAGTAGAGTTCATTTGATTTAATTTAATCCAAAGATTTAGTATCCTAAGAGAAATAAAATTGGAAATTTGAGCAATATATAACTCAAATTCATATATCATGAACTTTATAAATTTTATTAAAAATAAATGTTATAAAATTCTCTTTAAACAATAACAAAGCTCATAAAATTAACATTTTCAACTACTTAAATTTTTAAAATGGCTCCCCTTTAACATTCAGGTAACCATAATGTTTGTTACTCTTACTCTGTATCATATCACAAGGTCCATATGCTACAGTCCTTTTCTACATCTGTTTACATTTCAAGTTTTTCAGTATTTCTAAATATTTCTAATCTTGGTCATTCCTAATTACATGGTAATATTTAATTACATTGATTATATATCAGCATTTTGGCCAGATAGATAGGCAAATCTGAAGCTAAGGAAATAAAATGCCTTGCTAAAAGGGAAGACAATCACTTTCAGTGCAGCAAATATTTATTAAGCTGCAATTCAGGAAGTAAAACAGTCGTGGTGAGCCAGTGAGTTATAATATCCTTTGGGTCATTATTTGTTTAAGTTGAGCAAGTCATTGGATAAGAGATAGAAGCCAATAGATATCAATAAAAGGATGTCGGGAGCCAAAAATAGAGTGTTTTTGTTTTTAATTGGTCTAGATGTCAGACTTCAGAGAATGTTGGATTGTCTTATTGGAGAATTTTTTTTTTTTTTAATTTAGGGCTTACAAGTTAAAAAAAAAAAATCCAAAGAATTCACTTGGGACTTTACCTAACACATGGAAAGATTCGTTTGGAGGATAATTGATAAAATAATTACTATAATAACAGAACAAAGAGCAGCACTTTCATATTCTCATCTATAGCATCAGAGGAAGGCATCCCTGAGTGTTATACCTCTGTTCAGTCAGTCCCCCTTTGTAAATTCAAATTAAGACCACTTTGATTTCCATAATTAAATTTCATTAAAGTTTACTGAGACCCTATGATGTCCATAGCAGCCTTTAAGTCCTAAAATAGTGAATATGATGTCTTTTTCTCCTAAAGGATCTTATAAATCCTGAGATTTTGAGAGATAAAACAAAGAAATATTAGTTTAAAAAAAACATAGCAGAGGTAAAAAAAATAAAGTGTGTGGAGTTCAGAAGAAAGAGAAAGCGTGGGCAGTTATTCAGAGAGATCGGGGAACAATTGGGGAAAGATATGGGATGTGAAAAGAAGGGTGACTGGAAGCAGGATTGCAGAGGCAGAGAACATTTGAACAGGAAGGGGAGTTTAGAGCAAAAGCAGCCAGTGGCAGATGGACACGGGGCGGGCTTGAGTGGCCACTGCACGTAGGGAAGCCTTGGAACATGAAAGATGGAAGGCGGCTGTTGGCGTGAGTCTCAATGGCCACGTTGAAGGTTGTAGATTATGTTCAGTGGGACACCATGCAAGGAGTGTTCAGGGGAGTTTAGCATCATTTGTTCCCTCTCAAAAGGACCTGACCCTACTGCTCCTGCCTCAGGTGAGACATTTACCCAGTTGGCTCAGTTTCTATAAGAAGAGGGGGTTGAACCCCTTTCATGGGCATGCATGTGCAGATTCCCACTCGGACCCCTGGTGCCCATGGCTTTCCCAGTGGAGACCTCAATAGAGTTCTGGACTTGAGTCAGGAAGAACTGAGTTCAGATACTGTGTCGGGCACCAACTGACTGTGTGGTCCCGAGCCCATCCCCAGGTAAAAGGGCTGGACTCAAGAGCCTCTCGAAACTCCTCCAGGTCTCGACTAGTCCAGAGCTTGTGCACCAGCAAGGCCTGTGGCTGATGTCTCAGTGAACTGAGAAATGACCACAATATGGAGAAGTGCAAAGGGAGAAGCTGGTGTAGGGAACATAATGCTCAGTCTGAGGCTTTTTCCTCTGGAAAAGTCTGGAATCTCCAAAATGGCCTGTGGGAGAGAGGGAAGGGAAAAGAGGCTTCCCCTACTCCCACGTTCAAAATGTTACAAGCAGCTGGGGCTAGAACAGTCAGGGTGCCTCCTCTTCCTGAGTTCTAATCTGGCCTCAGACACAAGGGGGATGATTCTGGGTAATTTAACTCCATTTGCCTCAGGTCCCTCATCTGTAAACGAGTTAGAGAAGAAAATGGCAAATCCCTCTAGTATTTCTGTCAGGAACCCCCCAAATAAGGGCACAAAGTTAGACTGAAATGACTGAACAAGAGCAGCACAAATATACTTACATTACAGATACATGTATATAAAACTTAAATTTGCATGCACGGGTTATTTTCCACACAAAAGATTCTCAGCTCCCTGGGAACATGGAAGGCCTAGTTTAACATGTATCTTGGCACCGAGCACAATGCCGGGTATATAATAAATGTTTAACATAAAAGTTTGTTGCATTGAAGACTACTCAATCCTAAAACTTATTTTAGGAATAACAAACTTAGAAAATGGAACTCTAAGAAATATGCTAAAGGTAACAAGTATATATGAAAGTTTTATACAACTATCTCTGGTGGAGACCAAAGAACTGATTAAGGAACTTTAGACCAGTTTGATTTTTTTTCTCAGCTGTCAAATTGATATATACATACATGTACACACACACACACACTCACGTATTTTTGTGCATGTCTATATGAATGCCTATAAATTTTACATGTAGCCTATAGATAGATAGTCTACATTAATATTGGGTAAGATCTAATGCAACGTCTATTTCTGTTCCTGGGTTCTGAGCCTCCCGGACTACCAGAAGCTTTTAGGCTGAGGGAGCCACCTGTTTTCCCAGACTCTTCCCTTGAAGAGTTTCCTCTCTTGTTTCTCACCTCAGCCTTCCTGCCCTTCACTCTATTTTATAGAAATAGGAAAAGTAAATAAGCAAACCATACAGTTGTATTTCTTTGCCTTTATATGGAATTAACTTCATAAAATCACAGACTTAAAACTAGTCAAGACTTGAAGAGTTCATATAGTCTTGTTGTATAGATCTTCCTGCCCATGTCACTCTTGAAGAGGGAGGAAAGCATCTCTTTTTCCCCATCAGCCCTTTGACTTCCTCAGCTGCCTCTAGCCTGATATTCACATACAATGCTATTTGTTAGTAAAGAAAATTACTCCCCACCAACATGCAGCTTCTAAAAATTTCCTTAGAGAATGTTTTAACAAAAGAGATTATCAGAACTGATTTCTAAAGTATCCTTTCAATTTTTTTCCCCTCAAATAACTTAAAATAGAAATAAGGAAGAATTGGTCAATGGGAACCCAGGCTTGATGAGGGGAGAGAGTATTCAGGATGAAGCAATCCCCCAGGGGAACTCTAGGGCAAGACTGGGTTTTCTGTGACTGTTTCTGATCCTTGGTATTCTGATGGCTTCCAAGCCATAAGTGAGCATGCATACAGAAGACCAGGAGCGTTGGCTTTCAGATCTAGGACTTCTTGGTCCCTTCCTGGCCTTTGGAAGCTCACTGGGTCACAGCTTAGTCCATTAGTCTCCAGTACTTTTTCATAAATACTCCAGAGACAGAAGTAAGAGCAAAGCAATGATGGCTTTATCTAACCGTGGATGATATGAACGGGCCACCGGTGTTTTCCTTACCTAGAGGTTATTTGCTCCTCACTGGGACACAGCATGATGAGAAAGAGAGCAAGGGGTGGGGGGGGGGGTGGGGGGGTCATTGGAGCCTTTATTTTATATACATGCTCAAGCTGCCTCAGCAACCAGTGGAAAAGCCTTTCCTCTCCAGGTGGACAGTGGGCAGGAAACATTCACAGAAAACCTGAACATGCTCCCAAGTGGGTCCATTCTGAGAGATGGCATCAGGCTGAGCTCTCAAACAAAAATGAGAAATACCTCTGAGTCATCCCCTTCACGGTGATTATCTCTTTTTAATTAAAGCTTTTTATTTTCAAAACATACACATCGATTCATGGAGAATCAGAGTGATTCTCGATGGACATGTTGCTGTCTTAAGCGAGACTTGTTTTTAAATGGTCTGTGATGAAGATCCTTTTTTTTGAAATGCTTCTTTTCCAGATAAAGCCAAGGTTATTCTAGAAAGAATAACTATATTAAATCTGGCTTCTACATTGGTATATTTCAAGCAAGATGATACGGCCTGAAATATATCCAAAGTCATGTATTAGTTGGCTATGTATGTTTTTTAATTGCTAAAGAAGTTTCCAAAAGTAAGTTCAATTCAGTAAGTATTTGTAAAGTATCTACTTTCTACAAAGAAATGTTCCAGGGACTGAGGGGAAATACATAAATCAACAAGACATGTTCTCTTAATTGAATAGGGAAAGAGTAAGACACAATTAACCATTATTAAATAAAGAAGGTGAAAGCATAAAAAATATGCAAAATGGGGTCATGGAAGATTTATGGAAAAGCTGCCCGATGAGTCAGATTGTGAAGAATAGCTGGGGTGAGAGGGGGGGATATCGTAGGTAGTGTATTGAAAGCAGTACAGAAGCCAGAAAGCATGTTATTGATGAAGGAAGAGTGGTGGCTGGTCCCATTTCACTATAGCAAGAAATGTACAGTGAGAAGTGAGATGATGGAAAGGCTGACTAGGCAGGGGATAGATAGGAATTGGACCTGTGGGTTCACTGATTGGAAATCCCCAGATAAAGGAGCTACTTCTCTCTTTGCATCTTCCGTAGTCTTCAAGAGTAAATATCTCCACCACTGAGATGTTAAGGGCTTGCCCAGGTGACACATAAGCTGAGGACAGTGGGACTTGAGCCTCGGGCATCCCAGCCTTGAGGCTAGGCCATGCTGAATTCTCAACAACTCGGGATGAGCCCTGAAGGCCATTCTAAATTGTTTAGACTAGATCTGGTAAGCACTAGAGAACCACTGGAACTACATCTCCTCACTAGCACATGCTTATTTTTAAGTACACATTTCTTATAAAGAAATTCCACTGAAAGCACCAAACGTAGTTAATTGTTAATGTAATTAATGATATTCAATCCCCAGCTTGCAGTAAATGAAAGTCCATGTTGCTCTTTGGAAAATGACCAGTGGTTTATTTGATCAAGCCATTTGGGATTCATTTGTTACATAAAAACAACTAGAAATTAAATTAAACATAAAATAATAACTAGCATTTATATATATATATCACTTTATAGTTTGCAAAGTGTTATAGAAGTAACATAACAATTGATTAGCTGAAAAAAACCTTTCGTTGCCACATAGTAAACGGACCGAAAAAAAAGGCCCAGAGTACTTGGGCACGCTCTGAAGTCCACATACAGTCAAGAAGTGAGGCAGAACAAGGAAACAGGACTTGCTATTAAGGTAGTTTGCACCCTTCTGGTCGACTTGATAGATTATAGAAGGAATTGGTAAGTCTCATATTCCATGGAAATCACAGAATCATGCTAAGTAGTTTTAGATCAGAAAAGTGAACTCATGTCGCTACTTCTACTTTAGGGATCTTTCTAAGAGAAGCCTAAATGTGGCAGTAAATATAAATAGTCCAGATGGACATGCATATCTGAGCTGCTGCATGATAGGAAATGCTTGCATTTATGAAATCATAGCTTTGTTCAGGAGCTTCTTGCAGCCCCTCTGATGATGAATGACTTGTCTCATTTGACCCTCTTTTCCACATGCTGTTCCTGGTAATTTGGATGAGTGAGTCGGAAACATCACTGTTTAGAATTGTTGATATTATTCTAAAGGTAGGATATTCTCGGAATGTTCTTACCCGGTAATTTCTCTCATCACCTGAAAAGACCTATGAATATGTGATGTAATTCTGAGTCACTCTTTTCTAGTGGGGAAAAAAAATGTTAAAAAGACAGAAAACAACAGATGTAATTCCATCTGAGTTAGTTATAGAAAGGTCACCTTTTGGCCAACTGGAATTATTTTGCCGCCAGAGGGAAACTGTTGAAATTTCATTTTCTTTTCATAGCAACTTCCCCACTAAACTAATGCTGTTTGCTGTTTGCAGGTGAGTTGTGTGAAGAGAAACTCGATTTTTGCGCCCAGGACCTTAACCCCTGCCAGCATGACTCCAAGTGCATCCTGACACCAAAGGGATACAAGTATGTGGAAACGTTTTCATATTTCATTTCTGGAAGATCTTGTAGCCTCTAGGGATTTCCTTCCTTAAAGGAGTTCTCAATTGGGATAAAGAAGGCCTTTGCTCACTGGTCTCAATGGCATTTTTAGCAGTAGAAATGACACTGGAACAGCCAACCTCTTTTTAGCACTGGAGAAGAAAAATAATGAGTTTCATTTCAATCTCTGTTGAAGGCCTTTGGGGCATTACATACTATAAGGGAGGAGGAGAACCTGTTATAGAGTCTACTTAGAAAGAACACCTTAGAGACCATTTAGTCCAGTTTTCTTTTTTATTTTGAGCTTGAAGACGCCAAGACCCAGGAAACTTAAGTCTTTTGTCTAAGATATAGCCTACTAACTGGTCTTTCTCCTTCATTCTGACCCTGTTCTAAAGCAGCCTTCAAAATGCTATGTGAACAATTTCCCCAATGCACTGTTCCAATCAGGTCGTTGCCCCACTCAAAAGCTTTCCATGTATGGCTCCATGATTCCTACCAGGACCCCGACATTGAAGACCTTCTCAAATCAAACCCCAACTGCAATTAAATTGAATTACCCTCTGTCCCGTCCTTGTGCTTCTGTTTATATCCCCATATGTCAATGAATCCCCCTCCTCTGAGCTCCATTTCTTGATGTTTCTCCTTCGTTCAAGCATCACCTACTTCATGTGGTCTTCCTTTACTATCCTCCCCCATTAGGTGAAAGTAATTTCTGCCGTGTTATATTTCTCGTAGAACAATACTCATACTATAGCCCCCTCTCTTTTATTGGGCTTATTTCTACATGTATCCCAGGGGACTTTAAATGGCCTGAAAACTGGTTATGTGTCATATTTTCCTTTGTCTTCCTTGCTCCCAGCACAGTGCTTTGAACATAATAGACACTTTGATGTTTGTGGAATTAAATTTAACTGAATTACTGGCAGATCTAGAACTAGTTTTTTTGACCTGAAATTAACTGATTTTTTCCACTAATTAGTTCTGAATGTCTTTTTGAGGAGCTCTTCCTGGAGTAAGTGATTTGGAGATACAAAAAGAAAGTAACCCAACCTCTCCTCAGATGGCTTTTACTTTCCTTAGTGAGGCAAGATATATAATAAAGCAGGGGTCCTAGAACTACGGCCCACGGGCCAGATGTGGCAGCTCACCATTATCCCACTCACCCAGGGTTATGAAGTTTATTTAGAGGCCCACAAGATAAAGTTTTTGTTTTTACTATAGTCCAGCCCTCCAACAGTCTGAGGGACAGTGAACTGGCCCCCTATTTAAAAAGTTTGAGGACCCTTGCCATAAAGTAACCACAGAGAAAAGAATAATGGCTCCTGGATGTATAGAGGTTTACAAAGCCCTTTCTTGGTAAAACCTCTGACAGGTCAGGAATAAGTGTATGGATATTTGCACATTCTAGGTAAGGAAACTGAGCCTCGGAGACATTTTGTGACTTGCTAAGTTGAATCTGCTAATAAGAGTCAAAGCTGGGACTCGTAACATGTTTCCCGACCCCATATCCCATGCTTGCTGAGTGGCCACAATTGTAAAGTCGAAAAACAATAAATAAAGCGAGTATATACTACATTTCCTTATGTTTATATACCACTTCAAGGTTTTCCTAATGCTTTCACATACTTCCTACATTATGGGGAATAGCTTATAAATGTTATAAAATGATTGGATGAGGGTAATCATGAAAGACTTTATGGGGTAGAGAGTACTGGAGTTGGATTTTGAACAAAATGCAACATTTTGACTGATGGAAAATTAGAAAGGAGGTATTTCAAGGGAGGGAAAAGCTGTTCTATCTTTCACAAGTATAGGGAATTAAAAGAGTTAGAAAGGACCCTAAACATCTATAAAAAGGCTTTTATTTACAGGCTTGTGTCTATGAATCAGACCCAAAGTGAAAAACTTTTTTAATCTTGTGAATCCCTTTATTACAATATGATGGCTTCCCTTTGTAATCCTATATATTTTATACACTTAAAAATATTACCCTGACAAGAGGTCCATCAGCTTCAGCAGACTTCCAAAAGAGTTTATGACACCAAAAAGTCAAGCAGCAAATATTCATTAAGCACCTACTTGAGAGAGGGAATTGGAAACAGAGCCAGAGAGAAGGAGAGAAAAAGAGAGTTGAAGAAAAGAGAAAGATGAAGGAAGAGAGGGAGAGAGAAACTCTGATCTAGTCCAACTTTTTAATATCCTGGATGAGGGAAAGGAGACCCAGAAAGCATCCCTCCCACCCCCAGTCACAGAGCTAGTAAATGGCAGGTAGATCTTCTAATTTCAGACAATTTCCTTTTCCCAGGTTATTTAACTTTAGTAAATAAAGTATTGGTTCCATCAGGTTTGTACTGGAAACACCTTTTATGTACTAGTCAGAAGCATATGGATTCTTTTCTGGCGCATAACATTTCTGCAGATGTTTTTGTTGTGTTTTTGATGTTGCTATAACATAATTTGGGGTGTGCTTCATTATATATTTTGGTTTATCTTTTGAATTCAATTCAAATTCCTGCTGAAGGGTAAACATGCTTATTAATGGTTTTATTTCTGAATTTGAAAAAAAAAAACTACACATGATTTTTATAAGGAGATCATTTCCTCTTAGAACCTTGCTGAGTTCCCTGGCTATATATCCCAGG
This sequence comes from Sarcophilus harrisii, assembly GCF_902635505.1. Lineage (NCBI taxonomy): Eukaryota > Metazoa > Chordata > Mammalia > Dasyuromorphia > Dasyuridae > Sarcophilus > Sarcophilus harrisii. Next base: position 11,037,043 of record NC_045431.1, read on the forward strand.
TGATCATTAAATTCTGGCCTCAGAATGTATCGCACATATAAAGAATATAATCATTTCTTCGAAGAGTTAGCATGGAGGCAGGTGGTCTTCACACACAGGTTGTTTTCTTGAACAGACTTCACTGCAATTAACATTAGAGCAGGATTACTGCGGTGCTTTTTAAGCTGTAATTACAAGATAGGTTATTAGTAAGACTCACTGAAAATCATTTGAAAATAAAGGAGTTCATCTGCCGAAAGACTAATCTACAATTAAATAACTCCCTTATTACCATCAATTAAGATGCATAAGTTAAAAGGTAGTTATTACTAAGCCATGAATGAGCAGATTTGGAAAACCCGCTATTTCTTTCAGTGATGTAGGAACACCGGCTTTCTTTCTGTTGCTAGTTCGGGTTAAAAACAAGTTAATAAAGCAGAGTGTTGGCTTTCACTAGCCTCCTTGCATATGTCAGTGACATATGTTCTTTGGGAAGAATGAAAGGAAATAGAAGTCAAAAGACGCCACAAAATGGATTTGAAATGGCTAAAGATGGTCTTTTGGGCGGTGAGTTGACGTGTTCCAGATCCCAGTTTCTGTTTCGGCCTTGTCCACTAATAATGAGCTGACCTTGTCCAAGGCGGCATGGTACGGTGGCCAGAGTTGGACTCTTATCTCCGACCCTTGGTCTCTGTGTCCCGGGGTGGATCACCCCCCTGCTAGCTGGACCTCAGTTTCCTTGGCTGTAAAAGGAGAACTTGAGTGAACTGCATGGGGGCTAAATCCCCTACCAGCTCTGGTGATCCACAAGTCTTGTTCAGTCACTGCCCCCATGAGCTATTAGCCAGACACTAACCAGCTGTGTGACACTGGGCAAGATAATTCTCATTGTGAGGCTATTTGAAAGGAAATCTAAGCCCCAGCTCTTATGTTCTGGGCTCTGACCTGGACTGGTACTTCGTTTTTAACTCCCCCACACCAGTAGCAGTGATTTTTACCCTTCTTGCTTTATTATCTATCTCATAAATCTTTTATATTGCCCTTTGATATTTGTGTACCAGAATGCCATCCCCAGTACCCTGAAGCATGCATCTCACTTAGTCAGCTTTTTAGCTTCTTAATCATGTAGTTTATATTTTTGGTTTTCTTTACTTAACCATCAGTCTTTGCCACAAAAGTGACTTGAGAGCATATGATGTATATTTTGACATTTCTAATGCTAGGAGTCTTTTATTTAAATTTATACAATGTGTTGTAAAATCCATTTTCGTGAGTAAAAGGTTGACAGAAATATTGGACCTCTCAGAATGATTTCAAGTTATAATGGACTTGAGGAAAAAAAATCGTATAGAAGAGAATACAAAATTAGCTCTTAGCTTCTGCACCATACATATGGTTCTCGTATCTCTTCCTTTGATTTTTTTCCCAGATAAATAATTCAAAGTTTTTTTTCCCATCATCTTAGAAGCTTCAACTACACTATTCCCATTAACACTGATGGAAGATCTCTGACTCCTACCTGCCCACCAAGTTGAGAATGCAGAGAGGCACTTAAGTGACCATCTTCCTTCAATCAAATTGTTTACTTAGCTTTTGTGATAATTACAACACACACACACACACACATACACACACCTGGCCATACTGCCATCACTCTTAGCCAAATGTTTCTTTTTGCATGTGGTATTCAGAACTGAACCTCAGTTACATCACATCTGACTATTTTGAACTATATACCCCACCATTGTTTGTTTGCATGCATTGACTTTCAGCTATCTTTAAAAGAAAATTTTATTTTCCAATTACATGTAAAAACAGCCTTTAACATTTTTTAAAAATTTGAGTTCCAAATTCCTTCCTTCCTTTTCTCCCTTCCCCTCTCATTTAGAAGGCAAGCAATTTGATGTAGGTTATACATATGTTATCATGCAAAATATATTTCTTCCCCATTCATCATGTTGTGAAAGAAAATACAGATAAAAAATCCCCAAGAAAAATAAAGTTTTGGGGACAGTTAGGTGGGGCAGTGGTTAGAGCACCAGTCCTGAAGACAGGAGGACCTGAGTTCAAATCTGGCCTCAGCTATATGACCCTGGACAAGTCACTTAACCCAATTGCCTCAAAATTAAAATGGAAGTAGAAAATAAAGCTTTTGTTTGTTTGTTTGAAGCATGCTTCACTATGCCTTCAGTCTCCATCAGTTCTTTCTCTGGAGATGAATAGCATTTTTCATCAAAAATGCTTTAAAATTGTCTTGTAGCATAGCAGTGCTAGCTAGGTCACTCAAAATAGACTGTATGGTGTTTTCCTGGTTTGTGTAAGTCTTCCCAGGTTTTTCTGAAAGTATCCTGCTTGTCATTTCTTATAGCACAATAATATTCCATTATAATCATATGCCACAGCTCATGTAGCCATCCCATCATTGATGCATATCCCTTCAATTTCTAGTCCTTTGCCACCAAAAAAGAGCTGCTGTAAATATAGGACCTTTTTCCTTTTAAAAAACTCTCTTTGGGAATCAGCCGTAGCAATGGTCAAAGGACAGTTTTATAATCCTTTGGGCATAGTTGCAGATTGTTCTGCAGAATGGTTGGATCAGTTCACAACTCTCCAATAGTGCATTAGTATCCTAGTTTTCTCACATCTCTCCAACATTTATCATTTTCCTATTTTGTCATATCAATCAATGTGTAGGTATGAGGTAATGCTCAGAGTTGTTTTAGTTTGCATTTTGCTAATCAATAGTGATTTTGAGCATTTCTTTCATATGACTATAAATAACTTTTGATTTGTCTGAAAATTGCCTGCTCATATCGTTTGATCATTTATTATTTGGGGAATTTTATTTTTTTACATATTGCTCTATCATAATCAACTCCCCCCTTTCTTTCTACCTTTCTCTGTTCCGTTATACTACTTCTAACTATCTTAATAATGAGAAAGTTTTTAGGAGTTAAAAGTGTCATCATCTCATGTAGGAATATTAACAGCTTAACCTTATTAAATCCCTTGTATCTTTCTTTTCCAATTGCCTTGCTGTGCTTTTCTTGAGTCTTATATTTCTTGAGTCTTATGTTTGAGTCAAATTTTCTATTCAGTTCTGGTCTTTTCAATAGGAAGGCTTGAAAGTTCTCTATTCCATCAACTATCCATTTTTCTCCTAAAGGAGTATACTCAGTTTTGCTTGGTTGGTTCTTTTTGGTTGTAATCCTAGCTCCATTGACCTCTGCAATATCACATGCAATATCACCATCCTTGAAAGTAGAAGCTGCTCAATTTGTGTTATTCTATGGCCCCATATTTGAATTTTTATTTCTGGTTACTTGCAATATTTTCTCTTTTATTTGGCGGCTCTAGAATTTGGCTATATCATGAAAGGAGTTTTGCTTTTGAGTATCTTTTAGGAGGTGATTAATGGATTCTTTCATTTCTATTTTATCCTCTGGTTCTAGGATATCAGGCCGATTTTCTTTAAAATAATTTCTTGAAGTATGATGTCAGAGCTCATTTTAATCATGGCTTTCAGATAGTTCAGTAATTTTTTAAGTTATCTCTCTTTGATCTATTTTCTAGGTCAATTGTTCAGTAAGATATTGCACATTTTCTTTAACCTTTTGGTTTGTTTTATTGTTTTTTTGTTGCTTTATGGGGTTATTAGCTTCACTTGCCCAATTCTATTTGTTAAGAAATTATTTTCTTCCTTGAGTTTGTATATCTCCTTTTCATTTGGCCAAATCTTCTGCTTAAAGTTTTTTTTTTTTTTTTCTTTTCAGTGGATTTTTGTACTTCCCTTTTTTATCATTTTACCTATTCTATTTTTAAAGTCTATTTTCCTTAGCATTTTTTGCATTTCCTTTATCAAGCTGTTAACTTCTCTCCCTTCACAATTTTTTTTACATCACTATCTTTTTTTTTTTTTTTTTTGTCTTTTTTATTTATTTTTTTAATGCTCTTTGTGAGCTCTTCCAGGAATTTTTTTTAGGCCTGAGACCAATTCACATTTTTTCTTTGAGGTTTGTGATAAAGCTGTTTTGACTTTTTTTGTCTTCTGTATGTATGTTTTGACTTTTCCTATAATGTTAGTAAGTTTCTAGGGTTATGTGTTCTGATTTCAGTTGGTTCATTTTCTCAGCCAATTCCTTGACTTGTAACTTAATTTGGACGTGTGTGTGTGTCTGTGTGTGTGCTACTGTTTTCACAACTAATTTTGGGAATCTCTAAGTTTTCAGTCCCTCCAAGGTAGTGTGAGCTAAGGAGAAGTGTGGTTACTGTTCTCCTGGCCTGTGAGTGACTAGGAGTATTCTTATCCACCTTGGAACTGTGACTAGGACCCAAGTCTCTTGTGGCCACATGCAAACTCTAAAGGGCTGGGATTGCAACTGGGAACCCAGAAGGACGATGCAGCAGAGCTTTGCTCCTAGTGCCTGCAAATGGGCCTCGATCATCTCCTTTTGACCAGTTATCCAAGTCTTCCTACTCACTGTATGAAAACTCCCTAATGGCCTACTATTGGCTAGCCTGGGATCTACCTGTGCTGGACGACATTTTACTCCTACTCCAGTGAAACAGATTTTTCCTGTCAACCTTCTAAGTTGATTTGGGTGAAAATTTATCTGATCTAGACCTTTGTTGGTTCTGCTTCTCCCAAACTCGTTTTGAGGCGTTATGCCACTGTTGTATTAGGGGGCAGCTGGCAGAGCCCTGCCATTGCTCCACCATCTTTGAGGGATTTTCTTAATCTAGAATTTGGATTCTTGAGTTGGAGTTTTTTGATTAAGACAGTGATCTAATACTCATAGGGTCCTAAACTTAGAGTGAGAAGAGCTTTTAAACTAGTGTAACTCCTCATTTTAAAGATGAGTAAACTGAAGACTTAAGCAGTTAAGTGATTTCTTGGGACCCATGAGAAGTTAAATAGCAAAACATATTTGAAAACAGACTCCAAACCCAAAATTCTCTGCATCAAGTAATTCATCTGAAGGTAGCTGAGGCTGCTGAAGCTTACAGGGGGCATGCATTTAAAATGGGAATGATGATAATCATTAAGATGAATTCCACACGTTTGTGATGGTTTGTAAAAGCACAAACTACTGGGCACTAGAACAACTGATAATAATAATCCTAACAACAGATTAATGGACTGGAATGACCCCAGAGATATTTGCTAATTCAGAGCATCATCTTCATCAACATTTAAATTTCTTTCAGCATTATTAGAGTTAAGTCCATTCTTAGCCTCATAGAATTTAAAGGTGTCTCTAACTTATCAGGGAAATAAAACATATTAAATAAATTTTTAAGATATATGCTTAACATTGAAAATTAGACATTTGAATTAATGTCACTTATATGTATAACTCAAGGAAAAGAGGCCTGAAAAATATCGTGCTTCAGGGACATAAAAATGGAATAAAAGTGAAGAAAGACAAGTCGTGAGACTTACGATGGCCATTTTTCTTAAATTGTTGCTGTTTGTTGTCACTAGCCGAGTCAGTATCCCATTGACATTAGTAAGTAGGAGAGCCAGTGTGAATGAATGTAAGCATGTCTTCATTTACTAAAACATCTGAAGTTTGATCAAAGCTGTTGTCGGGAGCATAAATGTTCATTTCCATTGGATTTGATGGACAAGGACCTCAAGATGAAGATAGAAAACCAGTCACTTGAATGAGGAGGGGTCTTTGCTAGAGCAGAGTCCGCTTGGGCACTTCTTCTTGGGCCGTCCCTCACATTCCCTCTTTTCTGCTCTTTGATGACTAAACCAGGACTTCACCTGATTTGGAGTCAAGCTTCTTTCGCAGATAAGATCTCCTTGACTTGATCATGGTGAATCTGTGGATTTCTATTAAAACGCTCTTTGAGGATTTTTCAGTGGGTGTTCCGAGAATTCATTTTTTTCTTTTTTCTTTTTCTTTTTGCATCTAAATGCATCTTTAAATTGCTTTGCTTTCTCTTTTATTTCCAATTTGGTGGTTTCTCCATAGTAGTCAGTTGGAAAGAAGGATCCAGAATGGAGAGGAGAGACATTTACTGTACAAATTACTACATTAAGTTCTGAGAATGTAAATGGAAAAGGAAAACTGTCCCAGCTAAGGAAGTCTGATGGATTGGGATTTAGAAGACCTCACTTTGAACCTTGCCTGTGTTACTTAATTTACGTCCCTTGAATAGGCTTTCTTGCTTTTCTGCCTCAATTTCATTATCTGTAACATAGGGACAATATTCCTTGTGTTATAGGGGCAGGTAGGTAGTTTAGTGGACAGAGTGTCAGGCCTGGAATCAGGAGCACGTGTGTTTAAATCCAGTCTCAGACACGTCCTAGCTGTGTGATCCGAGGCAAGTCACTCAACCCTATCTGCCTCATTTTTTCTCATCTGTAAAGTAAGCTGGAGAAGGAAATGGCAAAACCACCCTGTGACCCTCTGGGCCAAGAAAATGCCCATGGACAGTGGGACACGCCTGAAATGGCTCACTAACCACCCTTGTGCTGTCGACTTTAGCTCAATAAATATTCCTTCAAATCATTTATCCAAACAGATGCGACTGCACCCCCGGATACGTGGGTGAGCACTGTGATATCGATTATGACGACTGCCAAGACAACAAGTGCAAGAACGGGGCCCACTGTACCGATGCTGTCAATGGCTACACTTGCATCTGCCCCGAAGGTTACAGGTAAGAAAAGAATTAGAAACGGGTTTTGTAAACTGTGTCTTTTTCCTTCATTCCAGACTAGCCCAGAAGTAAGAGACTATTTTCTCTGTTTCCTACCTAGTGGCCTGTTTTGTGAGTTTTCTCCGCCCATGGTTCTGCCTCGCACCAGCCCTTGTGATAACTTTGAGTGCCAGAACGGAGCCCAGTGTATCATCAAGACCAATGAGCCAATCTGCCAGTGTTTGCCTGGCTACCAGGGTGAAAAGTGCGAAAAGCTGGTCAGCGTCAATTTTGTCAACAAGGAGTCTTACCTTCAGATACCTTCAGCCAAGGTTCAACCTCAGACAAACATCACTCTGCAGGTAAGAGGCCCGGTCTCCAGCTTGACTTGGTTCTTTGGTTGTTTGCTGCTCTTGTCTTTGTTTTCTGTTTGGAAAGGCAGACATCGGGGGTAGTTATAGATCTTACTTTTCTGACAAAGAAGATAACAAAAGTTGGCAAAGAGGAGCTCTTGCCTTTATGAAACCATAAAGAAATGGGAGAAAGTTATAACAAAATTCAGGTGGGAAAAGCTTCAGTAATTTTTCTTCCCAAAACATAATATATTTAAAATTAAATAGAAATTATTTAGTTGCATTTAACAGACTTGATATAATGATAAAATAGAGAAGAAGAAAAAAAAAAAAAAAAAAGGTGAGCCCTTTTCAGTTCTGAGAAATTGTTGGTTCTTAGTCAGCAGCTAGCCATATAATTTCAGAATCCTGACTACAACTATTACCAAAAGCACAAACTTAAAGGTTCTTTGAGGGGGTCCCTTGTGTTCCCTCTTGACTCTGTTTCTTAAAATTTCTGAACTTTCTAAAGTTTTCAGCTCAGATATCACATCCTACTTGAAATCTTTCCAGACCCCCTAGTTTAGTGAATTCCAGGGGGTCAATGAATGTGGACAGAAAAAAATTGCATCTTTAATACAATTATTGAGTGTTCTTCTATAAAATACTAAGTGTTTCATTTTATGCATTTAAAACATCATTCTCAGAAAGACGCCACATACTTTAGCAGATTGCACAAGGGGTCCATGATGAAAAAAGACTATGAGGGCCGGGCACCTCGTTAATATTCTGTCCCTCTGCAAATCACTTCCTATTTATTTCCCTATTTACAAGCTACATCAATCACATATTCTATTACTATTTTTTTTTAAATCACTTAAAGATGGGAGCTTTTTTGTTATTGTCATTCACGCTGATTTGCATGTAATTGTTTGTACCAGGTTGTAAGTTCATTGGGGCAGAATCCCTGTTTCTTAAGTTTCTGTTCCTCCAGGATGGGCAGAGTGCTTTGCACACAGTGGGTGCTCACCAAATATTGGCATTTGTTCCACTCTGGCCCACAATAGTACCCAGCACACTAAGAAATATATTCCATCCGGGAAAATCAATGTGAAGGAGTTGCACATATTCTTCTAAGCATAGAATGAACTTAATTAAAACCTGCATATCCTCTCCTTTTTTCACTTTTACATTTCAAAAAGAGTAATCACCTAATGATCTTCCTGCACAGAAAAGGAATGGGCAGCGTTCAAATTTGTTCATTCATTTATTCATTCAACAAATGGTTGAATTAAACAAATCTATCTGATAGATTCTGAGGGTTGCAGAAAATGAGAAACTTTTTTTTTTTTTTCTTTCCCGGTCACATCATTTCGTAAACAAGATTGCTGGGACTGTCATTTTAAAACCCACAAGAGGACGCATAATATTTTCTTATGTTTCATGATAGAGAGGGAGAAAAAGCAAACCTCACTTGGGGCCTCCTTGAAAGGGAGCACGGCTTGGCCGTGTAGAACTGTTCTTTACGTATCCCGGGGGTCCCTAAGTGTGTGGGGGGCACAGAGCCTTGGAGAGGCTGGGGGAAGAGCCCTGGGCTACCAAGCACTCAGCCAGGGAGGCCTGGCCCCCATTTCTTGCAACGGCCGTGCCTTTTCTGCCATTGCCGCCGAGGTAATTCTGGGCTCCACCTCGGCCCTTCCAGGAGCCTCAGGGTCGTTCCTGAGGCCCCAGGGAACGAGAGAACCCAAACGGGCTTTGAGGCGTTACCTGCGTGACCCGATTCTAAAGCCGGGATTAATTTTGTGCAAGGGTGGTTTAGGAAGAGCAGCCTCCTCCCTCCATGCCGAGGCGGCCTCCCAATACAAACCCTGACGGTCGCTGCCGGAGGCGGCCTCCCAATACAAACCAGGCCGTAGTTAGAACCGGGCGGCCTCAGCAGGCCCGAGCCTCGCCGCAGACGCCCCGTTCCTGAGGGAGCCCAGGGGACGAGGCGGGAGCCGTGGGCTAGCCCTCCTGGCTGCCTTGGCCTTCTCTCTGTCCCCGTAGCGGAGATTGGGCCTCGTGGGGGGAGGACACCCGGGGACACCCCGGGAGGCGGCTCCTTCCCCCGTGACTCGGTGGTGCCTTTCCCGCAGGTCGCCACGGACGAGGACAGCGGCATCCTCCTGTACAAGGGAGACAGGGACCACCTGGCCGTGGAGCTGTACCGGGGCCGCGTGCGCGCCAGCTACGACACGGGAGCCTACCCCGCCTCCGCCATTTACAGGTGAGGGCCGGTTACCGGCGCAGGGAGCTGCGGGCGGGCCCCTCGGGGCGAGGAGGCGTCCCCCGCTTAGAATGCTTACGGGTAACCGACGCCGGGCGGGATTCGGTGCCGGGCGGGATTCGGTGCCGGGCGGGATTCGGTGCTGGGCGGGATTCGGTGCTGGGGGGTGTGGGCGGCAGTTCTGCTTGCTGGCCGGTTAAAGTTAAATGCGGATTTGAGCTCTCTTACTGAGAAGTGGACGAGCTCCCCCATAATCGATAGCAGCTTTAATCACACGCATTAGTGCCTCGTATTTTTCTGGGCCCATAGTTCAAAGACTTGACTGGTAGCACTTAACAATCCCTATGCAAGTGTTTGTCATTTATTTCCAAGGAATAAGATACAAGCAGACACTACATTGTGGGCAGATAACAAAGTCTCAGAGTTCGTGAGTTTCTAAAAAAATGAGATGTCGCTTCTTACAGTCCATAGTTGTCTGTGAAATTACATCATCCGGTAATTATTGATTCCTGTTTTATGCGAATTCCAATAATAGAAGACTTAGAACTAAGGTAATCGTCGCTAATGCCAGCGTGTTAAATGCAGAGTTTGATCGCACTTAATGCTTTAATATTTCAAGGACTCAAGGAGTCGTGGTAGGTGCACCGGGCAGACGGCGACTCATCCATAGCTAGCAAGTCCTTTTCTAAGAGTTCTCCAGATGAGAAAAAGTTCATCAACTTATGATCACTGTGGGGATACATCTCCCTGATCTCACTTAACCACATCTTCAGACAACAAACGAGCCATATTTAAATGTGATTTCACATTGTCATTTTTGCAAAATGTTTCCAGGCGTGGATTATAGATTGCAGATGGTAATGTGAGGATATGAGATTTAATTGAGAGCTCCTTTTACGTGAAAACTGCCCGTTACTACTTTGTGTCAAACAGACTAGCAACTTTTATATCAGTTTTACTTCTCTTAAAGAATCTATTTTGGTTAGCTAGTTTTAACTCATCAGTCAACAAATAGGACTATAGTGTTATCCAGATACGGTATCCCTTGCAAACTAATCCTAGTAGAATCATAATCTTGTTACTGTCGGTGTTCTTTAAGCCAGATAATAAAGGTGAGCAGTAATAAATGACAGTAGTCTAAACCTATGGAAGTTAACTTTTTTAAAAGTATCAGGCATCTTGCTAGGAGAATTGGCAAGTGAGAATCCATACCCATCAGCAAAGGTCTTCACTTCAAAAGATCCGAGGGTCATTGTAAAGAGTTTCCAGTAATTCTAAGTCACCTGTAACTATGTGTTTTACATTAAAGTCTCAAATCAAATGTAGAATTTTTTACACGGGGAAAGAAAACAAGTCAAAGATCCATTTGTGTTCAAATCGATAACAGATAACTTCAAAGACCATGGTGTAGAGTTGGATGTTGCAAATTAAAGAGATCCAAACAAACGCAAAATTCTATCAGCTTTTGTCTCTAATAGTTCTAGAATATGTTAGCATATTCTAATCAACTGGCATGTAAACAGTTGATCTTGATTCTATAGCTATTGACTTTAAGATTTTAGTCCACTTATAACTTTCTACTATATATTTGTGACTTAAATATTCTGCTTATTCAGCAGGCTGGAATACTAGCTCAGTATTGATTAAAAATAATGTTCATTCAACTACAAGCTTTCTACCATAGCATTAGTGGTTGGTTTTCCTGGAGGTATCTGAATATAGTGATCCAGAATCCCAATCCATACTGAATAGCATCTGATTGATTCCATCAGTTTTGTATTTGAAATTCCAGTACATTTTGTAAGAGAGATTTCTCTGATGTAGCAGACAGTTTTCCTGGGTGAATGGTAATATAGCTCCATGTTTATATTTACTACCCTGGAAAATATAAGCTTTGTCTGGCAACATCGGCCAGCTGTGTCAACTCTACATGTATATATTACAATTTATTAGCAAGTTTCTGTTTTTATTTTATTCCTTAACCACAGTATAATATATCATGCTATAAGCTTTGGGAAAGGAGGTCCCCTGATTGTGTGGTATTTGCTTTGATGCATGGATAGATCCATGATCTTGAAATGGCTTTTCCATTCCATTAATAGATGACAGTCCCTCCATGACTCAAGTCTCAATGGCTGTGGAACAGCTTTAGGAGAAAGAAAGAATGACGTATGATCCCTCCATTCAGAGGTTGTTTATCTAATAAACCCAAAAGATAGCTTTTTTTCCAATTTAAATTTTTTTTATTCTTAGAAGACCATGAGTATGTCAATTCTTCAAGGATTACTGTTTTTATTGATTGAACAATAATTTCAAACATGACATAGTAGTAGACCTGTGATATTCTCTATGGTAAAGGCTTTTTCTGATAATGAAGACCTCAAACCAGCCATTTCTTCATCTTTTCTACATTTTCCCATAAATTCTCCAAAGACATTTATGCAGAATCTGTTCTAAATTCCAAGGTCATTCCTCCTGCTCTTTTAGTATAATGGCAGTGCCATTGTCCTATCTGGGTTGTCCATCTATTACCCTTCTTGATTGATAAATGACTGGCTCATCTTGTTTTCTGATTGTATATAGTCTCAATAACGTGATGGGTATTTTTTCATCCTATGTGTTATATTTGAGTAACATGGAACTTATGGCTGCGTTGGTCTTTTATTGCCATTTGGTTTTTTGTAATCGTTAACTCTTCTAACATCATGGTATTTCATGATTTTTAGCAGCAGAGTATCACTAAGAGAATACTTGTCTTAAATAGATTGATTTTCATAGCAGCAAGCAATTTGAGATCATTAAATGTGCTGCATAATTTCTTAATTGTAATTTTGGCTAATATTTTCCCATTTTTGCTTAGTTTATCCATTTTTGTAACTTTTCCAAGATTCAAACAATTTGTATTGTCATAATCTGGCAAAAGTGCAATTTTGTCCACTTTGTTTTTCTACTGTGAATGGTTAAATCAACTGTTCTTTCATATTGTCTTTGGAGTTCTCTAAACCATATACAGTTAGTGCAATTATTTTAGAATCTTTCAATATGTGCCCTTAGAGCAATTCATTATCGGTACTAAGTTATATCAATAATACATTCAATTTTACTTACAATTTTTGATTATCAACTCAAATACATTTTAAAATCTATACTAATATCATGTTGGAGAAAACTTTAAATGCCTTGGACAGCAAGATCAAATCAATCAATAATAAAGAAATTAATGAAGACTATTCACTGGAAGGCCAATATTGAAACTGAGGCTTAAATATGTTGGCCACATGATGAAAATACCTTGGAAAAGAGATTGAAAGCAGAAGAGAAAGGGGTCAGCAGAGGATGAGATAGTGTCATGGAAACCATGAATATAAAATTGATTTTGAGAGAGAGTGGAGGATAGAAGAGGCTGAATAGTCCATGGAGTAATAAGGAATCATACCAATCTCTTACTCTTGAGTATCAGTGACTGTTTCATTATGCAGTGTAGACAGGAAAGATCATAGGCTCAAAGTTTTATAGGACTTAAGAAGCTTCTTGGTTCAACACATTTTAATTTTATAGATAAGGAAACTGAGGCACAGAGAGGTTAAGTAACTAGTCCAATTTTGTACAACATAACTAGTAACGGAGGTGGAATTGGAACCGAATTTTCCTGATTCTAAGCCTATTTCCTATACCATGAGGTTCTTCTAAGGTATGTGGTATAATTTTAAATTCCCCTGACATAACCACAGACCCACAATTTTTGTCTTCATAACTTTTCTCTTTGTACCTAAAATCCTACAAATTCTTTGGGGATCATAAGGCCTTTTATTTTCTATTTTCAGGAGTTCCCTAACAAAATTCATATCCTTTGAGTAAGTAGTACAATATCACTTGAAATCTGTTGATCTCTAGCTAAGGACCTAACTCTAACATAATATATAGTATTCTTATAAGTGTCTACTTATCTAAGGCACTCAGCAGGCAGACTGGAGAACACTACAAGGAAGAGAGAGAAGGTGGCAAGATGTCCACAGGGAATTCTGCCTTTTCTTACAATGTTCTTCATCTCCCACCCCTGATGGGGCTTCTGTCTTCCTTCCTTAAAGTTTCTGAGACTACTCCCTCCCAACCACGCAGGTTTGGCTCAAGTTTAAGTCTGACTTGACTGTCGGCTCCACTCATGTTTTATCAGGGATTCAGAGTCAAGGAAGGGGGGGGGTGATGCTGTCAAGCGAGTGGATGGCAGTTTGAGAAAGAGCTAACAGGCCATGTGACAAGATATAAATGTCCCTATAGACTGAAGCCGTGGCCCAGCTCTCCTAAGAGAAAATGGACCAGGGATAAATGCAAAGTTCTCCAGTCACATTAAAAAAAAATCCCCAAGTTAAGCATGGGAAAGACAGTGCTAAGTGACCTGAATACTTTAGTGGACATTAAATCTGGTATGGATTAAGAGTTTGGATAACAACCTGAAACTCATGTGATCGTTGATTACCTTAACAGAACCGTGGGGTCTAGGGACCAGAAGGAGACAAGAAATTCACCCCATCTTAGGTCAATCACAAGGGACTGTTCTGTTGAGTCTGGGATGATGTGCATTTTAGGAAGGATCCCAGAAAAGCTGGGGTTTGTTGATGCAAAAGATGGTGACCGGGATATTTGGGGAAGGGAAAATCAGGGCAAAGGAGAAGCAGTGAAAAGAATTTTGGTGATTTAGTCTGGAGAAGAGATGAGCCACGGGGGAAATGGTTCTACTTGGAGTCTGAAAAGCTAGTTTGGGGAGGAGATTTGTTATTCTCTGCCTCACAAGACAGAAGGAGGAGCATTAAAATGCCATAAAGGCTGATTTTGGTGGATGTGATCATGAGAGGTAGCAAATGGTAGAGTGTGTTAAATGCTACTTTTCACTGTAGGTCAACAGGATGGCTGGATAGTCATTTGTTGAGTGTTGTAAATGGGATTCCTGTTTAAGTATAGGTTGGCCTAGGTGAATTTGGAGATGAGCCTCTTGAGAGAAAGAATTGTTTTATTCTTTGTGGCCCTTGAATCTAGCACAATATCCTGGCACTTAATCAATCAATAAACAAGCATTTATTAACATTTATATAGGTTTTGAAATTTTTAAACTTAGAACATATTCATGTAATTTCCATTGAAATCCTGCCTATTTTTTTTTACGTTTTTAATTAAATTTTGATTTGCTTAATTTATATTTTCGTATTTTTAATATTTAAAGAAATAATTTTATACTTATAATGCATTTTAAACATACAATAATTTATAATGTACATGACTTTTCCATTATTTGACTCATCTTTAAGCACAATAAGAAAAAAAGTTTTATTTACTTTTCACACTGTTCAGAAAGAATTCTATCTATCCTTATCCTGAGTCCCTGCCCCATCACACTGAAGTACTGATGATTTAATGTCATTGACTGTCCCTTAGATGTGATGTTCTACTTCTTCAAATCTAGCAATCCCATTTTATTTTATTTTTTTACTTTCTTCTGGGATCTGTGGAATTTTATTGATATGCTTTGCAAAAATTTGACCTTAAAAGATAAGAGTTAATATTTAATTTGTAAAAAAAAAAGATAAAACCCCCCAATTTTACCTCTGAAAGGCTTGTATCCTATGAACCCATCTACAATTTCATTTGTCTTTCCAGTCCTTTAACATATCAAGGATGGAGAGATGGAAATGAAGGGTTCCATTGGTAGCTTCATGATATGAGGGAGAGAGCAAAGAAGGCTGTGGGCACTGAACTGAATTTTTGGGAAAATGTGAACAAAAATCACACAAGGTGGCAGGCATGGGTGAAGCAAGTCTGCATTGTGGAAAGATGGTGGAGATTATAGATCCACTGAAGTGTTCAAATATAGATAGGAAACTTAGGTCTGGAAGGTTACATAATATGTCCTTAATTTTTCTTCTCATTCCCAAACCAAAACTCTTTGAAATTAGACATTTCTCTCAGATTTTTTAAAAATTTAAATAGAAAATCCTGATTTTTCATGAAACAAAACCTAATCGACTCTTTCCATTTTTACACCATTTGTTAGTTTTCACCTTTCCGATTAAAATGAAATATAAACTTTTCTCTTTATACTGTACCCAGGCACAAGGGCAGCAGAAAAAGAAACCCAGATATTTTCAAGTTAAGATCTTGTTCTCTCTTTTTTAAGACTTGACTTTTTTAACAACAACAACAAAAGTCTTCTTCTATTAACAAACCCTCCAGGCATAGCTTGGTAATTGCTTTGCTTTCATACATCCATTACACAGTCCAGAAATAGAAGAAATAAAGTTTCAGGTAATAGATAGGTGCAGTAAAGCTAAATTACATAATAATGGTTATCAATGCAATTTATGCTCTCAGTATAAAGGCTCTGCACAAAATGGTTCACTCAAGACTCTTTTGAGTATCCAACTTAAGAGAGCAGTGACAGAAGGCTGGTCTGGTCCTATCATGACCTGAAAGGATTTGCATTGTACTGCTGGTGGGGAGATAAAGATGGGGCAGGGGGCCACATCCCGATTTACCCCAGGCCCTCCTTTATTGGGTTCCATTAGGAGGCATAATTAACACTTTTCTTTTTAAAGCTATATATGCAAATGACTGATGGACACTGTCCAGTGCTTCTCATGTTTTTGCTTTGAAAGGGAGGGAAGGAAGAGGGGAATGGGGAGGGAGGGAATCCCAGAGGGACTCTGGGTTCTGATTTGTTCTTTTCAGTCATAGCCACCCACATAAATCAGGGCATTGTCTTTAAAAATAAAAGAGAACAATAAATTTCATGTCAGATACTTCGCGATTTGTCAAGCCAAAGGGCAAAGCCATAGTCTTTAATTAGCCCCTTTTTCTTTAAGTCCTGTGAGGTTCCTCAAAGCTCTCCCTAGCATTGCCCAAAAGGTGTTTTTAAGCTTCTCCCTTTTGTCTTTTCCTTTTTCATAGACTCAAGGACACTCAGGACTTTATTGATGAATAGAATTTCAAAGATCCCCTAGTCCAAACCCTCTGTGTTATGGATGGGGACTCTGGACCCAGAAGGAGGGAGGGATTGGCTTGAAGTCACCTGGAGGATTTAGGAATATCAGCCTCCCATCCCCCAGGCCAGCAGGCTTTCCCTTATAACCTGGGAGAAATGGGTGGGCCAGTGTTCTTCATGAAGATCTGGAATATTCAGGCTTGATTTTGAAAAGGGGTGTGTGTGTGTGAGACAGAAACAGAGACAGAGAGACTGAGGGGAGAGGGGGATCCAGGGATCATTCAACCTGGCTTTAACAACTCTATAATTATTCAGGCATTTACTCTCCTATAAGCAGAAAGTCCACACCAGTTTACAAATTAAAGTCTTTTGTGTGGTTATTTCTAGGTTTCAGGCAGGGTCTTAATTATTGACAAGTTATTTTTATTAGAGCTTCATAGCAATACCTTTTAAATAAATGCTTACTGGATGATTGATTTTTTAAAAGGAATACTGAATAGCTTTATTAGTGATAATAGTAGTCTGCAATATATATAGCAACTGTTCTTTTTTAAAATGTTTTTACAAACATTGTTTTTCTTGATTCTCACAACAGTTCCTTGAGGTAGATAAGCCAAGTATCATCCTCACTTTGCAGATAGAAAATAGACCTAATAGATAACAGCTCATGGCAGAACTAGGATTCCAGGTCTTTAGAATCTTGGACCAATATCGCCTCCATTACTTTATACTGTCTCCCTTGTGTTTGCCAGAATATCCGGTTACAAAGAACTAGAAGGTGTCAGGGTAGTTTTCTATGATCAGTTTTATATTATCCTTTTTAAGATACATTTATGCAGCATTCCTGGATCTTTTCAGTTTGCTCCGGGGATCGATCATCCTTTGTAGTCAGTTCTGAGTAAACATTGAGCACCAACAATAAATCAGTGAACCTACAAGTGTTGGTTAAGTCCCAACCAAATCAGCCCCATTAGGTAGAGGAGCTAACTTTACCTTGTAGAAACCACCCTACAGAACAAGATTACTTCTTCCCTCATTCAGGATCCCAGGGGTAACCCTGAAAAGTCATGAAGTTTTCTAACACTACAGTTCAGAAACTTTTCCAATTGTTTTTTCTGTTGCGTCATTTTTCACTCATGTCTGATTCTTAATGATCTCAGTAAAGATTTTCTTGGCAAAGATCCTGGAGAAGTTGGCCATTTCCTTCTCCAGCTCGTTTTACAAATCAGGAAACTGAGGCAAATGGAGTTAAGTGACTTGCCCAGGGTCACGCAGCTAATACGTGTCTGAGACCAACTTTAAACTCACACGATGAGTCTTTCTGGACTGGCAATCTATGCAGTCACCACTTCGCCATCCCCCTAATATCATCGGTCATTAATTAATGTCTCCCCCAAATCACTTTGACTTACACAGGACCCCTCCCATCTCCATCCCTGGCCTGGAGGCTGATTCTGCTGCTCCCTTCTCACTCTGTCTCTCTGGTTTCCTCCATAGCTCAGCTCAGATCACTGGCTTTTCTCAGTCCCCTTAACTGCTAACGGGAGTTTCTCTTAATTATCTCACTTCTTTTCTGCATCTGTTTTGTGTGAACCTAGTTATTTATGTGGTGTCTCCTCCATTCGAATGTAAGCTCTTTGAGGACAGGGACTGTTTCATGTCCCCTTGGCACAGTGCCAGGTATACATGAAGTGCTTAATAAATTATTTTTTATTGATGCAGCAGATTTCTTCTGCCCTCTAATTCTTATTTTCCTCATCTATAAACAGATGGTGGTAATACATTGCTTACCTAGTAGGACTTTTAGAAGAAAAGCCTTTTGTTCATCTTAAATGTACTACAGAATATGAATTATAACGACAATAACTAAATAGTATCTATATATTAACAATAAAGATTAAGATATTAAGGTTAGGGAAATTTAAAAGATCAAAGATTAACAATATTTAATCACCTCCCAATAAAATTTCACAATAATATTTGGCTGCTTAGTAGTGCTTAGAAAAGGCAAAGTCTTTAAGCCCACTAATGCCTAACATTAAAAATTAATTTAAAAGACAGTCCCCTACTCTGTCCATTATATTTTCCCCTACTGTGTTTTAAACAGTGTTAAGTGCTACAGTAATTACATTTGTAAAAGTACAACATCCCCGAGTAATGCCAATAATTACTTTTTTCTTAAATTGTCACCAAACAAACAAGAGGGGAAGTCCGATTGCCTAACTAATCCAGCTGTCTTCTTGAGTGCGCAGGAGTTTACAGATGAGTACACATGTTTTTCCGATCCCACACTGCTTCCTTTCCAATTAGGAAATAACTGAGTGTCATAAACATCTGGGAATAGCAAGGATTAAGAACCTTATTGAAATCTCAGTACTATTTGTCTTTCTTTCTTTTTCAAACCTTAAGGGTGTTTTTTTTTTTTTTTTGTTTTGTTTTTTAATTTCTGCAATAATCATTCACCAAAATCAGTCTTTGGGAAATCATAAAAACCTTACTGAGGTCATTTATTTTCAGAAACACATTTTTTATTTTGTGTCTCATATTTTCTAATTTCTGAGTCAATGAGAAGATAAGTGTCTGTTGTGAAGCTTCCAAAATATAGGTAAGATGTAATATTTTAAAACAATAACACAAAGATAGATGGTAGATAAGCTATTATTTCACCAAAAGTTGCAGGTATTTTGCACGTTTGTCAGTCTTCTCTTTTAGACCTAGTGCTTTTTTTATGTCAATCAAAGAGTGAACTCCTCTTCCAGATACTCCCCAAAGGAGTTGGGTAGTATCTTCTAGCTTCCCCCCTGCCCCCATATTTCTTCCAAATGCTTATTTTCTGTTATTATTTAAAACATAGGATTCAAAACTGGAAAGAAGTTAAGAGGCTATTTAGTTGAATCCCCTCGTTTTATATATGAGTAATTAAGGGACATAGAGATTACTTTTCCATGGTCACCCAAGTAGTGGTGAATGAGGTAGAATTTGAATTCAAGTCATGTGATTTCAAAGTCATTGTTCTTTCCACTTCACCATACTGCAGTTTAATATTATTAATTATATTACTGTTATACCAAGAGAAATTCTTTGTTCTCTTTATTCCAAAATCCCATTAGTCCATGTTCTTTATATGCTTTCATTTTCTGTTATGAAAGATTAATGTATTGTTGAACAACTTCACCACTTGAACTTTTAATAGAATAAAAAAGAAACTTCCCATCCATTATCTATGACTTTTCTGAAGCAGAAGCATAAATAATGATCATCACAATGGGTAACAATATTTTAATGGGGATATTTTTATATTTAATTATTGTAGCCTGTTTATTTTCAGTTCTCCATTGAATAATGCTTCCTTTGTGATCATTTATTTATCCTTCTTGTCTCATAGAATTGTAAGGAAAGCATTTTTATAAACCTTTAAAGGACTAACTTATTGTCATCATCAGCACATAGAAAAGACTTGGAAAACAAAAGTCTTAAGTAACAGTTCTATGAAAGAATTCTCAGCAAAAAAGTTTGAAAAATAATGGATTAGAGATTCATTTGTAAAATTGAAGCAAAGTGAACATTTATCAAACATAAATTACCTCCTTTTATATAAGGCCTTACTTAAGTATCTTAGATCTCGAATACTATACATTAAAGTGGAACAGTAATTTACTAAATGAAATTCCAGCAATCTTTAAAAGCAAACACATAGTTTATTCTTTCCTTAACTTCAGAGACATCAAGAAAATCTGACTAAACTATGATAAAACTTGCTCATTTCTACTCTTCTAATGCGAAAAAAATTTTATGAATCTATATTGAGAGCTAGAATGCCGAGTTATCATATATCTGAGATGTCTTTTTATTAACTAGTTCTTTTTGCCATAAAAAAGTATTTATTGAAATTCTTATTATAATCTTTAGAATTTTAAAAACAAAAATAACCAAAGAAGTTCAGGGCAAAAGTCAATTACCTAAAATAAATGCTGTTTTTCTTT
This sequence comes from Sarcophilus harrisii, assembly GCF_902635505.1. Taxonomy (NCBI): domain Eukaryota; kingdom Metazoa; phylum Chordata; class Mammalia; order Dasyuromorphia; family Dasyuridae; genus Sarcophilus; species Sarcophilus harrisii. The sequence goes on from NC_045431.1 coordinate 11,057,230, forward strand.
TTTTTTTTTTTCCTTTTGCAGTGTGGAGACAATTAATGATGGAAACTTTCACATAGTAGAACTGATCACGATGGGTCAGAGTCTGTCGCTGTCCATCGACGGTGGAAGCCCCAAAACCATTACCAACTTGTCAAAGCAATCCACTCTGAATTTCGACTCCCCACTTTATGTCGGAGGTAAGGCACCGTCTAGACCCAAACATTTCCTGATATGCGGTACTCCTATTAAAAGATGGTCAGGCAAGAGGAGTTCAAAGATGTGATTCCCCCTCTGTTACTTAGGGGACACTTAGTACTGACTGACCGATGGCTAACGAGAAACACAGGGAATAGGGAACTGCTCTGGTACTTGAGACAAGTATTCTAGCCAAAGCCCCTCCATGGAGGAGATGGATGACCGTGAACACTTCTAAATTCTAGTTTCCTAAGCTATAAAATAAGCAAATTGGATGGCGTGAACTTTGAAGTCTAAAATCCCGTTACTAATTCTCATTTAGTGTGAAATAGGCTTCTTCTAACACTAAGTTATTTCTACTGGGCATCTTTTCTCCATGTGATTCATAATTAGATTTTTCAAAAAAGCCAAACTAGACATTTTATATTTTATTCTGGAGACGGTAGGGAACTCCTGGAGTTTGTTAATTATGGTGGGTGACATCATCAAACCTGCTCTTACTTTTGTAAGTGAGGGAAGGCTGGGCAGGAGTCGGGGGAGAGGGGAATTTGAGATCCACCAGAAACGTATTTCAGTAGTTTGGGAGGGAGAGCGGGGGACCGGCCCTGTGAGTTGGAAAAAAGCTGCATATATGAGGGATTCTGTGAAAAGAAAAACAGTAAGATTGGGCAAAATTTGATATATGAGATGACTTTAAGGAGTTAAGAATAAGACAGAGAGTGAGCCTAAATGACTGGGAAGGTGGGGATTTTCTTAACAATAATAGAGTTCAGAAGAGAAGAGAATTTAGGAGAAGAGATAATAAGTTCTACTTGGAATTTGCTGAATCTGAAATGCCTGTGGGACCAACTAAGAGGAAGTGGATAATGTAAGCCTGGTTATCTGGAATGAGATTTGAACAATATAAATGGAAGGAGGGATCATCTGCATAAGAATGATAATTGATCTCTAGGGGATTGATGAGATGCTAGCAAGATAAAATAGAAAAAGAGGAGAGGATCCCAGACCCAATCTTGGGAGATGACATGATGTGGAAGAAGGAACAAAAAGGAGAATTCAGAATAAGGAGGTGAACCAAGAGAACAGGGTGATGAAAAAGCCAGAGGAAAGAGTAGTGTTCAACTCTATCAAAGGTTGCAAAAAGTTCAAGGAGGAACTTTAAAAGAGGATCGTAAGATTCAGCCATTAAGATATCATGGATAACTTTCAAGTGAGCAGTGAGGTCAAAAGATATGTTTGAGAGACTTGGGAAGAAAAAGCAGAGAGGAGCTCTTGTTTCAAGTACCAATGAAAGCCTCTCTCTTTACCCAATGGATACACTTGTATAGGTTCTAAATTCTATGAAACTGATTATTTCTAAAATAGGTATCATAATGATCATATTGGATGGTTGGTTACAGGCTTTTGGGGAAAAGCAGCCTGTCATGTCTTGTAGCAATGGACACAAACAAATGCACATAAAATAAGTAGGCAATAAGCACCTAGCTAGCAATTGAGCACATGCTCACATGTGTCTTAAGACATTGAATAAGTTTCATTTCTTTATAGTCCTACCTCTTATACTGCCAAAAAAAAAAAAAAATAGCAAACAAAAAACATCAAGAGCCAGGTAAATATTGGAATGTATGCCTTAGGCCCAAACGTTAGAAAAAGTCTGATTTTAGAGATGGTCTTATCACTGCAAGTCGCCACTAAGGTAATAAATTTGAGTATATTCTCCTTGAGAGATTACACCTTCTACTTTCTCATCCTGTGAGACCTCATTCCTCCATCAAAGGGCTTCAAGCAAAGGCTGGGTGACCAGTTCTCAAGAATACTGTAGTTGGAAGTCAAGGAGTAGGACTAGATGTTTTCTGAGATACCTTGAAATCTGAATTGTGTCCATGTCTTTCCATATATCTGATTTAAAGTATTTACTTTAAAATATTTTACCCTAGAGCCCTTCTTCTATTTATTTAATGTTTTAGCAGGGAATATGTTGATATCTACTGTGTTCCACGATTTCCCTAATTCAGTCCAACCCAGTCTCTTCTTCCTCGTATTGGACTTCAGAGCAGAGCCGTAGCATTTGTCCAGGAGCTGTTAGCCTCAGTGTCACATGTGGGCTTTTCATCTGCTTTCCTTTCCTTTCCTTTCACTGTAAGACCCGACCACCTCCTGCTCCAGTCCAGCGTGCCATATATGATGTCCTTTCTACGTCTCCCCACAGCCGAGTCATCATTGGTTACATTCTAGTCATCAGCCTGGTGGATTAAGCACTAGACTCAGAACTCAAACAGTTCAAATCCCACCATAGGCACACCAAGCCTTAGGCAAGATACCTAACTAACCTTTCCAAGCCTCAGCTTCCTCATCTGTAAATTGGGCATGAAAATATTAGATATCTCATCATTTTTTGCAGTCCTCACATGAAATTTTATGTATATATGTATATATATTTTATATTTACATACATATAATACATTTATATTTATAAGTGTTAGCTTTTGGTAGTAGGATCAGTGCTTGTAACCTGCTTAGTATCACCTTGGTGTTGGATAGATTTTTCCATTGCCTTGCATTCATTTTCTGATTTTCATATTTCTGAAATGGAGATGTTTTAAGATTCACAGCCCTATAGCATTACAGGGAGAACACAGCCATTAAAAATAGAGGCTTTTGGAGCAGGGAGCAGTTGGACAATTTTCCAGATGTTATCCAACCTTCTGTCCTTCAGTCCAATGGGCCCCATTGTCTATACTGCTTGTCTAAGAAGTATTCAATATCATAAGTTTGCGATGAATTTATTTCAAAATATCCCTCTTACACGAACACATACAATTTGGGGCAAAAATTGTTTGGTTTAGATAAGCATAAAACTACAGAGCTGTGCTGGAACTTTGTACTTGCCTACTGTTACAGCAGGTACCCATCTATCCCCACCACTCCCTGAACCAGTAATGGAAACAGTGGCCACCACAGGTGTTATAGGTAAGGGAAGACATGTAGCAAGAGAGAATCGATGTATTAACAAAAGAAAAGGGTGATTTCTGGTTTGGGTAAAAAACTAAAACATTAGTATAAAGCAAATTTCTAATGTCACTCATAAGCACCCCAAAGACAAATCCTGAACATGATTTAAGGAGTAACCGGCATCTCTAAAATAAGTAGTTTCTCAAAGTGACTGATTTGAAGGATAACTCTCATTTACCTATTTGATATTACTTCGGATTTAAAATGGGCTGAAAGGAGAAATTGCCTAGTCTAATTTCCACATTTTAAAGATGAGGAAACACACCAAGAGAGATTATTCCATGTCTACTCTTGAGCAGATCATTTAAACAAAAAAAAAAAAAAAAAAAAAAAAGTAAGACTTGAAGCCAATTCTTCTGAATCCAATGATTTTTCTGTTATCAGAGAAAACTCTGAAAACTACATCAATAATACTTCACTGAATCTGTGACAGCATCAATATGAGTATACTTCCCAGTAGTATACATGACAGCCCATTCATTTGTATCTTATCAAGATAACTTTTCAACAAATCCTATCATAAATCTTCCATAGAGGTTCACTTAGTGTTCTATAGCCCTTCCTTTAGGGCTTTTAATGTAACAATGTATCAATGCAGCAATGGGCTGCCATCTTTTATCCTTCTCCCTTACGACATGACTGGTCCACTTCCATTTCCAGTCAACTGTGTCTTAGACAATACAATTTATTCCATTTTCTATTAATCATCACCAGTAAAGTGCCGTAGTTCTCTTACTCCCCCAAATACATTTCCACGTTGTCCTTTGTTGTTCAGTAGTTTTTTTTAGTTGTCTCTCACTCCAGGCCCAGAATTTTGTGCACTATGGTGCCAACTATCTGCTCTCCATTGTCCTTTGAGTAACGCTCAATGTTTGTTGCTAAGAAATGGTGGCATTCTATGAGCTGACACCCCCCAAAGATTAAATGTCCTAAAATGGAGTTTTATTTCAGGGAAAGATGTAAGAGCACTGTGTACTTTCACAAATGCAATTCATTCTTCTTTAGGCTCTAGAAAGCTAGCTGGCTCAGTTCATGGAGCCTCAACTAAATCCTGCCTTAGACACTTTCTAGCTTTGTGGTCTGCCAATAGTAGAGAAGAGTCATCTTGTCATCCTCACCTTCCCTCTATCCCTGACTCAAGGGTAAGGAAAGGTGGCTAAAGCTGTTGCTCAATGTTAGGGGAGCAACTAAGCCCCCTAACTAAGGTTAGACTGTGAAGCAAGCACAGTGGGAAGGGAGGAGTTCAGGCAACCCCCAGGTTCTGTGGCCTTCGCCCAAAGGACCCAGAAAGAACAATCATCCTTTGACAGACTGTACTTCAAAACTTGAGCCCTCACAGCAGATCTGATGCCAGACTGCACTGGGAGAGCTGTCTCACCAAGCTGCCTTCAGGGGCTTAGCTTAAGGAGTGAACCAGAGCTTTCTGAATCCACAGTCACAGCATGGAATAACGTAAGGATCTCTGCCCCTGAAGTCAATAAATCAGCTTTCTGGTTCCTTCTTAGCCCTTTGCCCTAGAACAAAGTCAGCCTCAATTTCCTTAGTGGTAAGGTAGCCATAAAGAAAGTGCTTTTCATCAATTATGTACTTTCCTTTGAACTTGATTGTTAGATTTTAATGAAAAACTTCTCTAAAGTTATTGGAATTGCCATGGAAAAGGGAGGGTGAAGAGGTCACAGGATGACCAGCAACACAGAGAGGTATAATCTTGAATAGAAAAGTCACTTTGAAATAAGAAAAATTCATTTAAGGCAAAGAGATTTTATTTTTTTCCCCCAGTTCCTAATTTTTCCTTCCCTCTCTATTCAATCCCAATGAGATTGAAAGAAAAACAAAATCTGTCTCATTAACTTGTTCCAATGTTTGTAAAAAGAAAGAGAAAACTATTCTTCAGTCTTCCCTCCGAGGTTCTGAGTCCTCAGTCTGCAGGTGGATAAATAGCTGGTTCTCCTGGCAGGCTTTTGGAAATGTGCTTGGTATGGTGATGATCAGAGGCCTAAGTGTTTCACAGTGATGAGCTTTACAACATGGCTGTCACTATGTAGATTGTTTTTGTGCTGCGCCCTTTAATTTGCCTCAGTCTCAGAGTACTGACCCTTATAAGAGAAACCCATCTCATCCCCCTACCATAGCTTACTCGGCCATTCCCTCAGTTTCCACTTCTTTGCCACCACAGAAAGAGTCGCTATAAATAAGTCCCTTTCCTTCTTTCTTTAGTCTCTTTTACCTTAAAGAGCCGCTGACTTTTGTGCACATAGTCGCTTTCCTTTAGTCTCCTTAAGGCATAGTGTGGCTTTGCTGAATCAATAATTATACGCAGTTTAATAAATAGATCATGGGCCTTTGTGGGCCTGAGAGGACCTTAAAACCTGGGTACGGTATTAGACTTAACACTGATAAAAACCGTGTCCCTCGGATCCCTCGGGTTCGTGGGGAGGAAATGAGGATCTGCCTGAATTCAGAGCCCACTGTCGGTCTGTCCCGGCCCATTAAGACTCCCGGGACTGGAATAGGAGGCCGCCGAGCAGAACGGGCAGCCATTCCTTAGGCAGGGAGGGTGTATGCAAAAGGATGGGGTGGGGGAGGGGGGAGAAAGAAGGCAATGGGCTTGCGCCAATGCAGGCAGACTTTCTCTTGACCCCAAGGGGAAGTAGTGGACCCCTGCGTCCGCAGCCCGGCCAGGGGTTTTTCCCCCGAGGTCTGGCTTCGAAAGTGGAAAAATTGCTCCTTTCTGCCAATATAGGGATTATCAGATAACTGTCCCTTGGGGTGTGTGAGCACACGCACACACACACACACACACACACACACGTTATATTTTCATCTGCGGTTGCGGATCGCTCCCCGAGCAATCCCATTTTCAGTCCCCGCCGGCCCGGAGCTGGAAGACCCCCTTTTAGGGGCTGAGACCTTGGGGACCATCCCCGAGCCCCTGTGGCGTAGCCTGGGACAGGTCAGAGCCCCCAAAGCACGGGCCGCAGGCCTCTTCCCCATGAGCAGGGGCATCGGGGGTCTCCCCCAGATCTCCATCTCCCTGGGCCAGGGAAGGGAGCCGCTGGCTCACGGTGCGTTTTCTCGCCGCAGGGATGCCCGGGAAGAGCAACGTGGCCGCCCTGCGCCAGGCCCCGGGCCGGAACAGCACCAGTTTCCACGGCTGCATCCGCCACCTGTACATCAACAGCGAGCTGCAGGACTTCCGGAAGGTGCCCATGCAGACGGGCATCCTGCCCGGCTGCGAACCCTGCCACAAGAAGGTGTGCGCCCACGGCTCGTGCCGGGCCTCGGGCCAGGCCGGCTTCGCCTGCGACTGCGACGAGGGCTGGGCCGGCCCACTGTGTGACCAGCGCACCAACGACCCCTGCCTCGGGAACAAGTACGGGGGAACGGCGGAGGGGGCGCGGGGGGGACGCGGGGGGCTCGCGGTGCCCACCAGGCCCGCCAACCTCTCCCCTCGGCCCCCTTAACGCACTCCCGCCCTTTCCCTCCCCTCGCAGGTGCATGCACGGAACCTGCTCGCCCATCAACGCCTTCTCCTACAGCTGCAAGTGTCTGGAAGGCTACGGGGGCGTCTTGTGCGACGAGGAGGAGCAGCCCTTCAACCCCTGCCAGGCCATTCGCTGCAAGCACGGAAAGTGCCGCCTTTCGGGGCTCCGCCAGGCCTATTGTGAATGCCACGGGGGCTTCACGGGGGAGAGCTGCGACCGAGGTAACCTACCCAAGCCGCTCGTTCCTGCCCCGGGGCTGGGCCGCAGAAAGGTTCCAGAAGCGGGGGTGAGGGGGGGGGATGGGACATCAAATTTTCACCATAAACAGGCTTCCCTCTCTCCCCCCCTCCCCAAACGGCTCAGTAAAGGCCCTGGGTGAGAAACACTGGCTCTGCGCGGGCATTGAACAGCGAGATACAACTCTTTTCCTATCATTTAATCTCTATAAAAATTGAGTTTTGTTTCTTTAATCAGAAGCATTTTTAACTTTTTCTTTCGCTCTACTCAATATCCCTTTTACTTAGCGTACCTTTCAGTATTTATCATTTCTCTACTTTGTCCAACGTGAGAAGCCAGATCTTATGTCCCCGCCTCTGGTTTTGTCACAAATTGTGTCTCTGCCCTCTCAGCTCAGACTGATTTATCACCTGAGGCAGGTGAGGGGGAGGAAAGCAGTGCCTTTAAACCTCACCTTTCTCCCTTTGCCTATCCGAGCTTGCCCTCGCTCCCCACGCTCCCCACCCCCGCTGGCACTTATTTATTTTGTTTTGTGTGCCAGTGTGACCAGATTGGAGGAGCGTGCCCATGGAAGCTTTTAGCAGATGTCTCCTCCGGAGCCCTTTATACTCGGGTAATTTATGAAGTTAGTGGGACGGGACTTGTATGAAGTAACAGATTGAATAATAGTAAACTCCGGGTCTAATAAATTACGTCGGACGCTCTCTGAAACGGTCCCCTCTGGTAAACAGAAGCAGCTGTTAGCCACGTAAAAAACCAAAGATGGGCATTTTTGTAGCAGAGGGAAAGATTAAGAATCCAGTTTCCGTGTCCCTGCAATAATAGCGTGTTATAATACAGGCAGCGCCTACGCACCAGCCAGTAAGAGGCCTGCTGAGCCCCAGAGCAGCGGCCCGTTTGTACAGGGCTTAGCCCGGCATCCTTCCCTCTCTCTGCTCTCCCCCAGAAGTCTCCTGCCGCGGGGAGCGCGTCCGGGATCACTACCAGAGGCAGCGGGGCTACGCCGCCTGCCAGACCACCAAGAAGGTCTCGCGCCTGGAGTGTCGGGGCGGCTGCGCCGGCGGCCAGTGCTGCGGCCCGCTCAGGAGCAAGCGGCGGAAATACGCCTTCGAATGCACGGACGGCTCGTCCTTCGTGGACGAGGTGGAGAAGGTGGTCAAGTGCGGCTGCGCCAGGTGCCCGGCCTGAGCGGCCGCGGCGCGGACTCGTTCCTGCCTCATAGTGGAAATATTTGAAATATATTGTAAAGTACAGAACAGACTTATTTTTATTATGAGAATAAAGACTTTTTTTCTGCATTTGCAAAACGATTGAAGTGCTTGAACTCGGACTTCCCCTAGGCCGGGGGCCGCGAAGGGAAGAAGCGGAGCTGCCGTGACCGCGGATCCCCCTTGGGACAGGCCGAAGACACGCGGAGGCGAGACCGAGGGACGCCGGCGGCCTGCAGAGCATCCATCCGGCTGCCGCCTCGGAGCAGCAGGCCCGGGGCCTGTGCGCTCTCCCAGCCGCCGCCTCCCGGCCCGGCGGCGACCCGCGTGCAGCCCGTGCGCACACGGGCGGGGAATCGGGAGGGCGCGGGCTGGGGGCATCCTTGGGAGACGGGGTTCCGGCGGTGGGAAAGTGGCTCAAGACGAGAGAGGAATGAGGGCTCTTAAAATATTCTCAAAGTCTATCCTTCATGTCAAGCATGTTAGCAAAAGAAGCACACAAGTGTTCATCTACCTTTTTCCAGTATTAATTTTTTGTCATGTAAATGTTAAAGGGGACACAGAACCAATAGGTTATTGATGGATAAATTAGCAAGGATGTTTTTTGTTTCTGAGTTTAAGCAGCCCTATACAGTATTCAGTTTCACTGAGAAATATTTATTATATAAAAGTACTTTGTACTTAACATTTTTAGGCCATCCCTTTTACGGTTTTTCAATGGTTTAATATATATTAATTTATATTTGTCCTGATATTTTTGTATTTTGGATTTTTTAAGAATTAAAAATCAGGATTTATTATTATTATTATTATTATTTTTGCAATAGGACTAACATAGCCTGTTGTCTTGGGGTAAATATTTTTGGTCTGGTTGTTTCTTAGCATCTGCCCTCTGGTATCATTAAAAAAAAAAAAACCCTTAAAGCAAAAGTGACCATTTGACCTTTGGTTATAAACGTTGTCAACATTCAGGACGCCTCCCAAAAACCAGTAAAGTATGAGAGAAAAATTTCACCGTGCTAAGTGGCAATGTCGAGAAGGGAATGTTCCCGGCTCAACACATACATCCCCCAAATAAGATGGTGTAGAGGAAAAACGACACTAGGAAATAGACCGTTTTACAAATTAATATTTCCCCAGAGTTCTTTACCCTTAAAAAACTGTAATGTCAAGAACTGTGATTTTTTTTTCCAAATAATAAAACTACTTTATTACCCTGTTCCCTATGTTAACATGTTTGCTGCTAAATGACAAGGTAGAATTGGTAATGATTTATAGTCGGTTGTGCTCTTCTTTCTTTAAAGTCCCAGGGTACCCTGTAAAAATGCAGATGTTTCTTTCCATTTTTTTAAACCAAGAAAATTAGATGTACATGTATAATGCAGTGTGCTTTGTTTTATCTGGACTAATATCAGTAATGCTACTGATGTTTGTAAATTAAACAGATATTTACTTCATTAACAGCTTGCTGGAATTCTTAGAGACTGGGGAGATTTTTAGGGGGCTCTCCTTAATTAGATGTTCCTCAAAGTTCTGGTGGGTGGAGGGAGAAAACATGTGCCTTTTTATTGCACGTTTAACATGATTCTGCATCACAAACCTGGGAAAGGCCACAGGAAAACAGTGTTAAATAAGAAAGTGGTGCTTTTTGTAAACTAAGTTCTAATGTGAAGTTACTCCGTGGGGCATTTTCAGGTGAATTCTATGAGCCACAAACATTTCTCTATAAATGGCGAAGGTACATTAGTGAATTTTAGTGTAATCCCTTTGGACCGCCGATATGAATCCCAGTGGAATTTGATTCATTAAGAGAACCATTGGATTAGATTATCCATAAAGGCCTTTCTAATCCTCAATCCTAGTGTCCGACTTTGCTTTTTCATTTTTGAAATCTAAATACATGTTTTTCTCATTTCTTTTAAACTCGGGGCACGCCATCAAGGACAGAGAGGAGTTAAGTTGTTTCCAGTGGATAATCCCCATCTACCCAGACAAAGTCTCTACTGTACCTTCCTTTACTTGTCTGTTCATTCATTAACTTTGTAGTCATTGAAATCTTGTCTCTTGGGTGCAATGTTGAATGATGTTTATTATTGAATCCGATGTTTATGAAGATCAAGCGATATTTACTTTAGATTTGTTTGCTATTTTTCTTGGACCCGTGTTTCTTGCCTTCAAATATATTAATGTAAAGAGTGTTTACCTTAAGGACCAGTGGAGATGAAACATCAGACGGAGAAGGACTGATTCTAACACAATGTAAAACCTTTCCTATTGATCAGAATGAAGATGTGGTATATGCTAAGTGGTGTTATTGCAAAGGGATACCACCGTGAGTACTCACTGTTTGATTCTTTTTTATTTGAGAAAAATGCCGACTTTGAACCCAAAGTGGAATCTGAGTCGTTTCCAGATTGTATTTTTCTCCTCCTTGCTGCTGAATGTGCAAAATAAACAAAAAACGCAGCCGCTGTTGAACTTGGAATTGATTACATGGTTCACAGACAGTTATTTGCTTAAACACAAGCTCCTTGGGGCCAGTGGACATCACTTGAAGAACAGGACCTTACCAAACTTTGACCTTATCTAACGACCAAATTAAGAGAGGATGTATGAGGTTTGCCACAAAGATCTTTGAAATTCAATAGAAGTTTGGTCTATTTACAAACATAAAAAAATGCATCTACTCCTTTGTCCCCCCCCCCAAAAAAAAAAATTGAACTAAAATACTTTGAGGAACATTTTTATTGTGTAAAGTGAGTTAAGTTTGTATGGAATCTTTTGACATATTTCACCTATCATTAAGTTCTTTAAAAAATAATTGAGGATCTTAAAGAAATTTCTGGGTTTCCACATTCATAAATAATAATAATATGAATCTGTGGAACATTTTTAAGCTCAAGATTCTCAAAAGTGTTTTGTATCTTAGAAAAGATGACTTCTCTCTCCTAGAGGAGATCAAAAAATTGGGGCTTTCACAAGCAAGGCCCTCATGGCATCTGGGAAATGAACACCTTTTAGTTACTCACTTGAATCTTGTTTTAAACTGTTGATGAAAAGTGATAAATGGAGATAGGAGCTCTTTGAGAAGCTCCAGAAATCAATAACAGGCACTATGGCTTTTCTGTCATCACTGAGCTTCATGTAGACAGACATGTTCCAATTCCATTAGCATACCTAGAAGGAGCTTTATTACTTTGAACTCACTGGACTCCAGTTTCTTAGCCTTACATGAAAGATTTGAATGATTTTTTCCCCTCTTTAACCTTCCCAAAATCGATTCCTTCTATCTATGTGCGTACATGCACACACACTCCTATTTTTTAGTATTTAAATATTTCACTCATTAAAGAATTACCATCAATGCCTAAATAGTGCTTTCACATACACTCATTAGCCATGGGTAGAGAAGAATACATCATTAAAAGGTATAGTTAGTCTGTATACATCTAGGCCTCTTGCTTACCCATGACTTAAAAATACAAGAAATCATTTGCCACCAAAAAGTAACTTCACAACCAATTTTTTTTTTATTATTAACAACCTCTTCTCTAGCTTTCCCGCTGATATTTAATGGGGTCCATATTTCACTTATAGTACCAGCTTTGATGTTCAATAAAAGGGAAGATTATCTCTTCAACATAATTGATTCTACCATCAAAAAGACTGGTTGGACATATCTGGTATGCATTTTTCCATAAGATTTTAGTACTTAAAAAATAGAAAAAAATAAAAAACAGAAATCTCTACAACAGAAGTAACGATCCACTTGAGCAACTCGGAACTCACTTCACCAAATTCACTTTTGGACAGCACTAATGGAGAGGAAGCGTTGCTGACTGCAGAGGGGCAGATTTCATTTCTACATCTGACAACATCTGCCTTCCAGGGACAAGTAAATTTCCTTCTCCCATTTGACAGTCTTTCAGAGACTCTTTACTTAGTATTTTCTTCTTTAGACCAAAGATCTCTATTTCCTTTAATTTTCTCCTCGTTTGTCATTATCTTCAAATCTCTCTTATGTGTTACCTTCCCCTGAACAGGATCTGTCTCCAGTTATTTGATCATATTAGTTACTCAGGTCCATTTCTAGCTTCCCATCCCTCATCCTTTTATCCTATGTTGTTGCTCGCTACATCTACCATGAACCTTTACAGTCATCACCATTTGATCTCACCTCATTCTAAATCTATGACCAGACATTAATATTTTGTGCGCCTGTTTTGTGGCTCAATACTGCTTTGTTATTATCTCCAGATCTGACAAACGTGAAAATCATTGAAAGACAAAACACTGGATGCAGCAGAACCAAGGACAAATCCGGGACTTGATGCTAGAAATCACCCTAGTGCAGGGATGAGTCTGTCCACGCCCTAAGGCTACAAACAGCGGGTGCTACGGGTTTCAGAGGGCCAGATGTTGAGAATCTTGACTAACTGCGGTTGAATTCTTGACAAAATTCTGAAAATTTTAAACGGTTAGCGTGTGGACCACTGGGGGAATAGCGATCACTAGAAATCAGCTTGGGTTTGTACCTGTACATTTGACTTAGTTTGAATTCTGGCACTGCTCCTTACTACCCATTTGACCTCTGGCTGGGAATTTCTTCCTCAGAAAAATGTAAATGTTGGATGGTTTCTAGTACCGAATCTTCTTATCCTGAGAATTTGTTTCATCCAAGTTGATATTTGTCTGTCAATCGCTACAAATCATTCAACTACTTCTGCATGAATCTAAATTATATTTAGTTAAATCTTTAGTAAACACCTAAGGCCCCAGGTGCCTAGGATGCAAAGAAAAACAAAATAACTCTTCGTCTTAAAGAGCTTTGAGGGGAGAAGCAAGATAGGGAAACAGGAGTAGCATGAGACATTTTGTCAAGTGTTTTTCTGAAATCCAATTATAATGTTTACATGGAATTCTTCTGAAATGCTTGTTTATTTTTTGATAAAATGGAAATCAATTTAATCTATAAAAATCTGTTTTTTTATAGCCTTTTATTTACAGGTTATATGCATGGGTAACTTTACAGCATTAATAATTGCCAAACCTCTTGTTCCAATTTTTCACCTCTTACCCCCCCCACCCCCTCCCCTAGATGGCAGGATGACCAATAGATGTTAAATACATTAAAATATAAATTAGATACACAATAAGTATACATGACCAAAACGTTATTTTGCTGTACAAAAAGAATCAGACTCTGAAATATTGTACAATTAGCTTGTGAAGGAAATAAAAAATGCAGGTGGGCATAAATATAGGGATTGGGAGTTCAATGTAATGGTTTTTAGTCATCTCCCAGAGTTCTTTCTCTGGGCGTAACTGGTTCAGTTCATTACTGCTCCACTGGAAATGATTTGGTTGATCTCCTTGCTGAGGATGGCCAGGTCCATCAGAACTGGTCATCATATAGTATTGTTGTTGAAGTATATAATGATCTCCTGGTCCTGCTCATTTCACTCAGCATCAGTTCGTGTAAGTCTCTCCAGGCCTTTCTGAAATCATCCTGTTGGTCATTTCTTACAGAACAATAATATTCCATAATATTCATATACCACAATTTATTCAGCCATTCTCCAACTGATGGGCATCCACTCAGTTTCTAGCCACTACAAAGAGGGCTGCCACAAACATTCGTGCACATACAGGTCCCTTTCCCTTTATTATGATCTCTTTGGGATATAAGCCCAGTAGTAACACTGCTGGATCAAAGGGTATGCACAGTTTGATAACTTTTTGAGCATAGTTCCAAACTATAAAAATCTGTTTCTTAAACCCATGCCTATTCTTAGTGATCACCGTTTCCTTAAGGATTCAAATACTAGCCATTTAAATAACATAGTACAAAATTTTGCCAGGAATGGAAATCAAGAGAGTCAAACTTTGGATTATAGTATGAAGAATCTACCCTCTCTCCTTTTTTGAAAATTGCGACATTGCTTCTAGTGGGTGGTAACGTTTCCGTTCCCTGTGGATTTTCAGAGATTAACAATATTATCTCAACATTAAAGGTAGGTATTTGTTTTTGATGCTCATATGTAAAATTTTTTTTTCAGTTGAGAACTCCCTGCTGTGGGAACTTTTTCCATCAGAACATATCAACAACAACAACTCTATAATTTAATCTTGGATAGTAACTTGGGACAGTGAAAGGTAGGTTAAGCAACTTGTCCACGGCCACACAGCTAATGTTTTAAAGGTGGTTCTTGAACCCACATCTTGGAATCCAAGGCAGACTGATCCAGTAAGCTTCTCTCTCTCTCTAGCTTCATATAATAGAAGAATAATTGAAATTTGTATAAACGGGATCATTTAAATTGCACTGAGAAAACAATCCCACTTAAAGGAACCTTAGATCAGTTAGTTAATGTGTATTAAGTTCTTATTGTGTGTAAGGCTTTGTGCTAAGAGCTAGGGACACAGAGACAAAGAAAGGCTTTCCCCTCAGGAGCCCACCTTCAAATCTAATTATAATCTATAGAGAACTTTATTATTAGATGAATTATTACACACCAATAGAGCAACTCATTAACACTATTATGGCAATCTAAACTCTTCTTTATGTTGTACAGACTTGTCTCCATAATTAAGACAAAAATCTGTATTTTTTTCCATCATTTCGGCAGTACAATCTCAAGAAATACAGCATATTAAATGCTATAGATGTTCAGTTCATTTAAAAGGACCTTAAAATAACAGAAAGTGAAGCATTGAGTCAGTCAACTGATATTTTTAATACATGTCTTCTTAATGAATAAATAGGAGAGTAGGTCACTGAGCTCAGGGATCATTTTGCTTTTTATTTCTAGGAAGGACTTAAAGCTACATGGAGTACATCCAGGATACCATGACCCTGCTTGCACATAGACATTTAATAAATGCTCAATTGAATAGGACATCAGGTAGCCATGCCAAAAGGAGGTGAAAATGGAAATTCCGGCCAGTTTAAGAGGTTGTTCTCCCCACTTATTCCCTAGAAGGGGTTACCATTTGCTTTGGCCTAGGACCAAACCTCAAATGCTTCCTCTGCTTTGTTCTTTCCCCAAGCCCAGGTGCCCAGGGTGACCCTGAGAGACCGAGTTCAAGGCTGCTGAGAACCCCAGGATACAGGGAGTTACTGGGGGCTGAATGGCAGTAGACCGACCCTTAGCTGCTGCCCTTCTCAGAAAACATGGACCCCACATGAAGTGAGAAAAGGTCCTGTATTAGGCACTTATGTGGCAAACTGAAATACTTAACTGGATAAATGCTGTGAGAAGTGATTAAGAACAACACTATCTTGGGGAGATTCAGACTTCCCCCTTCTACCTAAGTCCCAATGGTTTTCTTGTAAGACATTACTGATAAAGAAACTGCATCAACTCTTCCCAAATCTTGGTTAGACCTCACCCCAGCATGAGGTAAATATTCTTTGAATTGACAGCTAAAAATATGGGTGGTCTGGTAAAAAGATACTTTCCTCATCCAAGAAGTATAGGGGCCTTCATTTTAATTGTCTTCCTCCAGTCATGTTAATCAATGAGATCTGGTCGTTTGATGGCTCACCTACTGTTTTGAAGGGTATATGAAACGTTGTCTGCCATCATGAATCCTTGGTCTAAAAGGCAACCCAATGGCCATCCCACCCTTTATTAATAATCTGCTGCCCTTATTCATAAAATGATTTGTTACCCAGAAACTCAAATATTTTTAAATGTCACAATGATATCAAATTTTCATATTTATTTGATAGATAAGTTTACAAAGGCATTTTCCCCCTCAATAACTGGAATGAATAACTAGTGGATATTGATCAAAGATGGCCAGAGCTATTGAATTGGATTTCATCTGCCTCGACTTTGAAATCACTCATTTTGATGTGAAATGTTGCTGCAGGATACATCCTGGCTCCGCTCCATGGGGTCCCTCCCCAGCAGCTGCCCTGCTGAGACATTTCCCAAAGAATCCTGGCTTGTGTGTGCAAGCGGGGGCGGAAGGGAGCTCAGCTGCTTCAAACAGGGCACTCTTACCTTTATCCGGCAGACCCTTCCTCCGTGGACCTCATTCAGTCTGGAAAAAAAATCTATTTAAAAAGATAAAAGGGTGGAGTGAGAAGGAGCTATAGAAATCAAGCTTGCCACCCCCTTCATCGTCTGGGCCCGGAGCCCTCCTCCCTTCTCCCCAAACGCCGAGATTTATTTCCTAATCAAGCCGTGTATTGTGTGTGTCATTCACAGACGTGTTCCTTCCCATTTAACAGCTCCTAAAATGGAGTTGACAAGCATCAGAGGAGAACTATTGTAGCTCAAGCAGGAATAATGGGCAGGAAAAAAAAAATCAATATCGAGTTGTAATTGAAGGTAAGGACTGGGGATTGAGGCGATTGAATAGTAATATTGTGAGGGGAACCAGGTGCCTGCAAGACTGGCGAGATTCAGAGATTTAAATCTTTCCTCTTTTCTTTAGAATCTCAATTTAGGAGATTGTGGGTAAGTGAGATCAGCAGACATCCTCCTTCCCAGAGAAGCTCCTCTGCTAGGTTTCTGTGTCTTTTTTCTTGGAAAAAGTGCTTTGTATCTTGCTAATAACTCAGATTGTGGCTATCTAAGCTAAAAACTGGATTACACTATGTTCAATTATTGCTCTAAGAACAGAATTTGATTGCTGCACGGTAGCGCCTCCCAGTCAAGCCTTCATAGCAAAGGTCAGAGATGGCCAAGCAAGCACACACTATGGTCAGCTGCATTGTTCCGGGCCAAACTTCTGGGAGAAAGTGCTTGCCGTCTTTGGCTATCCATTGCTGTCTTTGGAAAACACGGATGTGTCCTTATTGGGACACAGGAAGTTATTCAGAAGCCAAGAGGTCTCCCTAAGAAACATCTCCCCGATTTGATTGCATGTAGTTGTTTAAGAACCTCATCAAATCCCTCGGAAAGGCAGGTTGAATCCTGGCAGCTGAAAGCAGAGGATCTGGGTTCTGGGGCACTGGGAAAGTTATTTCATTTCCTTGCTCATTTTTTTCCCCCCAAAGATGGAAGGAAGAGCATTTTCCCTACTTCAAGATGAAGAAGCTAGGAGTCATCTAAAATCTAAGTTCCAGAGTAGTCTGAGTGATTGATTTGATGTAAACAATGTACATAAAATTAGATTGAGTTAGCTTAAGAGAATACAGTTTAAGATGCTGAGGGTTGCTGGTCTCTCCCCTGAGGCTCTTTGGTCCCTGGAGATGCACCCACAAGGTTGGTTGGGATGTACCCCATAACAGTGAGGAGCCCGGTGTCACTGGGATAGCAATGCCCAATTCTAAATAAGTGTGTGACAAATTCGCAATGGCCATTCTTTGACAAAAGATAGATTAGGGAAAAATTTAGACAAATGGAAGGGATACAACAGAGATTAGGAACAGTAAATCTAGAGCTGGGAGAGCATGTAGTTAAGTTTCAAGAAAACTACACAGGACAAAGGAAATACTCCATGAGGTGAGCAAATGTCTGCAGGTTAAGTGGCCAGTTAGCTACAGTAAGGACGGTGGGGCCATTAGAAGGAAGCTATGAGGGAGAGAAAGTACCTCCTGGTGGGCTGAGTCCTGAAGAGAACTTGGCAAAGGTCATCACAGGTAGATGCTTTATAGGGGAAAAAATATCCTTGGAGGTTTTTCCCAGGAGGAAAGGTTCAAACTCAAGGAGAGGGGGTGGGAATCTAGAGTAGGTGCCAGGGAGTTCAAAGGAGCCAGGTTGAAAGCACCCCATAAATCAGAAAGTTGTTTAAGGATACCCAGATGGGGTGTGGCCAGTGGTGATTGCAAGAGAGTTCCTTCCTGGAATTATCTGATGTGTAGGCGCCATCACTCCCACTCAACTCATTTTTGAAATATTTCTTTTACAAGTCAACCCTAAAGAGCATGGGGTTTAGGAGATACAGTAGGGAGTGTTAAAGAAATTCAGGCCAAAGGAGGACACAAGTTGGTTACCAGGGTCCAGTAATGGAGATGAGCCAGCTCCTTACTGGGGGCCCACTCACACACTGGGTCCATTCACCCCAACAATGTTTCCTTTCCAAAAAATGGGGCTCATAGTCCTTTGGTGATTGGGGCAATTTTCTAAAATTACTTTCCAGTAGGATCATCCTAAAGGTTCCCAGATTGGAGAGATGTGGAGCTCGAGGCGAGCAGCATCCAGTGGGGCTCCCAGTGAATCCCTGAAGCAGACAGAGCTGCCTAGTGCTGATCATCTGGACAACCTACACAGCGGAGGTAGCAGCTTTGCAAACAGCAAAGGGGTCCCTCGGGTACCCAAGGGCCCACATACCAAAGTGTTCCAAGGACTCGGGCATCGGGTAGAGGGAGAACAGGCCGAGATCAGGCTTTGTCCCAGGCCAACAAAGTTCCTATGGACAGGAGCCCACAGGGAGGGGTCGGGACAGCTCGAGACCAAGAGCTTTTCTTGAGGCATAAAGGGGCAGAAAACATGGCTGAAGAATCGAGAGAAAACAATTCACCTGCAGACAGTATGATCAGTTTTTCCTTCTTTAGAGATTATTTTCTCCAATCTGCCCGGCATCCTCAATTTTAAGCATCTTAGCCACAGTTTGGGTTGTGACATGAAAACAGTTGTTCTGTAAAGAGCTGGGAAGACCAAAACAAAGCTTCTTTTTAGTGGAGACTTTGCTGTTCTTATGCTGGCCTGGCTCTTCCTTCTGAGGAATTCTCTGCACCAGGAGTAAAAACTGTTAAAAGTTAGCCTTAATTCAGGAGACAAGAGCCATGCAACCCTTCTCAATAGGGATCTTAGAATAATCCCCTGAAAAAATCCAGGATGTTGAGATAGAGATTTTACACATAGACAAGTTTAGGTCAATCTGTCAGGGTTTTCCAGGTTTTAGGAGAGGAAGGTGGGCCTTAATGGTACTTTCAGGAGTCACCTGGGTACAAAATAGCAGCCCTTAGTCAGATCTGAAGATCCTCCCAGCAGTCTCTCCCAGCCTGTGAGCAGGGTAAAGGCACTGAAGGACCTTCTTTGTAGCCTGGAACAGGCCTGAGAAAAGTTTCCAGGGCCTGCCTGAGATTAGAAGGGCACCCGAGGGTGTTCAAACTCACTCAGAGCAGGGGCAGCGGGCATTCTTTTCTTGCTGCCAGGATCCGGTGCAAGAATAAGTAGCTGACGTACCAGACGGTGACTGCGTCAGAAACCATTTTCCTGTGGTTTACTCTGTGCATCTCAGATAAGTTATTGGTAAGAAAACATGCTCGTGCCACAGACATAGGACAAACAGATGCCGTTCCCCATTAGTCTTAATGGAATGGACTTGTTGCACGAGTATAACAAACAGTGAGCTATATTTCTTTAAAAATGGCACTGGCATCCTCTGCTTCAAACCACCCTGCATGAGAACAGCAGCTGGATCTCCCAGTTGCATCCGTAGCTCAATGTTCCTATGTTTGTGTAAGGTCTCTAATCTTTTCCAAGATATATTTCTAATAGTCATCTGCCTGTTACTAGAGAGAGGTTAAGTCAAGTATTGAATACCTATGGAAGAAAAACATTTACCTAATGACTACACATTTGCTAGAGGAGAGGGAGATTTTAGACTGGCATTTTTGCTTCCGGTTTTTAAGCCGACCATTTGCTCTGAATATAGAGATTTGGTACAAGAGGGGAAAAAGCATGGACACGATTGTGGCACGAGGCATCCTTAGCTATTTGAATTCAGGTATTAGTCTGTCACCAACTAATCATGCAGTAGAAATTCCCACCTCACAGCCAGACCTATAAGAACCCATGAGCTTAATTATATCAAGTAAGATTCAGATAATAATCAGCTTTTTGTTAAAGCCAAATAATTCTAAAATTCAGAACATAAAAATTAAATAATTTTACCTAAGCTGACGATTTTTAAACAGGTCATAACATTTTACAATTGTAAAATATACAGATTTTGAAAGCAGTATAACCACCTTAACCGTTTCATCTAATTAGATACAAACATGCGACCTCTGAGTCGGCTAAAGTTCCCTAGTAACTTAGATTTTGCTTTAAATCAGATTTGATTTTTGTTTTCCAGTAGTTAATACTTCAACTTTTGCACACATTTTGAAGATCTTTATTCTGGCAAGAAGTAGTTCATAATTTTTTTTATATGTTTAGAATTTTAAAATCAGGATTTAAAGTTAAACACAGTCCCAAAATTTTAAGGTGGCAGAAAATTGCCCTTTGAAGTTTTAATATATTGGTAGTTGGGGTTGAAGGGAAGGGGTTCTCATGGCATGCATGAGGTCTACATGTTCTCCTGTGTGTAGCCCAAGCAGAGTTTCCATTTCAGTTGGAAGGGTTGCAAGAAGGGCTTTGAGAAATTAGAAGACTTTTGGACCCTGGAAATTTTGGACCTAGGGGTCATGCTGATACCATTGCATCTGGTGGGATGTTTTACTGTAGGGATTAGGCCACCTTACATGCCAAAAATGCTGAGAAGTTCCATAAAGGTATTGGGATACCACCATATACTCTAGGAGAGCCCAGGCTGCCCAGGACAGATCCCACAAGCCTCTCTAAAGGTGAGGAGCAGGGAATTAGGGGAATGTTCTCTCTGAAGCTTTTCTGCTACTTCAGGCCCTAAAGAAGGCTTTTTATCATGTGAATTAAGCCTATTTAAAAATACAATAGACTAATCCAAGTTAGGTGACTGGGGCAAGCTAATGAAAAAAAAAAAAAATCTGAAAACCCACAGAATCTACTAATTTAAAGTTGTTGAAGTGTTAACTTTTTCTGTAGATCCAAATTGGTCAGTTCTAGATTTGCATAAAAACGTCAGGTTTTTCTTTTTAATATGCTAGCAGAAAACATTGCCTTTCTTAGAAAGTTAAATGCATCGACCACAACTCTGATTGGAGCTGGAGGAAAGGCTCACAGTCGGGGTTCCCATCCTCTACCCTGCCTCTTTCAGAAGAAAAGAGCTTGCTAAAAGCTATTAGCAAGAAGAACAGAGGATCCTGAGCAATCCCTTCTACAAGGGAAGTAGACCTCCTGAGTTCCCTTTTCCAGCCTTTCCTCTGAAAGGAACAAGGATGAAAACATGGCAGAAGGATGTTTTTTTTGTTTGGGGTTTTTTTTGGTCTGCTCCTTATTCCACCACGTCTCCTTCCAGGATCAGCCTCCGAAGGTTGAGGAGACCAAGAAGGATTCCCTGCTTGAAAGCCCGGGTTTGGGTCCCTGAAAGTGTCCTTCCCAAATATGCCACGTCTGCTGTCCAGCTGCCCAGGTCCTGAAAGCACTGAGTTAGGGGTTTGGGGAGAAGAATTGCAAGGGAAGGCTTTTGTTTATGTGACCCAAAGCAAATATCCAGATCCTCCAAAGGGAAACCCCCAAGGCACAAAATATGGAGGCGGGTAACAAACTGGCTCACACAGTGGTCTAATCTGGTGTTTCAGCTTGCTCCATGTTACTTACCTAGAGAGTAGATCTTGGACTGTGACCATCACTACTGCCTTTTCTGTTTTGGGGGGAGCAGAACTTGGGGTACAAGGGCTGGAAGCCTCTCTTCGAATGGCAAAGCAGCTGGTTCAGTCTGAAAGGGGACAGAGAGCATCATGTAAGTCAAGTTTATATACTGAGCTGTAGACTCTGGGGTGACAAGATGTGACCTCAGGGCAGCTCTCGGGAGGATCTCGGGACCAGCCAAGCCCTTGCTCTCAGTGGAGGAGTGACCAGGCTGGAACCCACTGAGATGGGCAAAGATGGAGTTGGTTTGTTTCCAGTAATTGGAGACCTTAAATACCTTAACATTATATATCACCCTAGCAGGCTGAGCAGCTAGAGCACTTTATACCCCCTAGGTGAGTGCCAGGTGAGCGAGAGCTAGAGTACAATTTCACACACTAGGTGATTGCCAGGTGAGTGCCAGCTAGAGTACCATTATATCTAGAGTACCGTTACATGCTCCAGGAGTGCCAGCTAGGTTACTATTACATGTCCTGGGTGAGTGCCAGGTGCACGCAAGCTAGAGTACATTACATCACGCACGTAGGCGCTACGTAGAATACTATTACTTCCCCAATGAGGCACCAGCTAGAGAATCCTTACCCAAAATGTCCACTCAGACATCACTCAGAAGCAAGTAGAAATGTTATTAAAACCCTCTGCATGATCTGTCCCATGACGATCTAAGACAGCTCATGGTAGGAGGGTAATGGAGCAGTAAAGATACAGTTTTCATAATTTGTACAAAGTATTACATTAAGAAATAGGTACCAAAAGCAGATTGGGACGAAACTGTTTTAGTTTTTCTTCTATTGAGAAGAATCATCCATTAGACCTTCAACCTTCAGATTACTGAGCTGACATTTAATAATCTATATATTGATAACATTGAGCAAGGTTATATGTCACTATCTCTGCTTAAGTTAGTATGGGCTTGCAGACCCTACTTATAGAGGTCCTAGAGACATAGAAATAAAAAAATTCAGAAAAGGTCTTTAAACTTTGCTGTAAGTTCTTCACCTTCTCTCCTTTCTACACAAGTCCCCCCTTGTAATATATAAGTGATTTTTATCTCATTTCTATGAAGTTACACACTGTTGAACCATCAATTAACATCTCTACTTTATCAAGTTGACCCTGAAGATCATCCCTCTAATACATTCCAGCTTTTTCTCTGAACAATCATTTTAATTGCATCTTCTGTATGCAATGTTTTGATAGGGACCGTTGGACTCTTCTGGTTACTAATGTAATTCTAAGGGCAATAGGATAATGCCACTGATTGTAAGTTCATACCATAAGAATTGTTTCCAACAACTGCCTTGGAAACAATTATCACAGAACAGATTGGCATTTGACAGACATAAAAATACAAAGATTAATAAAGATGACAATCCAGGGAAATGGAGGCATAACATTATACACCCTCCTTCTGAGGGTTTGAATTATTGAATTTCCTTCCCCTGGATACCCGTAAGGTCTCAGCACCATAACTTTGGTCAAACCAACGTGAAGCAAATAAATCGAAACGAAACTAGGAAAGGCAAGGGCAAGTCTCTTCCCGACCACCCCAGCGTTATCAGCAGTACAAAGGCCCTCACCTCAGCCAGAGAATCCAGCTTGAGATGGATGGTTTACTGTTAGGTGATCTCCATTTGTGCACTCACCTCAGCTTCTACTTATATAGGGAGTAGCAATGCTACTCATGCTGCCCCTGCTAGGAGGGGTACCCCACGTCTGTCAGGGATTTTGAAGGAGGAAACAAGTGTCTATCTTGCAGATTTCCTCAAAACAGGCCAACAGAAAATATTCTGCCAGAGCAATTCCAACAGAATAACGGGTTCCAAAGCTAAAGCATAGGAAAAACAAAGGACTGCTTAAGGACTTTCAATTCAATCTGAACTGGTGATATAGGGGCTGGGGCAGAAGTACCTAAGGTAAAGTGAACAGAAAACTAAAGGCTCCCATTCTTTTAGGTATTGAGAAAAATCCACCATTTCCCTTTCTCTTCCTCTCCTTTTTTACCCCCTTCTTTATAGAAAGAAATCATAAAAAAAAGTGAACAGTCAAATAACCATCCCACATAAATCCCAAGAGCGAATTAAAGTTACTATACATAACAGACTAGTACAGGAGGAGTTTCCTAAAAAAGAAAAAAAAAATCAAATCAAATCCCTCAAACAATTACATATTCTGAAGTGAACAGATATTACAAACATATTGTAACTTCCTTAACAGCAACACGATTTCCATCCCAAATTTTCAACACAGTAATAGCTGACCAAGTCAGGGTTTAACAGTCATTCATCAACCATTCCCACGTCCGCCATATCAGTCCAAATTACATCAGGAGCATGGGCGATGGTCTCTCCTTTTGGAAGGATGGTCTCTCCTTCCAAAACTGCTTCATGCCGCTAAGAGGTGCAGAACTGGCTCTCAGTCCAGGCAGGGGGATGGGTATAGTGTGGTGACAACGATCAATGGGCTGATCCAGGTCCCCAAAGCAGGCCAATATAGCTGTAGTGTGACCAAAGTCTGGAACAGAAACAAAACAAATTCAACAGATAAAGATTGGAACAGTCTGGGACTGCTACAAAATGTGGGGAGGCCAGTATCGATTGGCCAGCAGTTCCTCTGTGTAAGTTTGCTTCACAAGACAGGCAGATGGCTATAGTCCCAATAAGTAGCACCCTAATAATTAAAATTATTTTAATATTAACCATTACTTTAGTTTGTGATTTTTCCTAAAATCTAGACTTTCCCTTCAAACTTCTTTTCTTCAAGAAGCCAGGAAAGAGTTAAGCACCAATCCTTGCTTTAGTTTGAGATTTTTTTTTCCTTCTGGCCGAGTCCTGGTAACAGGCTCCTTGTTTACAGGAGTGATAGCCACCGTTCTTCTGTTTTCTCAAAACTTTCCCCAACTTTCAATCTATTTTTATTTTTTCCCCTTCTCTCCCCCTTCCTGCAAAGCCGCTGCCAGAGGCACAGGGAGAAAGAGAGAAAAACAGATTTTCTTTTCTTGAGACACCCCAAACCATCTAACACCCATACTTCTGAGCCACTCTGAATGGCTTCCAATTCCCACAATTCAGCCTGATATTTTTCTAAGCCTGTAACCCAGAGGCCGAGTCCTTATTTCTACGAGCTTGCTAACTTAACACAGGACAAAGGCAATGCAAAGCAGACATACACAAAATTCTATTTTCTCCTTTTACATACAGATTTAAGTCCGATATACCCAAATAGTCCTGGGAGCATCCTCCCAGTTTTCTTCCCTTTTATATCTAATAAGTCCATCCCAGGCTTGAATTCCCTAGCTAAAGTCCCTATACAAATTCTTTGACTGCTTCAACCCCATTTTCCCACCTTGGACCCAGTCCAGGTGTTTGGCGTGAGACCCTTCTTTACCCTCAGGCCCCCGCAGCTCCCTGAGAGTCTTCTCAGCAAAAGTCCTTTATCATTGGTCAACAGCAGTCCGCACCAAAAACACATTTAGGAGGGCTAATCCTCGGGGTCTCCCTCGACCCAGCCAATGGACCCTCAGCCCCCGAGATAGTTCCCTTGAGTTTACACGTGTACATATCTTTCAGGCTGCAAATGCCGGCCATCAGGACTACTTCCTTCGATCTTCAATTCTACTTTCCTTGGGTCGTTGTCCAAGAGGGGAAGGAGGCTGCTCACCCCGAGCCAGAGACCATGGAGAAAATACTCTGTGGGTGCCCATCCCTGTCCGGGGTGCACAGCCATCTCCCCCAAAGACCTCATCCCGGAAAGCCCCCAACTGTGAGGGATGCATAAGACCCTTACTCAAAATGACTCCTCAGAGATAATTTAGGAAAAAGCAGAAAAGTTTCTAATTGAAAACCTCCAGAAGATGAGCCCTCCAACTACAAGTTTTCTCTTTCCTATCTCGTGATGGGACAGATCATCCTCTGGAGGTTTTCAATAAGAAATTTCTCTGCTTTTTACTGATGATCTCCGAGGAGTCATTTGGGGTAAGGGTCTTCTACATTCCTCATACCTGGGTTAACTGGATCTGCAAGGCAGATTGTAGAGGCAGAAACTAGAGCACAAAGACAGGAAGAGCACACAGAGAAAGCACTTTTTAATACTTCACTTGGCCAGAAATTACACTGGTTCCTGCTGCAATATTGGGGACCCAAAGGCCCCACAAAAACTCAAAATCCTACTCTTGAACTGAGAATAGTGTCATCCTAGAAAAAGGATGTGACTCTCCCCCATTTTCAGGTCCATCTCTACCTATCCAGTGGGCAAATTGATTTCCAGCTGTGCCATCTCATATTGGAGAAGAAGCAGGAAAAAAAAAAAACATTATTGAAATTTACCTTCTGTGACAAAGAAGGTCAAGGGCTTGGAGGACCAAGATGCTGTGACAGGAACACCGATTCCTAATTGGGGGGGGGGGGGAAAGGAAGGAGAAAGGAAGCAAGCAAGCAAGCAGAGGGACAGGAGAGTTCCTCATCACGGTCTTAGCCTGTAAGGGACTATAGCCCAGAGAGTCCTCAAAGCAGATCTTTTATAGAGGGAAAAAAATACCCCTGGGGTTTCCCAGGTGCAAAGGCTCAAACTAAAGAGGGAGGGAGGAATCAAGCCAGAGTGAATACACCTGGAAGATCAGTTCCTCAGCAATTTAAGGATAAACTAATCAATATCTAAAAAGATTGCTGGCTCTCCTTATAATCTGGGAGACAGTTGTCAAAGGACCCTCTGGCACCTAGCGGATGGGAGTTGGAACAGAGGGGTCAGGTACAACTCACTGCATTATAGAGGCAGGGATCTCCCAGCCTCCCTTTATCACCTTAGGTAATTGGATAAATAAGCATTGCCTGGATGACCTGTTTTTGATGAAGCACACTATCCTGATAATTTCTTTTTTTTCCTATATATTAATTATTTTTTAATAAACTTTTGAGAATATTTCCATGAGTCAATACGTTATAAAATATGTTTCATATAATGAAATAACTTGTGCTTGAGAGCAAGTCAGTCAAGAAGATTTGAATAAATTATTTATTAAATGTAGTTTTCATTATGTTCATTAATTTAATTACTTTTTAGCTTTATTAAATTATGTTCAGCATCGTGGTACATTCGGCAATAAGAAATTAAGTCAAAACCAGTCTTTGCCTTGTTGGGATGAGATGCTTGAAGGTAATTTGCATGTGGGAGGCAATGTGTAAACAGCTAAGTACTTAAAAGATATATTCAGGTGAAATGGAAGGTAATCTAAAAATAGAAGGCAATGGAGACATACAGAAAGGCCTTTTACAAAAGGTAGAAGGTAGGATCCGAGTTATTTTAAAGGAAGTAAAGGAAATTAAGTGATAGAAGGAAGAAAAGTATTTTAGGTGTGGGAGACAGACGTGGAAATCATAGAGTTGGGAGATGGATTTTGCAAAAGGAAGAAATCAAGAATCCACTAAAGTACAATGGAGATTGTGCTTTATTATTTTATTATATTCACAATTAGATATAAATTATACAATTGTAAATATACAAATTAAATCTGGAATTTATTCAAGAATTTATATCATATGCACTACTTGTTCAGTGTGATGAAATTACATTGTGTAGAGCAAGGGTGACAACGCTCTAAAGACCAAAGGAAATGTTGGGCCCCTGTGGACTGAATGTGGATCACAACATAGCATTCTCACTCTTTTTTATTGGCTACTTCTTGTTTTTTTTTTTTTCTTTTTCTTTTTTTGTCCTTTTTGATCTGATTTTTCTTGTGCAGAAAGATAATTGTGGGATTATGTATAAAAGAACTGCACATATTTAACCTATATTGGATTACTTGCTGTCTAGGGGAGGGGAGTGAGGGAAACAGAGGGAGAAAATTTTGGAACACAAGGTTTTGCAAGGGTGAATGTTGGAAACTATTTTTGCATGTATTTTGAAAATAAAAATGAGCAAATGAGGCTCCCAGGCTAAAAATTGCCCCTGTCACTATCTGAATACTCTGTCTCAGCTGCAAAAACATAGAGGGGAGTCCACTGGACTCCGTTATCATGAAAACCTTCATCATCAGGGATATTTTGATTGTATTCACTGACTCTGCAGGTAGATAGAGATTTGCCAGCTTGTTATCTTAGCAAATAAACTAGTTACTCAGCATTGTGCTTAGTAATCACATCTATTAGAAACAATAATTATATTAGAAAATATCCAACTCTTTTGAGAATGTTTGCCCAATAGGATTTACTCTTTCTTGACTACACGTCTCAGTTTGACATAATCTAAGTCCAATAGACCTGTGTGAATATTGTCATGGAAAGGACCAGGAAATTCTAGAAATTATCACATACTGTGGGATTTTACATTAAAGTTAAACTGTCATACAACATTAATTATGTACAAAAAATCAAAATTATATTTTGTAAAAACAAAGTTCAGAATATTACAAATCAGATTCAAACAGTAGTAGTTTGAGGATAAGTTAAATTCTGTTTTATCATACATATATGTTGTATATATACACACATATATAGTGAATATATATAATATATATGTTCATGTATTTATATATATACAATATAATATGTGTGTATATATATGTAATATATACAATATATACTTCTGATAACTTTTAGTGTATGCCAGAATTTATACAAAAGCTATTTTGTTTTAATTATCGACTGAAAGCCTATAAATTTAGAGGTCAAGTAATAGACCTCTAAATTCCTTTAAGACTCATGTATTACATGATTTGATTTCAGATATAAATTTTAGATCCCATATTTTGCTTTCATACCTGAGAGGAAAGGGTACTACATGCATATTCCCTAATAATACTGGGTACAGTTTATGGGAGACTGAAAAAGTAAAAATCTTGTCCAAAGTTTTACAATCTGTTAGTAGCAATGGTGAGATTCAACCCTAAGTCTTTAACTCTAAATCTACTTCTTTCTACTGTCCAAAACACAGGTCGGGCACTTACTACTTCCTATTGGAATCTCATTTCATCTCCTGAGGCCTTATTTAGCTCATCTGTAAAATGGTGAAAATAAGCTAGATAGCCACTAAGTTTCCTTTCAGTTATAAGGATTTTATGATCCAGTGGGGTCTCTACTAAGATATCCAATAGGAATTTCCGAACAATTTTCTCAAACTTTGTATTAAGGAAATATGATGGACGTGACTCTTTTCAACAATGAGGTGATTCAGGCCAGTTCCAATGGTCTTGTCAGGAAGACAGCCATCTGTACCCAGAAAGAGGACTATGGGGACTGAATGTGGATCACAACATAGCATTCTCACTCTTTTTTATTGGCTACTTCTTGTTTTTTTTTTTTTCTTTTTCTTTTTTTGTCCTTTTTGATCTGATTTTTCTTGTGCAGAAAGATAATTGTGGGATTATGTATAAAAGAACTGCACATATTTAACCTATATTGGATTACTTGCTGTCTAGGGGAGGGGAGTGAGGGAAACAGAGGGAGAAAATTTTGGAACACAAGGTTTTGCAAGGGTGAATGTTGGAAACTATTTTTGCATGTATTTTGAAAATAAAAAGCAATTATTAAAAATTTAAAAATGCTTCAGAAAAAAGAGAAGAGCATTATATTCAAAAGATGTAGTTGATAATACTGCTGAAGTCTTTCCTGATCACACCACATTATAGGTTTCACATTAATTCCCCAACACTACATTTTAGGAAGTACACTAGAAGGCTTGAAAGCATTCAAAAGAGCAAGGTTGCAATGGCAAAGAGACTGAAAATCAAGCTACGTGAAGATGAGTTAAAAGAATTAATTTTTGTCTTATTAAAGAGGAGATCTAGTGGGATGATGGTGGTTGTGCAGTAACCATCCTTAGGTATTTGGAGGACCTTTATGTGAAAGGAATTAAGCTTCTTCAGTTGGACCTTGAGGGCAGAACTAGAAAGGTGAAAGTTGCTGAAAGGAAGAGCTCAGTGTATTGTAAGTAAAGTTTCCTAAGAGAATGAGATACAAAAAAAAAAAAAAAAAAAAAAAAATGGGCTGATTCTGGGGACAGGAAATTTCAAATCAGGGAAAGCTGTGAGTAGGGCAAGCCTGCGAGAACCAGAGACACAGGCTGGAGCATTGTCCTTTGGTAGGGGTTTGTGAGGGGGAGAGAGAGGGGGAAAAATATGGAACACTAGTGAGAGGATGGATTAAAGAGAATGTAGAAAGGGAGAGACATATTGGGGCAGGAGAAAAAGTTACCGCCATATACTACATGGTAGCTTTCCATTTTGGGGGGTACCAATCTCTGACTGAGACAATTTTATTGACTGAAAAGGACAGAACAAAAGACCATTATTGGAAAAACACTTAAAAAGGGGGACAGCTAGGACATGTGGATGACAAAGTACTAGGTGTGGAGCCAGGAAGATCCTGTTCAAATCCAGCCTCAGACCCACAGTTATTGGATCACCCTGAGCAGATCGCTTAAGTCAGCTGTAGGATGGCCATAATAACAGCAGCTACCTCCCAGAATTCTTGTAAGAATCAAATGAGATAATATTTATAAAGTGCCTGACACATGAATAAAGTTCCCTTCCCATGAATAAAACACATTCACAAGGAGTATGGTTGGTCAAAGAATCACAATGTCATCTTTCCAGAATCTAACAAATCTAATATATTGGACTTGATGACAATACCTTATTATTAAAAGCTACTGCATGTTAATCCATAGAAATATCTGGTGGCTATGGAACAATTGCATATTCCTCATTGTGGCTTCGTGGCTTGGCTGACAGAAATATGAATTTTGGTTTCCCACCGTGAGATGGAAATGAGTCATTTCACACAAGATACTCTGCTTTGGAGCAATAGTTGGTCAAGATCAGACCTATGATTCTGAGAAGCTTCTTATTACTATTGTTCCTGTAAGTAAAAATGTATCCCCCTAAGTCTCTGAGTAAGCTGCAGAATGATGGCAGCCCCCATGGGAATCTCTGTCACAATTGGTGCAAGTTGGGTGAGATGACCCATAGAGAAGAATAAGATTCTGCAAAATCACAAGTTGACCTTGGTAGGTAGACATTGAGCTCAGGTGTTTCTCCATTAAGGAAGGATTTAAGTACTGTCAATACCCTCTAAATTCACTATCAAAGAGGGAAGTCTCACTCACTCCTCCCTATTATTGGATTCTCCAAATGTGGAGATATTCAAGGGGATGATTGGATCATCATTTGTCCAAAAAGTTGGAGAGATTTCGGTTCAGGCAAGAGATGAATTAGTTTAGATTTTAGTTCTCAGATTCTGTGATTCTGTACACACGTGATTATTTTCACTGATTGTGAATCTTTTTCCCCCTCTGTTAGAGAATATGTGTTTCCTCTGGTGGTAAACTGATAGACCCACAAACCCAGAACCAAGTATCCTAAAATACACACTTTATATCCTTGGATGTTAGATTTGTTTTGCTTTGTTTTCTTTTTGTTGTTGTTGTTTTTGGTTTTTTTGGCTTCTTCCTTAATTCCAAATCCAAGCCATTTTTCTAGTTTGCAAAATTCTGGGTCAGTTGAGTTCTACTCTAGCCCACGTGTGAAAATTAAGCTCCATTTTCTCCCTATTCACGCAATCCTTCCAATCATGGCCCTCTACCCACACACTCTCTTTGAATTTCCAATTTTCACTTGTTCTTTTGCTACCCATCCCTCTGGAATTCATTAGGCCATGGAATTGTTTATTTCTCCTTTCCAAGTATCATTTCAAAAGTTTCCACTTTGCTCTACACTATGATTATGGCTAAATGCTGTCCACCTTCCACTGGTCTTGGATCCTTCTCTTTCAAATGCCAAATTATTGTGGATTTTTTCCTATTTCCCTGTTAACCACCTTTTCGGGTTTTAAAAACAAATAGTTACTTACGGGAAATCACTTCCTCATACTCCCTTTCCTTTTATAAGAAAGTTTTTGAAAATATTTTCAATATGAAATGATACTTGGGTAACTGCAGACTTAATGAGCCACTAATATTTTTATACTGCAAAATGTAGGCTCTATGAAAATGTTACTGGGCCTTCAGCCCCCAATGGACTCTTATTTCCAAACAAAATTAGGGATTCAAACTTGCTGGTGGAGTATTCTAAATATCATCAGATCCTTCATATCAACCTTGTCATTGCCTAAAGAGAAAAAGTAGTTACATTTCCAGGAATGATGACTCCTTTAATGGACTGCGATAAATAAATAACAGGAGATTTGATTAAGTTTTGATGGTTGGGCCTGTGAGATTACTCTCATCTTTTCATAGTTCTAATTGTTCTAACACTGTACTAAACCAACTTGAAAAGTGGTTTCCTAAATGGGAAGCCACTAGTAAAATTCTCTCAGGAAGCATTTTCCATTTTCCTCTGTCATGTACATTATTAACTTTTAAACCAGACTTTGTTCAGACTGAGTTATCCGGGGCCTTCCCATGAGCTATAACCATCTCTTTGTGACGCCTTTTGCTTCCATCTACACTCCAACGTCCTGCTCCTTTCTGTGCTTGGGATAAAGATATTCCTAAGCGTTTTGGAGGAGAAAGGGCTCTCACAATTATCCTGCCTGGATTCAGCATCTGCTCAATCTTTGATCTTGGGATGTAGTAAAGTGTCAGCCAGACCCGAGTCATTTTAGATGGAGAAGCCGAGGAGTTTCATGGTTAATTGATTAAAACATTCTGAGGAAGGTAGGAGATCAAAGCCAGACTGGGAGTTTTATGTTCCTCCGGAGGCCTGGGGGTGTCACCCCAGTGACCTGGGGCAGGAGGGAACAGGCCGTGGCTTTATTATTTTTTAAACAATATTTGAACTCAAGTTGTCCCTCTCCTCTCCGCCATCCACAGTGCAGGCTCTGTGCTTCCCCAGGGATTTGATGGTTTGGGACAGGGCGCTTTTTCCTCGCCACGTAATCTGGGTCCTCCATTGTAAATAGGCCACAATTAGGGCCACGAGGAATTGGAGCTGTCGAGATGCCATGAACCCCCTCTCTCTGCCAAACCCCATGAAATCAACTCCACGATGTGACTGGAAGGCAAAGACCACAGCCTTCCTTTATTTTTTTCCAACAATATGGTCAAAGAAAGGACAGCAAAGTTCACAGTCCCTCCCTGTGGCTGGAACAGGGACGAGCTCAGCCCCAAACCGAGCAGAGTCATGAGCACAGAGTTTTAGGGCTGGGAAGGACATTCCAAGGAATCTAATCCAAGAGAACCATTTTACAGATGAGAAAACTGAGGCTTGTATGGAAGAGATACCCTATGAGATGTTAACAAAATTGCTATGGTTTGTCATTTGATCTCACAGAGGACCGGGACATGAGGGAAGGGATATCATGACATACAAGTGAACTGGATTTGAGTGAGGGAGACTGGGCAAAGTCCTCTGCCTCAGTTTCCCCTCCAGAGCCAGCTGGGACCAGTGGCCAGATCTAGATCAGGAGGATGGAGATAGCCTTGGATGCAATGGGAGAGCTGGGCCCTTTTAAGCTAAGGTCTCAGTTTGATTAAGACTGCACCCATCCAGTGATGAAGGCTAGGGAGCAATTGAGGGAAAGAATCTCCTCTTTCACCTAAAAAATAAATAAATAAATCAATTAATTAATTAATTAATCCAGGAGGGAGAAACCTCGGGGGTTTGTGGCCAAAGCAGAAATGATTTCCATTTACCTTCAAGGTGAGTCAATCAGGACCCAAACAAAGACCATCCTGACTCAGATCCTCATTTAACATTTAAAGGGAAAGGGGGAAGTCTGCTGGTGGAAAAGAGACTTTCCTTGCTCCAGAAAGGCTGGAAGGCAAGACTATTCTAAAATCTGTGGGACAAGGGACGTGTCTGCAGGGCACAGGCTGAATTCAAGATCTCCCAAGGAAGAGGGGAGGTAAAAGTGACAGATCACCCAGAGGCTGTGTACAATGGTTTTTGGGGGATGAAAAGCTAAGCTTCCCATTGTTCTGGCAGATGGAGAAAGTGCACTGGACCCCATCGCCCACCACCCTGCCCAGGGAATAGCTGAAGGTGAGGGGGAAGACCTATAGCTTAGCTTTTCTGATAAATCGACTGTCCTAGTCCCTGAGAAAAGTACGAAAAAAACAGGAAAACCTGTCTGGCTCGGTCCAGTAAGGGTCAGGTCTGGTGAGGAGCTGTTACAACCACTGAGAATGACCTCCTCCATCCAGAGCATTCGCAGATTCACCTGTTCCAGAACCATTAGGGGCTAATGCTTGTAAAATCGCTTTGGAAACCTTAGGGTGCCAGATAAATGTTGACTATCATTAGTGGTAGGAGGGGTGGATACTGAAAGGTAATGGGTAGTGATGTACAAAAGTGCATTGAAATCAGAACATGGGGGACTCCAAAAGCTAAACAGGGTGACAGAATCTTTAGTAGTGATGATATCTATCAAGCACAAAGATAATAAATAAGTATGTTAATATACTTTATATTTATTATAAATATAATAATAAATATTATTATGTATATAAGTATGTAATACTTATTATTATATACTTAATATATATTATATAATATTAATATATAAACATATATTTATAAATAAGCATATTAATATACTTATTAAATAAGCATATTATTTATACTTATTATAAGAAAATAAATATTTTCATTTATATAAATATAATGTATATTATATAGAAATAATATATTTAATATATTAGTATATTAATACTTATATATAAAGTATATATATGTATATTAATGCCAGAAAATTATTCATCCTGTGGTACATTATCTAGTTGTAGTTGTTTTTTCACAGTCAAATCCCATTTTCAAACCTTGCTTGGGGCGGGGGAGCCTTTTCCCAGCTCTGGGTAGGATCATACATTCTAAGCACAGGAAGTGAAGCTTTTACTAATTATTATTTATTGAGCTTTCACTCACTTCTTCTGCTAGTTTTTCTCCAGGAAATAATGATCATCCCACCACTCCTCCCATCAACATTAATCTATATCTATATCTATGTATCCATCTAACCGGTCAGTTTTATAAGACATAGGATAGCATAGGAGACAGGAGGAGATAATGTCTCCTGAAAGCCAGAGAGAGCTCTTTCTCCTGGAAGGAGGCTTTGTTTGTGGCTTTAGGACTGTTACACCATCAGAGAAAAGGAAAACTGAGACGGTTATCTGGCTGGCTCGGCACTGAGAGGCTCCCACAATCTGATTCTCCCCTAATCTTTCCAGTCCTGTTTAATTACTGCTACCCTTTTTCTCCTCAAGTTCTAGTCAAGCTGCGGTCCATCCCTCTTCTGCTTCTGGGCTCTCATGTTGAAAAGATGCTTCTTGTTCTCCCTCCCATGTTGTAGCATCTTCTGTTTCCTTCCAAACAGAGCATCTCCTGGAAGACTTTTCCCAATGTCCCCTTCTCCCTTACCCTTTCCTAACTGGAATTAATTTGTAGACACAGGATCAGGAAAAGCTTGAGCTCAAGTCTTGCCTATGACACATATTAGCTGTATGGTTCTAGACAAGACAGAAGATTCTATTGAACAACTGTTAGTGTTTGCTGAGGAGAGACAGAGAAAGGCAAAAACATTTCTTGCATTCAGGGAGCTCACAGTTTAATGGGAGATGACAACATACAAACAACTATGTACAAATAATATATAAATATATAGATAATACATGTAATGTGATATAGGTATATATAATCCCAATTCTTCATAATCCCATCTTGGCAAAGATACTGACATGCTTTGCCATTTCCTTCTATAGCCAATTTTACAGATGAAGAAACTGAGGAAAGCAGGATTAAGTGACAAGATTGCCCAGGTAATAAGTGTGTGAGGTGGATTTGAACTCAGATATGAGTCTTCCTGATTTCAGGTTTCACCACTAAACTCTCTGTTTCTATATATTTATATTTCTAGCTATCTCTCTATCCAAAGACAATCTCACAGAGAAAAACACTAACACTATAAATGACCAGAAAAAAACTCTGTGAAGAGAGAGTAAATGAAGCCATTTGGGGGAAATAAAGAAGGAAAGGCATAAGGGATTTCTTTCTTCAGAGTTCCCCTTATCAATGAAATCCCAGATTGAATGTCTATATACTACATATGGCACACACACACACACTGGGACTCTGACTCTCATCCCCTTCCTCTCCCTGCTGGTACAGAGAGGGATGATCCCTCCCAAGTATTGGGGGAATAAGTTTATATAGTTGTGATTTTTATCTTGGGAAGTAACTATTTCTTTGTAAAAGCTAATCCGACTCTCAGTGGCCAAATGGAGCTGCAGTTCAGGGGGCCCCCATCACATGTGAGGGAGGGGGCCGATGACAGAGAGCCACAGCATTCCCCAGTTCTCCTTAAGGATCCAGGGAAGTCTAAAGGGGAGAGAGAAGAAATCTGACCTTTGGGACCTCCAGGCAACAGGGGCCAGAATGAGCAAGGTTGTGTAGACACACACACACACACACACACACACACACACACACATTCACACATGGTGTTCCCAAGGAAGAAAAAAAAAAAACCTTAATTCAGTTTGGTCTAGAGAAAATCACGTAATCTTTGGACTAAATTCAGTCCTGGAGAAATCTGACCTCTAATTAGAGGGATTAGGCTATCCACAGTCTATGTCACCGAGACTGTCTCACAGTCAATGGTTCATTAAAACCCCAGGGAAGATGCTAATTATAGTAATAATTATAACTCCAGAGTCTGAGTTTCCCCAAAGAGGAAGTAAAAGAAGTGCTCAGTATATAATATGAATAAGATTTGGGATATAGACTTTATTACTGCCTAGAAAGAAATGCTAATCTTGGGAAAATCACATTACGTATTAAAAAATTGAACAGGCTTCAACCACAACTTATAACCATGGTTACAGTCAATGGGGAGGCTAATATTTAAGCCACATCATAATATGAAGCCGTTTTGTTATACTGCTAATTAGGGTTTTTTTTTTTTTTTTTTTTTTTTTTTTTTAACATTTCTCCTGGGCTGAGTTCTACCCAATCAAACTACAAAGCTTGAGTTCATTTTCCTTTCCATGGCTGCTCTGGCCACTTCCTCCTGCTGCTCCTGGAGTTATCCCGGCCACCCAGCCCCTTCCCACTTTTCAGAATTCACAAGGTGGCAGCAGGTCTTGGATGCATCCGCTTTGGGAAACTAGTTCCCCTAAAACAGCTAATAGTAACAATGAGCTTTTACCTAGTGTTTACTAAGTACAATTATGGTTTTATTTGAACTTCACAACTCTGGAAGGTAGGTGCTATTATAATCCCCATTTTACAGAAAAGAAAATTGAAGGAAACAGAAATGAAATCACTTTCTCAGGATCATTTAAGAGGGAGAAAAGCAGCCAGGGGTCTCGGATGAGATCTGGAGCAGAGAAGACCCACCCTTTTTACCTCTCACTGCAATCACTTGGAGAGTCGCATCCAAGGGACTCCAGAGGGATCATTGCCCGCTCCCTGCTTTCTGTGCAAACCCCCTGTTTCTGCCCTTCTGGGGTGCTCTATGAATATTGTGGCACCTTTATTGCACCCCTTTTTCCAGCACACACACACACACACACTCCCTGATCATCTGGGGGTCTTTGAGATATTTCCCAGCTCCTCATACATGGCTAGAAGTAGGACCCATCCCAAACTTCCTCATGATCTCCTGGAACCAGAGCATGCTGAGAGGGTGGGGCAAATCAATCAATACATTTATTAAGGCCTACTATGTGCAGGTCCTGTGCTAAGAGCTGGGGTTACAAAGAAAGGCCTGCCCTCAGGAAGCCTATGCAGAAAACAGCAGATAAAAGAGTTTGGGAAGTCAGGGAAATGGGAAGGCTGCCAGAGGAGGTCCTAGGGCCCCTTGGGAAATGCTGAGGTCTGCGTCTCTCTGGGCTTTTCCTAAACAGAGGATTTCACCTTCCACCCTCTCCATCACAGGGCAAAAGGAGGGAGGGGAAGGCGGAAAAAGCGTGAGTTTCTTGGTTGATTTGATCTTGAAGGAAAAAGAGTTTCAGGAGACAATAATGAAATTCAGGTGAACAATTAGGTAAGAAATGGAGGGATGGGGAAGGGACCCTCCTTATATTTCCCCTCCGCAAGCTCCTTGAGGAGAAGAAATGTTATTTGTTTGTTTTTACATCTATAAGAGTAGGGCCAAGTGACCTAGTACTCTGCATATTAATAACTGCCCGGAATTGAATTAACTTGCTACGACAAAAAATGCTCTCCTAAAAAGAAGGCTTTTGAGGTCTCAGATAACAAGTCAATTTTCCACTGATCAGATTTCTGGAGAAATTGTTCAACTCCAGCACTGAGTTACATAGGAAGCTATATCTTTAAACGAAACTTTTTTTGATAAGTGGTTAAATCTCTGTTTTCAAGTTTGTTGAGCTGCTGCTTTTTCCCCAAGTGGAAGAACCTGGGAGGCAGTTCTCGCTGTCAAAGATCTGCTGGGGAATTCCTAGGGGTTCCTCTTCCAGCGTACAGAGCCATTCATCATTCTAGCCAGCGAGCACAGAGGGGGCCCCTGGTGATTTACATGTTCCAGATAAAATATGATGTCTCTCATGATGTTATCATCATTTTGGCCCATGCATCTGAACACTTTCGAGGAGAGGTGTTTTGTTTTTTTTTCTTTTTAAAAGATGAACAACTCCCAGACACATTATATTGTAGTTGTCAAGGAAAAAAGATATAGATTTAAAAAAAAAAAGATGAACAACTGAGTCACTACTGCTAGTCAGCTTAGCAACAGGAAAATGCTTTCCCTTGAGAATTAACCTTTTATCCCCCCTGGATAGTGTTATCAAACCATCTTAGTCCTCTCTGCCTTTCTTCTTAATCCATTTAGCTCTATTTTTAAAAATCGTAGAACCATGTCAAGCTTTGTAGTTTCTATCTTAATAGGAACTCTCACCTCCATTTCACCTGTTCTGAAAGGTGCTGAAGCACGAATTAAGCCTTCTGGAAACCTGTCCAGCTGCTGAGTTACAGAGTTCTGCTGCTCCCATCCAAATGGTGTGAACAGATTCTGAGGGAGTTTTATCTTTTGGCTACCTTTCTAATCTGGTCAGGCGACTGAGATAAGCATCAGGTAAATGGAGCCCCATTGGAAGGGACCTTCTATGACACTCAATTTTTCTTTGCCTCAGTAAGAAGAAGCTTATTTGGACAGGAAGGATTTTTAGTCCTCTAAGTGAATCTCTTGTTAATCTGATTTCTAAATAGTTTATATGCGTTTTAGGCACTTAATTTTCACATTTATATTATCTTTATTTTGGTTTTGATGCTATATTTCACACATCTTGTTCTTGTTCAGTCATGCCCTGCTCTATATGACCCCTTGGACTTTGTCCATGAGGTTTTCTTGGCATAATACAGAAGTGGTCTGCCTTTTCCTTTTCTAGTTTTTGTTTTATTCCCCTCACCCCCATCAGATTTTTTTTTTCTTTTCCAGAACCTAGCACAACGAGTTTCCTATGACAGATTCATTTTTGTTTTTATTGTTTTAAAATAATTTAATATTTTATTTGTGCTTCGATTACTTGTGAAAACAACTTTAAAATTCATTTGTAAAAAATTTTTCAGTTCCAAAATTCTTCCTCTCTCCTTCATTCATTCAGATATAGCAAGGATACTTAACTTGGGCTAGTTGAACTTGTTTTCTTATTGTTTTTGTTTCTAAATAAATATTTTGATAAAGACATTTTAACATGATTGATTTCTTTTGTAATGCTATATCTTTTACTTTATGCTTAAAAACATTCTAAGAAGGGGCCTGTAGCAGATGGTCAAAAGGGTCCTAAACTGGAAGAAAAAAGTAAACATATTAAGAATTCTTGTCCTGTAGGACAAAGTTTCTTAAACTGTGAATTGAAACTCCATATGGAGTCATGAAACTGGATGTGGGGGTTGCAAAATTATGATTTATTATCAGGAAATGTTTGATTTGGACATCTATTTTATATACCTGGGGTCACATAAAAATTTCTTGGATGAAAAGGGGTCACGAGTGGAGAAAGTTTAAGAATCCCTACTGTAGGATAAGATACAAATGGCTTAGATTAGTGTAAAGATAGACCAGTGTTCTCTAAGGTGTCAGTGAATATCCTCTCCCGTGTTAAGGGGATTTTTAGAATTGGTTGTTGGGTTCAGTCCTGAAGGGAGCAAAACCTCAAAAAATGGGAGTCATGGTCTTTAACATTTTCTCTACTTCCACTACAAATCTCTAGGGAAAATCACTTATTGTTTCAAGTTTGGTTCATGTCTAGGTTCTCTCAACAAAATATTCAGTGTAGAACAGATATAGGACAGCTATTTTTTCCTCTACTATAAAATAAGTACTTAAAACATAAAAACTAAAATTATATTTTGAAAAAGACTTAAAACAGAGGCAAAAATATGAGCTTAAAATATCTGTAGAACAAATATAGGACAGCTGTTTTTTCCTCTATTAAAAATAAGTACTTAAAGCATAAAAATTCAAATTGTATTTTGAAAAAGACTTAAAACAGGGGCAACAATATGAGTTTAAAAATATCTATAGAACAGATATAGGACAGTTGTTTTTTTCCTCTATTATAAAATAAGTACTTAAAGCATAAAAACTCAAATTATATTTTGAAAAAGACTTAAAACAGAGGCAAAAATGTGAATTTTAAAAAAAGAATAAAGTTGGGAAGAGCAGTTGAGTTAGAACAGGTACACATTGAAAATATTGACATAATAGACTTCATAATTCAAAAAAATTCCATTTTTTCAATCTATCACAGATATCTTTATATTGATTTATCTTATCAGGAACCCTTGCCTCCATTTCAGCTGTTCTGAATGACACCGAAGCATGGATTAAAATTTCTTTAAATCCATCTAAGTTACTGAGTTGTAGAGTTCTTTTGGTCCCATCAAAATGGTATGAATAGATTCTGTGGGAGTTTCATTGTTTGGCTATCTTTCTAACTCTGCTCAGGCTACCGAGATAATCAAGCATGAGGTAAATTGAGCCCAATTGGAAGGGATTTTCCATGACACTCAATTTTTCTTAAGCCCAATAAGAACTTTATTGAACAGGATTTTTAATACTGTAAGTGAATCTCTCTTTATTCTGATTTCTAAGCAGTTTATACGCCTTTTATGTACTTACCAAATGATTGGAAAAAAATCACAAATGACACTGAAGCTATTAAGAATTAATCAGCAACTATTATTATTTTATAACTCTTAATACTGTGGGATGATCAACATGTTTTGAATTTATCCTTGATATGTTAGGAAAAGGACAGGATTTTTCTGCATACTTACCATCATGAAATAACTGAAAGATATAAAGAAGATCCCTTGTCTTATAAACTTAACTTCATGAATCCTAAACTTGCTACTAGAAATGTGTTATTTTACAAAAAATTTACTTAATTCCATAGGCCAGAATATAGCTCTAAAGTTTTCCTTCTCCATGCATATGATGATATTGCTTAAGAATTATTGATACATACAGCCACAGATAATTTTGTTAAATAACTCTCTGATGATCAGTATCAAATAGAGAGATATATGCTCATCAAATCTGGCTCCTGCTGCCTCACAGTAGATCTTACACAGAATCAGAATGCAAGAGAAATTCTTTGTATTTATTAAGTGCCTAATATGCACTGGGAACCATTTTAAGCACTGGGAATAAAAAGACAAAATGAAAAAAAAAAAGTCTTTGTCCTTACAGAGTTTACATTCTTAGTAGGAAGTAAGCAATAAGAAGCATATGTATTTGGGCCTCCTAACATAATATAAGTTTGTTGGGCCAGGGATTGCCACTGGTTTTATATTTCTATCCCCCAAACCTATCAATTCTTTATATTCAGTAAGTGTTTAACAAATGTTTGTTGAACAAATTAAGGAAAGCATGCATTTGTATGATAATGAATTATATTTATCCTTGCAATAGCTCTGATATCATAGAAAGGCTCAGAAAACCTGCATAATTTCTTTGGGTTTTAGTTTCCTTTCTGAAGAGGCTGCAGTAGAAATCCTCTAAGATTATGTCTACCTCTAAATCCAGAAAACTATAAATTTTCATCGTTATTGTTCCTTTATCTCCATTTTGAAAATATAGAAACTGAGTCTTAAACTTTTTTTTTAAGTACTTATACAGGATCATCATTTACCTAGCAAGTTTCAAATCAAAAATTTGAAATTAGATCCAAAATCAGCTCCAAGAATCACTCCTGATCTGA
This sequence comes from Sarcophilus harrisii, assembly GCF_902635505.1. Lineage (NCBI taxonomy): Eukaryota > Metazoa > Chordata > Mammalia > Dasyuromorphia > Dasyuridae > Sarcophilus > Sarcophilus harrisii. Next base: position 11,098,975 of record NC_045431.1, read on the forward strand.
TTTCAGGTCTAGTGATGTTTTCATCTAACTAAATTGCCCTTACTCATTACCATTTTGGTCCAAAAAAATCATTCATGAATTTCAAGTTTTCATGATTAATAATAAGCACTGGTGTCATACCTTCCTTTGATTTAAGAGATTTAAGGGACTGATACAATTCACTGCTTTTAAACAATTTCTTTTTGAATAGCAAAAGCAGGGCTTAGTCAATATCCTTTAATGACTAATTTAATTATTTGATTAAGAATGTACAGGCACAAATTGAGCATCAGTAACAATGAATAGAGGTGTTCACTAGAAGGTAGGAGATATTGTCTAGAAAAGGGGACAAAGTAATTATTAGGTTTGGGAACTGTCCTCGAAAATGTCTTCGTTGAAATGAATTGTGCTGCATCGTAACTGTACTACAACTATTAGGTACTATGACTGATAAGAATTTTAATCAGTAAACATTTATTGAGTGTCTGTTATACACCAATCTGGGGATACAGGAAGCAAAAAATATTCCCTTCCTCCAGGATCTAATGGGGGAATGATAACAAGGAAACTAAAACTTACCAATAAGTTATAGATAGAATAAATAGGAAGTAATTAATGGAGGGAAGGTACGATAATTAATAAGTGTTGACAAAGCTTTCCTATAAAAGATAAGGTGTCAGCTGTGACTCAAAGGAAACCAAGGAAGCTAGTTGGCAGAATTGAAAAGAAAGCATTTCAGGCAAGCCCACTGATTATTTTGGGAGCTAAGAGGAGAAAGTAAATTTGTTAGAACCCATGGAGGAGTGGATGAGGAAGTTTATCAAAACTGGAATTCATCCAAATTACAATTACTCAGAGAGCTGATTTTCTTTTGAATCATTTTGCAAAGGGATTTGATAATAAAAGTCTAAGGAGTAATCTTACCTCATTATTTACTTGGCAATCAAAATACAAATATACAAATGATTGGTCTTATTTTTAATCATTGTATTTCAATTATTTTTAAACTATTGATCATAATATTCTTATTATCAAAGATGATTTGCTAAAACAGGCACACTTCTCCCTTGAATATTTCTCATATGTTTTTACATACCCCTTTTAATAAAATCTTGCTTTCCATCCTAGAGCATCCGGATAAAACCAAAATCTTAAGCCAATCATGTAAATGATAGCTGATTCCTGAGAGACATCTGGATGCTTAGTATTATCGGACTAATTTTTCTTCTATTTTCACGAAGATATTTTAGCATTACATGAGAAAGAGACATAAATACACAAAATCAAAACTTGCTCTGAGAAATCATCTGACAAAATCCCTCATCTCCAAGGTCAATGACTAAAAGTTATCAGAGACTGATCATTTTTCTCTCATTTTCCTAGCCAGCAGAAGGAAGACCTTAGGGCATAGGAAAGGCAATTTTTTTTAAATCTTCAAGGACAGTAAACCCAGTTTTAGGGACATAAAATAGCATCCTCACTAGGGAAGAACTGAGGGAGCAAAAAGTGAGAAAACGAGGGCACATGGCCACAGTCTACAAGTTGTCTAGAGTCAGAAAGCTCTGATTTTGTTGTTGTGTCTAAAAGTGTTGGTTATTGAGCTATTTTCCTGAATCTATCCCAAATGACCCGTTTTCATCTTTTTAATCAACCTTATTAGGGATACCACATGACATAGTGGGTGGATTATTGGCTTTGAAGTGCATTCATGTCCCATCTCTGACAAAGCAGAAATTCTCTGTACTTCCAGACTACAAGACTAAGTTTTAATAGTAAACTTAGTGTACCAGTTTACTAGTAAAGTTTTGTTACTGGTAGAGGGAATTTGGTCACTGGTTCTTTACACCAATGAAATTATAGATCTGAACCAACAATCATAATAGATATTTAAATAGCATTGGGGATTTTGCTTTACTTATATTACATATGATATGAGCTTTACACCAATCCAGTTGGGTATAGGATTATTGTCATCCCCATTTTGCATGGGAATATTAAGTCTCAGTGAGGGCGACTTGCTCATTGTCACACACCAAATAAATGTAAGAGGCAGTTGCTTCTTGGGCAAGTTCCACACTGTGTCCTATACTGCCTAAGTCAGTCTGTATTACTCATTCCTGGGTAATTGCAAATACATCCCTTGGAGTGTGAGGGTTTGCAATGTAAACGCTACACTGAGTGATTAGGGTCAGTTTATGAAAGACCCTAAACTCTGAACTCAGCTGTCATTCCACTTCAGCCAGGAAAGGCTCTCAAGTTTCCCTAATGCACTCAGACAGCAACTGGGCCCCACCATAAATCTCTTTAGGGGTTCATCTCCAGATAGTGCCCTAGTATGTTCTGGGATGGAATACTAAACTTGTCCGTTGGGGTTGGCAGATGCTTGTTCTGCTGGGAATGAACAAAGGCTCTCCCTGCCCCCTTGGTAGTATTGTTACCATCTGGGTGAAGGGCCAATAAAAATCAGATCATCCTGGTTTTGGGGGGGCTGAACCCATGGTCACAAAGGACACCCCCAATAAGCCCTACTAAGAACACCCTAACACAAACCACAGGAAAGCACTCAAAACTCTTCTAGGTTCATATACATTTAGTAAATGCTTCTAAAATGGGGATCCATAGAACTTCCCCCATAACTCCATGTCTCCTTATTTAACATCATTTGTTTTAATGGATAAGTTCTCTTTAATTTATCAGGGCAAATAGAATTTTCATTTCTGTTTCCCAAGATTTTGTTTACTCCTTCCCCCTAATTTAGATGTCATTTGTAAATGTAATAAGCCAACTTGCCCCCATGTTTGTAGTTCATCTTCAAAAGGTGATAATTTTAAAAATAACTTTAAGAAGCTATGTTAACTCTTTTAGGCCACTATTATAGGTGTTATTCAGTACATTATACGGTATATTATAATGCTGTCAGGGACCTTCCTAACACTGGGGGAAAGAGTCCAGTGAATATCCTCTTAATTCTTTCTTACTTCTTAAGGTTTTTGACGCTCATTTATCTCTGTGAGGAAGAAATCTGTGTGCTGTTTAGTTGCCAATTTCTCCATTTTACTCCTTTTGTTCATGTCATTCTTCGGGTGCCATGGGTGATGATGCTAGTCCTTGGACACAGGCTATCTCTTAGGGAAGAATGACTAGGAATTGGTAATTCTTGGGTTATTCCTTATGACCCTCCTTATGTTCTTTTCCTCTGAGTAATTAATGAATACGTAACTTAAACTGTATTAAATTTTATTCCTTAGTTTGCCTTCTCACTTGTTTAAAAATATTCTAACTCATCAAAAAAGATGAAGTTTATAAAGCACTTTTTAAACCTGGGGATGTTTGGGGTGAATAGCAAGGGTCAGTGCTGTCAAATTCAGACAGAAACAGATCCCCACAGACACAGATTGATTTAGAAAACCACAAAGCATCCCTGTCTATGTTGTATTGCATTTGTATTTATTTCGTTTCCCATTTCCCAATTACATTTTAATCTGGTTACATGGGAGAGTTTTGCTGCTTGCCAATTCTGATCAAGACCACTCATTTCTTCACTGTGGAGAGCTTCAGCACCTCAGGGAGGGTGTCACTTGTCCATAATCAATCATCGATCAATTAGCGTTTTTCAAAGACAGAATTCGAACTCGTCATAACTCTATCCACTGTGCTATGTATAATCTCAAAATGATTCAGCTCAATTCAGCTCACTGCAATAAGTATCTTTTAACAGTCTGCTGTGAAACAGACCATCTGCTAGGGGAGGACATTTAACAAAAAGAGCCTTCAAGGGGCTTATATTCTAACGGTGGAAAACGACGTACTCACTGTACAAAAGGAGCTCAGATCTCCTCCACAGCCCATCTGCTGTCCTAACGCCCTCTATTTCTTTCAAGGACATCACCGTGCTTCTAGTTGCTCAGACACACCATCTTGGAGCTCGCCTTGAATCTTGCCCTTCCCTCATCCTTATCCATATCCAACTTCAAGTCCTGTCAGTTCAACTTCCATGATACCTCTCACATCCATCCCTCTCCTCACCTGCAAAATCTCTACCCTAGTTTCAGTTCTCACCATCTCTCACCTGGACTATTGAAATGACTTTCTAATTATTAGATCTTCTTTTCTATATGAACCTTTCTTCTAATCTGTCAGCTTCATTTTAATGACATGTCTTGGTCAATACTTGTACATCATCAATTTTACTTTTAAATTTAAATTTAAAATTTCACAAGAGGTTTCTAGGAAGGTATATAATATAGAAAAGTAACATATCATGTGGATAGAGAGCTGGGCTGAGGACAAGGAAGACCTGGATTCCAGGTCTACCTCTGACACACTTTATGTCTCAGGCCAAGTTTCTTAACCTCTCAGGTTAACTCTGAAAGTTGCCTTGAGAGAGGGAAGTCCTCTCATTTAGGATTACAGGATCACAGTCACTATCCCCTATGATGGGAGATGATAAATGTATAGTGCTTTGCAAACCTGAACGCAAGATATTAATGCCAGCTATTACCTACATTAGGCTGAGCTATTATTATCGTTGCCAAACGCTCTCCACTTTTCCCACTAAAGATGCTGCTGTTAGTTAACCTCAAAACTCTGAAAATAGTAAAACCATCTCCTTTTCCAAAACAGTAGCGTAATGTTACCCATTTCACATGTGAGTTCCATGAGCTAAAAACCCCGAGGCCTTGATTACATGTATACACTCTATGGTTTCTTGGTCCTAGAAAAGTATTCATTTAATCTAAATCAATTTAAAGGATATAGACAATTTAAACTCTAGGCCCCAGAGCAAGTATTGGAAAAAGACCACCCTTCCTTGGTACTAAATTCAAAATAAACAGATGTGCAGCAGCTTTGAAAACTTGGGCAGCCATTGATGCAGGTCCTAGACAAAATGTCTGTAATGTTGGTCGGGAACAGCCGTAGGAGGCAGGTGTATTCTGGAGTGGCTGCTCCTTTGTACCTAATATGGGAACCCCCGGCTGTTCCAAAAAAGCTTAACTTAAAACACATTTTTTCCATTTGTTTCTGTGATAGTTTTGTTTCCTGCTCTTAATAGTACAAATATTTGCCAATGAAGAAAACATTTCCTTAGCAATCAAATTTAAAAAATATGTTCAAGTCTCTGTTGAGAAAAATTTCGATTTTGCCAGGATCATCAGTAACAACTTCATTCTTTCCATTTCTAATTTCCTAAGAATGAAAAGCTGAAGAAGTCCCAGGCTGAATTTGGGGACCCAAGCTTTGAAAAGGTAGTGACTCAGCGCCATCAAGTGGCTAAAATCAAGCTTTGTCTCCTGTTCTTGGCTTTCATTTTTTCCCTATTATAACCCACGAGAGAGAAGCTTGGGGAATCTTGTTTTCTCATAATTGTTTCTTCTTCTTCTTTTTTCTTTATTGAGGTTTTAATAACTAATAAGTACATATGACCTCAGTTCACTTTTTTAAACCCCTGAACAATATTTTAGAAATAAATAAAATAAAATAATAAACATTTGGGTCTGCCTTATAGGACCTTATAGGAAGAGAAGATTTGGCAAGCCATCTAGAAGTCTGATCAATCAAGATAATTCATTGTTGAATTTTTTATCTTTTGGGAAGCCATAGGGGGATTTTTGGCCAGAATTAGACAGATCTACGGTCTTTGATAATCAAATAGATGAGGCTAGACCAGTCTCAGTGGTCTTAGAACTTAGGGACACGTCTATTTTGCTATTTAAACATTAAAGATGGAACTTTTGTCTATTTGCGCAAATTGTTATATAGGGGGAAAAGCATAGATGTAAAATTTGGATGTGACATAGTTCCTATCATGATGAAGCTCAGAAGTATAGTAACAGGATAATATACTTATTAAAACAACTATAATTGTATGATAGGTATAGTAGAAAAGTACAAAACAAAATACACTGTAAGTTGTAGGAGGATTTTAGGGAAAGTAAATTTCCAAGAAAGCTGAATGGAGATAACATTGGAATTAATTTTGAAGGATGGATAGGAATTTAACCAGTAAAGGAGAAGGAAGTTATTACTGGCAAAGAGAACAACGTAAGCAAAAGAATGGAGATGGAAAAGCTCAGGCTCCATCCAGTGGACAGAGAACAGTCTATTTTGTCTGGAACACAGACCACATGGAAGAAAGAAATATGAGATAAGGCTGAAAAGGAAGATTGTGCAAGATTTCTAACATTAGACAAAGAAATCTGAACTTTACTTGGGAATCAGTAGAGAGGTATTGGAGAGATCTGGGCAGGGAAGTAGTATGAATCAAAGTATCCATATGGAAAATTATTTTGGCAAAAGGATGAGACAGATTGGAGAAGGGAAAGAGTAAATGGGAAAAAACCTATTGAGAGACTATTGCATTAGTCAAGGTGAATAGCAACAGAGGTCAACAGAATTGATGGTGATAATAGAGAACCTAGATGAAAGGAAGGAAGAAAAGGAGGAAAATACAAAGGAAGGAGAGGAGAAAGGGAAAAAAAGAATCATTTATTAAGGGTTTATGTGCCAGGTGGACCCACCTAGGGGGAATAGTGGATGGAGGACCAGGTCTAGAGTCAGAGAGGGTTTGCTTATAGCAGTATACTATAAAAATGTCCAGGAAGTAGCTTGTTAGGATGGGTAGAAACAAGATAAGGTAAAGGAAGGCTGCACCAGTGAAATGTGAAATTTTAATTATGTTTTTAGTGGAGAATGTCTAAGACCTTGAAGCTGATTTAAGAAATAAGGGAGAGGAAAAGGAAAAAATCAAAATTGAAATCATGGCTTTAAACATGGGAGACTAGGAAAATAAATGATAGGGCCACAGAAGTTTGAAAATCACAGATCGAAATAGTGAATTCTAAAAGAGCAAGCATAGGGGAAAGATAGTAAGTTTCAGGTTTGGACAATGAGAATTTGTTGAGACAATGAGTTAGAAACATCCAATGGCCATTGAAGATATAAAAATCAGCAAAGAATTCAGATCTAAGGATAATAATTTGAAAATAATCTGCATAGAGGGAAAAAGTTGAAGATAGGCTATTAAACAACATTCCCAAAGGAAAATATGTGCCAGGTCACTTGAGCAACAAGAAGGTACATTAGAAATTTTTTCTGATCCCTTGACTTCTCAAACCTCTCCAAAATGAAAATTATGTACCAAAAATAAAACAACTTTAGCTGTCTCCACAGTCTAGATACCCAAAATCCAAAGAAGAGAAAAATAAAACAAAACAAAAACTCAGGAACTTACACTCACCACCCTTGAATTGACTCAACACTCCTGCAATTCCTCCCATGCTACTGGATGCATCAGCAGACAAAAGGACACAACATAGACTTACATCCAAATCCATTCCTCTACCATGTATAGATGATAGATATTAGCAATTAGAAAGAAAAACCTCATTCAGAATAACTACAGAATGTATACATTTGGGGGGAATTAACTTATTAAGATATACACATGAATACATGAAGACAACAACAAATTTTTTTTTTACACAAATATAGACTTGAACAATTGAAGATCAATTGCTTATGAGCAGGGACCAGTACAATAAAAATGATGATACTCACTAAGTTAATTTACTTACCCAGTCCCATACCAATCAAGTGAAGGGAAAATTTCACAGAGTAGGAAAAAAAAAAAATAAAATTCATCTAAAGGAACAAGTATAGGAATCTCAAGTGAAGTAATGAAAAAGTGAAAAGGAAGAGGGTCTAGCAGTAGAAGATCTCAAAATATTTTACAAAGCAGTAATCATTCAAACTATTTGGTACTGGATTAAAAAATAGTTTGTTTAGTGAAACAAATTTGAAGCTAACAGAAAAAAATACAGCACACTTTAATAACCTGAAGCCCCGAAGTTCTAAGGCACCTAATTGAGAATTTACCATTCAACAAGATTGCTGGGAAAATCAGAAAGTAATCTGGCAGATAAAAAGGGTTTAGATCATTATCAGACATCATATACCAAGATGAATTCTAAATTGGTTACATGAATAAAATATGAAAGATCACATCATAAGGAAATTAGAAGAACAAGGATGGAAATATTATGATTGTGGATATATGAAGGATTTGTAATCAAATAAGGAAAAGAGAGGGTGATAGAAGATAAAATACATATTTTTGACTATATGAAATAACTTTTTTGTAAAAATAAAATTAATGCAATTAAAATGAAAGGGGAAATGGTTAATTTCCAAGATTATTTTCCAAAATTAAAAGACATCTAAGTTAAGTCAAGTAGATCTGGGTTGCATTTTGGCTTCAGACACTTACTTTTTACATTGCATAGCTCAGTATCTCATCCATAAGATGAGAATAATAATAATACCTACCTCCCAAGAGTTCTGTAAGGGCAAAAAAATCACACACAAATAATTTTGTAAATCTTAAAGCACTATATAAATGCCAGTTGTAGTTGTTACTATTGTTAGACTGATTCAAATGTATTAGAAGACAAACCAATCCCCAACAGAGAAATAATCAAAGCAAGGTGGTAGGAATGATAATCCGACTCCATGCCCCAGCTGAGTTAAATGAGCTCTTCAGTAAAAAGTTGGAGGCTTTCCTCAGAATTTAGTTGATTCAAAAGAAAAGATTGCAGAAGTTACTGGGTTACAGCCTGGATTCAAAGTGGCCACAAAGAGTTGTTGGATTATGCTCCTTAGTTGGTGGATCATGATGGTGGACTCTGGAAAAGCAGTTTGATCAACTGAATTAACTCAAAATTTTCTTATTGCATCTCCATGTTGAATATATATCATATGTAATATATCTCCCTTTTATAAAACTATTGAATGATTAGTGTCTTTTTTTTCCCCAACCTACACTACCAGAGGATGAACCTGAGGCAGATCCAGGACAGAACAGGTTTAAATATGTAGTTTTCAAAGAAGAAAATTCAAACTATTGATAATCAGATCTTTTAAAATGTTCCAAATAATTCATGGTAAATCTTTTTTTTTTAATGTTCCAAGTAATTCATAGTAAGAGAAATGCAAATCAAAACAGTTTTGAGATTTTATCTCATTACTATCAGATTGTGAAGCTCACAGAAAAAGAAAATGATAATTGTCGCAATTAATATGGAAAAAAAAACACATTGATTCACTATTGGCATTGGTTCAGACATTCTAGAAAACAATTTAGAACTCTATATAATCTTTGAAATCCAGTGATTCTGATACTGAACCTATGTCTCAAAACAATCAAAACAAAAAGGATCAATATGTACAAAGATATTCATAACAGCTTTTTCTATGACAGAAAAAAATCGGAAGCCTAAGGGGGTAAATTTCAAAGAATGGCTGAACAAGTTATGGTTTATGAATATCATGTTTTAAGATATGATGAAAGGGAGAGTTTCAGAGAAAATTGGGAATGCTTACATGAAGTGACCCAGAGTGAAATGTGCAGAACAAAGATAATTTATACAACAATAACATGGCAAAAGCAAACAACTTTAGAGAACTGAAGAATACTCTGATCAAAGCCATTACCAAACACAATCAAAGGACTTATTTGGCAATGAGGCACTAGAAACTTTAGAGGACTCAGTTTCTTTAGAATGGTGGAGGCAGAGGCAAGATTGCAAGGGGATGAGAAGACATTGCATAGCAAGCGAGAAAAATGTTTTAAAGAAATTTAGCAATGAGGTGAAAAAAGATAAGATCAAAGATGATTAGGGCAAAAGCCTCTTAAGTAACAGCAGCAGTATGTTTTTGCAGGATTTGTGCTGGATGCAATGCTGCAAAGCTAAAAGTACACTCAAAACTAATTCAGAACCACCACTACCCCATCCTTACCTTTTCCAAATTTGTTTCCTGCTAGTTGTCTCTCTCATTGGGTTCAATGGCAGCTGAGAAGATATTGTTTGAACCATTCAGAATTGAGAAAAATTCAGTGCTCTAATGAGCTTCTCACTACTTCAGGTGGTCAACATTGCCCTTCAGTGATGAACTCCCAAACTCACAGAATTGTACAATTTCTTAATTTCATCAACCATCTGATTGAATGATTGATTACTAGCATAAGGTAACTCAGAAAGTACAAACTAATAAAACAGTGAACAGCTAGAGACAATGTGCTCATCCCTACATTGATATCTTTTCCTCTTCCTCTCACCCCAACTTGGCTTTAAAGGAAATGCTAAAGAACAGGTGTTTCTAGTTGAAAAGTAGGGGATTCCAAAGTTGCAGATCTTGAAGATGATGAGGCTTAAGGGTCGATTGTACTAGTGGACAGTTAGGGTAAAGAATATGGTTGTTGAAGAGGTTAAAAAGATTAGATAATCAGGATGCTAAAGAGGTTGTCAACATGAATAATAAGGTCCTTGAGGATGATGGAGTAGAAATAAGGACTGAATCAAATACTAAGACAAATGCTAACAATGAAAAATGACTCAATGATTAGGTTATGAGAGCATCAACAAGGAAAAAACAAAAAAGTACTTCAGGTATCCTCATAAGACAGGAAAGTCTTGAGGAAAGGAAACTGAGAAAATATATTAGACTTAGAGAGAAAACTCTCCAATGTGGCTAAACCAGATTAAATGTAATTTGGAAATGTTTAACAAAATAAACAAAAATATAATAGAATATGGATAATGTTAATTTGTGATTTTCTAAATCAATATGTAAGTTTCTATCTGAATTTGATACCACTATATAGAGGAATGGTCAAGAAATGGAGGTAGAAAGCCTCTCTTCCTGGTCCCCTAAGGGAAAGGGAATGGAAAAAAGGTGAACCAAGAGAAACCATTGCAAACGATATGGTTTTCTTAGAACTGTATTACTTTTCAGTTATATACAAGAAGGGAAAGGAGAGTTCCAGGATGTCATGAACTCTAAAGCTCATTTAGTGGAGTGAAACGTTGGAGTAGACCTAGTGTGAATTAATACTAATTAGGATGAACATAAGGGATTAGAAAGAGGCATTCCACTTTTAACAAAAGCATAAAATTTAATCAGTATTTTAAAATAGGAATGATATCGTACCCTTCTTTGACAGAATTTAAATGACAAATAATTTGTAGTCAATCTACCCCAAAGTTTGAAAGAGTTGGAACCTTCATTTCTTTGTGTGACTTTCCATAAAGTCTTAGAACTAGCTATGCTTATATGCTATATATATATATATATATATATATATATATATTTACACTATATCCTTTAATCCTTTCCATAATTCATCCAGGTGAAACGTGGTGGGAAAAGTAGTTATTTTTTGAATAGATCTTTTAGATTTCTGAATTAAACAAAATGGGAAGCAGAATGTGAAACGTTCCAGAATAACCAAGCAAACTTCCTTTAAGGTCTGATTGTTATTTGGCCAAAACCCAAACTTGATCTGAGAAGTTAATGAATAAATGAAGTTAATAAAACTTACTCAGAAATATACAAATGAAACTAAGGAGACCTGACAAGCAGGCGATCTCTCGTTTCAGTCAAAACCATCAATTTTTCCTTCATCTCTAGTTTATATTTGGTACAAGAACTAGTGTTCATGGTGTGACCAATGGACAAGAGCAGGTGGCTGCTGATTAGATAATAAGAAATCATTTACTAACTAAAAAAAAGCTAAGGAGAATAAAAACACTCAGGGAGGGGGAGTGGAGGGAGTAGGGGGCTTTGAATGCAGAGTTTGATCAATAGCATAGATGTGGAGAAAAGGGGTGAGGTTCAAGGCAAACATACTGGTTACTCCGTGTTTGTTCCTTCCTCAAAGATCCTAATATTAGTGAGAATGTAGGTGGGATGGGGAGCAGGCCAGCCCAGTGTGGAGTTACCGCTTTGTCACACAGGGCTTGACCCACCTGCAGGTGATTCTCCTTTATGTTCTAGAAAGAGGGAACCAGCTGCAAAGGGCAAAAGAACTTAAAAATGAAATTCATGTTTATCCTTCCATCTTCATGTAATTTATGATAGGTACTCAAGTTTCCAGAAAGAATTCTCAATGCTTTAAGCTGACACACGTATAGGAATTTTATCCAATATCCCATCATCTTTCATTAGTCAACATTTGGACACTGGCTATTTGGGAATAGAGACATAAAACTGGATTCTGAGAGTTTAAAATATAGACACATATAATAGGATATTTCCAATGGATCCTTCCCCTTACAGAAATGATAATGGGGAAGGAGATTGGCGAAATGTGAATTACAAGACAGTAATGACTTCGACTTGAAAATCCCATTTCCCTTTTTTGTCTATGAAGAGACTTGTCTCATCATTCCATGATTCCTTCCTTGTGAGCTGTAGTAGAGGGGCTTCTGAGACTGGGATCTCTTGGTGGGAAGGAAAGATGTTGATGGGAAAGGGTCCTGCTTACCACAGCCCTTCCCACTGTAATCCAAGAAGGGAACAGAAACACATAGACTGGACCAAATATACTATAAATTTACTACTCATGGTCTGAGATCTCTTCTATCTTAAAGTTTTGCAACTCTATGAACGCTGAGTAGACAGGTTTCTCTGGAGCGAAGAAATTAAGTTTGGAGTCAGATTGTGGGTGACTTTGAATAATCAGGTAGGAAATGTATCAAAGATCTAATCTCATCTCTTTGTGTTTTGTGATGTGATGTTTTCTTCAGTTATTGGAAATCTCTCTTTGAGGAATCTTGAAAATTGATCTCAAAGCTTTCAAAATCGTATTTCAATATTGTATTTCATTTAATTCAGTTTCTTTTTTAAACTTCCCTTTTGTATATGCCATTTCTACTTCTTCATATAATACAGGGGATATTGAGGAAGATAATGTCTATGGTGTTTCTATCATCATTGATGAGGGATTCTTATTGATGGATCAGGGATCTCACTGATATGGAGGCTTCTTCCAATGATTATGTCTTAACCCCAAACCTTTTGTCATCCAGGTAATGAATTTTTATATTTTCCTGTATGTCAATCACTCAACAAGCATAGATTAGAGCTTTATTTTGTTTGAGACCTCATGGTTACAGACAAAAATAAATTGAACTCTATGCTGAGGGAACTTAGATTTTACATAGGGATCCAATCTCATATTTTTTCTGAGGGGAATTTTAAACATTTTTTAAAAGAAAGATTATTAAAGAATTACTACTTGCAGGCACTTTGAGGATACAAAGATTCTCTGCCTAGGGAGTTGACATGCTACCACTAGATTATAGTTCATTTACTTGTATAATAGTTTACAAATCGTTTACCCATTTTACTGGTAATGAATAATCAAAATAATGTCTTCCCTGCTTATCTCTTGGGCTGTTATTAGGATCTAATAAGATGATGCATGTGAAGTGACTAAAATTTTTATATTTATAGTATGAACATAAAATATTGAGATAAATAGAAATTCAAGACTTTTTCAATCTTAAAAATTGCAATTAGAATATGAAAAATATGACTCTTTTAAGTCTTTTCATATTCTAATAGAAATTATTTGTTATTTGTTATCTTTTATCTTCCTTGCCATCCAGTTAAATAAAAAAAAATGAATGAAATTTGTTCCAGTTCTGTAAAATTTGCTGAGAAGGAACTCTTTTTTTAAGTTATTTTGTAAATAAGTGGACTTGCATAACTTCAGATTGTTTCAGTGTAAAATTGATTTTGTGACATTTTCATTCTCCTTTTTCAGGCCCTCCTGTTTGATTCTTTTAGTTTTATTCTGCTGTTATCATCAACAAGGCATCAAATGGAAAAATAATCATTGACTTATATCTGTCAGAAAACATCTTGCCCAAACTACTTAAACAAAACAATTCTTTATTCCATAAATGTTTCTTTTTCTAGCCTGCATTTTAGTACCTTATATACTAAATTTAGAATATTGCAAAATATCTTCATTAACAATCACACATATTGATCTAGTGTTCCACAAGGAAAATATGATGTGGAGGAAAAAAATATATTAATCATGCTATAACATGTAGCTAGATGGATATTGTCTCAAATTAGTGTATATGTTATATATGTGCATGTGCATATATAATACATACATATGTATTTATTTGTTCATATACATACGTACATATAGATGGAGAACATGCATTATTGATTATAGGCAAGTAATAATCATAAATTAAGTGTTTATTGCAATGTGCCAAGAATTGTGCTAAGCGAAATCCAGTGCAGAAGACAATAAAGAATGGCTGGTCTCAGCCCATCCCTCAAATGGAAGCCCCCAAAAGGAACTAAATTCTCTGCAAAAGTGTATGGAGTTCAAACCCTCTGCATTGAAGGAAATGCTAGGATAAAAAAAAAGAGCATGAAATTAAGCTGCGTCACATTTGAAATAAAATGTTTTAAAAGTTAACAAACTATTTGTACCAGGAAAAGCTCAAAAAGCAGCAGGTTATTAACAACTCCAATGTTTACATCATTGTGAATTATGAAATGTGACAATCATAGATTTCAAATTTTAAATGAGCTAAAGAGCAAGGCAAAGAGGCACGTGCACATAAACATAATGTATCACGAGTGACCATCTGAACACAAAAAGTAATGGGAAAGACATTACCAAGCCCCTCTAAGAGAAAACAAAGGGATAGCCCCAGTGGTGCACTGAAATGTCAAAAGAAAATGAGGAATGTGGCCAGTTTGTGGATAGACCTTTGTGGGGAAAAAAACAGATAAGAATTGCATTGAATGAAATGGAAAAGTGGAATTACAAAGGTACCACTGGAGGTGGTACCAATTCAGATCAAACATCACAAATGCATCAAAATACAAGATACCAATTAGGTTTATCGACCTTTCATCAAACCATTCATTTTTCTCACTTATAGGACTATAAATTATGGTATTATGGTAAGCATTTTTAAAAAAAATAAATTTGATTGCATTCTCACTTTCTGTTATTTGTTGCATTTTGTTTTCTCAGTTTTTCTTTTCCTTCCTTCTTGATCTGATTTTTCTTGTGCAGCAAGATAACCGTATAAATATGTATACATATATTGGATTTAACATGTATTTCAACATATTTAACATGTATTGGTCTACCTGCCAGCTAGAGGAGAGGTTGGAGAAAATTTGGAACAAAAGGTTTTGCAAGGGTCAATGCTGGAAAAATTACCCATGCATATGTTTTGTCAATAAAAAATAAATAAATAAAAAATTGAGGGAAAGAAAATATGTTTGGTACATTATTAAGGAAAAAGTGACATTTTAGTTTAAGTGTAAAAAATGATTAGTGATTAATAGATTCATGTAAAAACAGTATTATTGGTATTGTTTATATTTAATGTTAATTATATTTATAATCTATCATATTGATAATATTAATAACAATTAATGGCTAACAGTAAGCAGAAGTCCATAGTAACTTACCTTTTTCTAAAAGATACCACTATTTACATGCTACTGGATTAGTTGCATGTTTGGATTTATTCTTTTAAACAATCTTTTGGCAGAATTTAAAGACTATGAATTGCTAATACTTACATGAGTTTTTAGAAACTTATTAAAAGGCTGTTTTGCTTTTTACTGTGCCATCTTTCCCTAATCTTTATTTCATTAAATTATTCTCAGTAAATCGAATGCCATGTTTAATGTATGTTTTATAATATAACAAGTGGACTCCAATTACATGGTATATATTTTTATTCCTTTCTACCAACTGGGTTTGCATAACCCTATAATTAACTGGCAAAGGTTCCCAGTGGATTCAGGCATTCTGCAGTTTGCATATATAATGATATGTTTCTCTGTGACAATTTACTTTACCAAAAGAGTAAAATATTCCTGACAAGAAATTACAAAATTAGGAAAGGTTTTAAACCAAACTCAGAAATACTAAACATGCTCTTGAACTTGATACTTTCATATGCCACATAGGGATAAACTCTTTGAAAACATACATCATAAACTCCTACTTATTAGTGCCATAAAACCCTTAGTCTTAAAATAGCTCATTAAAAATGGACAAAGCACAAGGTTTCTGAAGGCCCTGACGAGAAGGGACAATACTTTAGAAAACAATTCAGGCCAAAAGAATTAAATATAGTACTTTTGGTTTGACACACAAATTCTCTCTCTATAAAATATCCACCTTGATGCGATCAGTAAAGTGAGGTTACTAACCCCTATTTTTCAGGGGGGGGGGGGCAGAGGTTCTACCAGCCCTGGGTGGTTTTTCAAACACAACAACTGTACTTATTTTCAAGTGTAGAGGATGCAGCTCCCCAGCCCACAAACTAGAGCAGCAGATAGCACGTTTTGGATGAAATGATCCTTAAATCAAACCAGTTCTTGGATACAAAGACCAGTTTCTTTTCCTTCTGCACCCAAACCCAACAGAATGGGAGCCCTCTTGTCCATCTTCAGCAAGAAGATAGTTCTGCTGGCCCCATGGAAAGGCGGAAACCTTTGGAGGAGCCGTTGTTTTCTTTTGCCCCAGAAGCCCAAGACCGTATTTCCCCTCAAACCCATCGCTCCTCCCACATGCCCCGTTTCTTTGACTCCGGGAACCCGCCGCCAGACTTGGAAGTAGCATTTATTCCTCTTTCTTCCTCAGTTCCTCCTAAGTCTTATCTTTCCTCATCTCTTTGATCAGTTCCTTTTCCCCAGTCAGATAAACTCCTCCAGGCCTCGTTACTTGTGGCTCCCGGAGCTGTCCAGCGGGAGATGACAGGTTCCAGCCGTTACCTGAGGTATGAGAAAGCTGATAACACGTGGGAGTTCCACGTCGCCCCCCTGCGCTCTGCAGGACAGACAGCCTGGCACTTAAAGGGTCCCTTCCCCCCCCCCCCCCCCCCCCCCCCCCCCCCCCCCCCCCCCGCGGCTTTTCCCGGCATTACGGCGCTTGGCCGATCTGTGTAAGAATGAAACGGATGCTGGGGATCCCCGAGCACGGCCCCAGCCCCGCTTCCCCCTGCTTCCCCCATCCTGGGGCGCTCCGGCCTGCCAGGCTTCCCAAGAGACCCAGTGACGAATCAGGGAGAGTTCCCTTTGGGCCGTTAAAGGAAGCGTACGCTCACTACTCCTGTTCACTCGGCTCCCGCCCAGAAGCACGTGCTCTCCGCCCGGGCTAGGGGACTGGTGGGGCGCACGTCGCCAGGCACATGCAGAGCATGCCCAGCGCGCAGGCGCCACTAATGTCCCGCCCCAGCATGTGGTTTGTGTGTATAGTTGGGCATGTCCAGCGCGCAGGCGCCACTAATGTCCCGCCCCAGCATGTGGTTTGTGTGGATGGTTGGGTATGTCCAGCGCGCAGGCGCCACTAATGTCCCGCCCCAGCATGTGGTTTGTGTGTATAGTTGGGCATGTCCAGCGCGCAGGCGCCACTAATGTCCCGCCCCAGCATGTGGTTTGTGTATATGGTTGGGCATGTCCAGCGCGCAGGCGCCACTAATGTCCCGCCCCAACATAGTGGTTTGTGGGTGTGATTGGTCCCAAGGCATGGCCGGCGCGCAGGCGCCAGTAACGCCCCGCCCTGAGCCCGCCAGGCTTCCTCCAGCGTCCGGCGCGTCCAACGTCTTCACGAGGACGTCGGGCGTCACCGCGTCGAGGCTGATGACGCGCCTTTGGAGTCGCCGTCTTTTTCTCCGCGCCTTCGCCGCCGCCGCCGGCGGACCGGCCGAGTGGTAGCGGGTCCGAGGCCCCGGGCTCGGCGGTCGTGCCGTTCACAGCCTGTATGAGGGGCTCTAGAGCTTCAGGGCCCGGAACTATGCGGTAGGACGTCCGCGGCTGAGGCCCGCGCTCCTGCAGGTCAGCTGACTGATGCTCTTCCTGGGTGGCCCCCGCGGCGGCCTGTTACCATGGCGCTCGGCCGCGTCCCCAGCTCCTTGGGGGTTTCAGTGGGGGGTCCTTGCCCCCTTTTTGCCTCGGGGGTCGGGACCCAACAGTTTTTCCCTTGATTTTCCCGCCCTGTCCCTTCCGCCTGGTGGGCTGACCCCGCAGGGCCTCCGTACAGGCTCCGCCCAACCTTTTCCTCTTACTGAGGTGGAAACTGGCCGGGGGGAAAGGCGCTGGGTGAGCTGCCCGGGCCTTTCCCTTAGCGCTGCAGAGACCACCTTCCCCCCCGAGGGCAGGGCCGCGTTGGGCCTTTCCTAGAGCCCCGGAGCTTAGGCCGGGCCCGCGACATTCGCGCTCTGCTGTCACTCCTCCGGGCGGATGTCACGCGGCGGTTTGCCGTTCCCTTGTCCCGCCTATTTGACAGGCCAGGAAACCGAGCCTGAGGGTGACCCCTAGGGTCAGTAGGAAGTGTGCTGGATTTGGATTTGGGTCCCCCCAACTCCAGGCGTGGCCCTCTCCTCCCGGCATCCCACTGACCCCAGTAAGTGCTGCATAAATGTTCCTTAACAGTCGTGAGAAGGGGCGCATTTCGGGACTGGGCAGGCGGATAGTTGTGTTAGGCACTAACTGTGTGCCGAGCGCCGAGCTCGGAGACGCGAGGACCAGCGTCCTCTCCCCGGGAGCTGTCCTTCTAACGGGGACGCGGGAAGGCGGCGGGGCCGGCATTGGAGGCTCGCGGAAGCCCCGGTTCCTGAGGAGTCGTTCTGCTTCCGGGAAAGCTCTCGGGGACCCTTGGCCTTGGTGTGGTCCGGATGCGCCCTCGGGCTAATGACGGGGAACAGGTAGTAGCCGTGGTTAAGGGGCCTGTTGCAATGGCCCCTCCTGTGGGGCGGGAGCGCCGGTGCGAGAGAGAAAATGGAACTCTTGTGTCTTTGTCTTTTACTGTTATTTTTAAAAATCACAGATACTTAGAATCTGCTGAAATGCAGTGTGACCTTGCAGGGAAAATGGGGATCATTTAAGGAGAGAAATGCTCTCTAAAGTTAAACTACACGAATCGGCAGCAAATAGGAATGGTTTTGTTTCCTCTGTAACTGTCTGCTTAGTGGGAGAAAAGATGGGCCTTTTGCTTCATTACCTTATCTGTTGGCGAAAGTTTCTACTCTATCATAATTGCATATGATGTTTTTGGTTTCAGACAGATGCTTTTTAATTTAGTTTTTTTAAAAAGAATGCCTATACTTTGTATACTTTCTAGCATAAATGATTGCTGATCTTTGTCAGAGGCCTTTTTGCATTTTTTGAGATTATCATGTGATTTGGGATTTTTTTTTTAACTTTTAATATGAATTGTGTTCTTTGCTAATGTTGAACCGTCTTTGTACCCCTAATTTAAAATCCGTTTTGTCATAATGAATTATTTTTTGAATAGGTTGCTGTTAATTTAACAGATTTTTATTAAACATTTTGTATTTCCTTTATAGGTAGATATATTTCCTTCTCTGAGATGGTTAGATTTTCTGACTGTTGTTTTTAATAAGATTAGTTAAAGATATGTCAATTTTATTAGTCTTTTAAAAGAAGAGGCTTTTAGGTTTATCATTAATAGGATTCTTTGGTTTCTAGTTTAACTAATTTTTTGTCCTAATTTTTAATCTTCTTGTGCTTGTTTTAGGTTTATTTTTTTCTAACTTAAAAAAGATTTTACACTTAGTTCATTAATCCTCATTTTTCTATTTTTGTTAATGTATGCTTGTAGAAATAAGATTCTTACCCTCCACTTTCTACATCCTAGAAATTTGTGTATGTTTTTCTTTTGTTTCCTTCCTCCCCTATTCTAAAGATGATTTCTCTCAATCTCTTCATTACCTAAACTCTTTCTCTGGTTCATGTCCCATACAGTGATTTTTCATGGAATCTCAGTTTCTCTGTTACCCATTCTGGGCTTTCCCTCTAAGTAGTTCCTGCCACTGCCTTCCTTTGTGCCTCACTCCCAGAACTGTGCCGGTCCCTATTCCAAGTAACTGGGAGAACACTGTCTGTCTTCACTGACCTTTACCCTCCCCCAGGTAACCTTCTTTCCCCATTTGCCTCAAAATCTCCTCAGGCCCATCTCTTCCCACTTGTTTAGTTGCCAGTTGTTCCAGGGAAGGTTTATTCCTGCCTGTCTCCTCTCCCAGGTAGGAGGAGGAACCGTCTTTTCTCGCTCCAAATACCTCATCCACCAAAAGTTCCTTATCTTCCTTCATCAAGCACCTCTGTGATAATGTAAACTTTGTTGTTTGATATCATAATTATTATTTGATGTTATGGTGATTGTTTGATAGTAATAGTCTAAATAGACCTAATGCCCATAGAAGCATATAGGCAAAATGTCAGCTATGTGTCCCCACTATTTTTAATTGTGTTGGATGGATTAGGCTTATTATAGCTTTTTGTGTGAACCTGACACGCTGCAGAGACTTAATGTTAGACCTTCTCACCTGTTTGTCCTGATAAAGAAACCCTCCTCCCCTCCCCCCCATCCAAGCTTCACCCAAGCCTGGGACCCCAAGAGCTTTTCTACTACATCTGGTTCTGATGTTCTCAACAAAGCCCATTTTGAGGTATATAATCTTGCCATCTGAACCTCAACTCTTAAGTGTGTGCCCCAACATATCTCCCTTACCCTCTTGCTGGATTGAGTTTCTTGTATTTGGGGAGACTTATGTTGCTTTTTATTGCCAGAATGTGTGAGTATATGTTTTCTTTGCCTGTTTGCTGCCTGACATAACAATAAAGCCTGTGTTTATACTAATTCCCTGAATACTAATTTTTTGGAAATCCTGAACCCAGCTATTTGATTTAAACTTAATCTTGAAGGGGTCAATTAAACCAAATTCTCTTCAGTCATAGTATCTTTCATCACTGGAACCCTGCCCCACCATCAAAACAAAACCTTCCTTTTTTCCCTTGCCCCCTTTTCAATCTTTCCCTCTCCTCCTCATTTACTCTTTTAATTTTTTCTGCTTATACATATACATTGATTTTTTTAAAGCACATTTTCTTATGAACCATATTGTGAAGAGCAATTGGAACAAAAAGGATTTATGTTCAGTGTCCATAGTTCTCTTTCTGGTTGCAGATGGCATCTTACATCCAAAATTTATTTGGATTGCCTTGGGTGGATCATTGAACTGCTGAGGACAATCAAGTCTTTCATAGTTGATCGTTGTACATCCTTGCTGTTATTGTATGCAGTGTATCTGCTTGTTTCACTTAGTATCAGTTCATGTAACTCCTTCCAGGCCTCTCTAAAATCAGCTTGTTCATATTTTATAGAACAATAATATTCCATCACCTTCATATACCACAATTTGTTTAGCCATTTCCCCAACTGATGGGCATCCACTTATTTTCCAATTCGTTGCTACCACAAAAAGAGCTGCTACAAACATTTTTGCACATGTGGGTCATTTTTCCTTCTTTGTAATTTCCTTAGGATACAGACCCAGTAGTGGTACTGCTGAGTCAAAGGGTATGCACAGTTTGATAGTCCTTAGAGCATAGTTCCAGTTGCTTTCCAGAATTAGATCTCTCCAGATCATTTCACAATTCCACCAACAATGCATTAGTCTCCCAGTTTTCCCACATCCCCTTCAACATTTTTCCTGATCTTTTCTTGTCTGTCATCTTAGCCAATCTGAGAGGTTTGAGGTGGTACCTCAGAGGTATTTTAATTTGCATTTGTCTAATCAGTGTGATTTAGAGTATCTTTTCATATGACTATAGATGACTTTAATTTTTTCATCTGAAAATTCTGTTCATATATTTTGATCATTTGTCAATTGGGGAATGACTTAGTCTTATAAATTTGACACGGTTCTTTATCTATTTTAGAAATGGGGCCTTATCAGAAACACTGGTTGTAAAACATTTTTTCTCAGCTTTGTGTTTCCCTTTTAATTTTGTTTCTGTTGGTTTTGTTTGTGCAAAACCCTTTTAATTTAATATAACAAAAATTGTCTATTTTGTGTTTTATAATGTTCTCTAGTTCCTTTGGTCATAAATTCCTCCCTTTTCCAAAGACCCAATAGGTAAATTATCCCTTGCTCTCTTAATTTGCTTATACTATCATCCTTTATGTACCCATTTTGACCATGGGTCATGGCATTTGGTATGGAGTATGAGATGCAGGTGTATACTGAGTTTCTGGCATTATTTTCCAGTTTTCTCAGCAATTTTTTTTGTGAAATAATGAATTTTTATTCCAGAAGCTGGAGTTTAGGAGTTTATTTATTTAGTTATTATCAAATACTAGATTATTATAGTCATTGACTATTGTGTCCTGTATATCTAATCTATTCCATTGATCCCCACACTATTTCTTAGCCAGTTTCAAATGGTTTTGATGCCTGTTGCTTTATAATATAATTTTAGGTTCAGTACTGCTAAGCCACTGTTTTTTAATCCCCCAATTAATTCTCTTGATATTCTTGATCTTTTGTTTTCCAGATGAATTTTGTTATTTTTTTCTGTCTCTACAAAAACTTTTTTTTGGCAGTTTGGTATGACACTGAACAAGTAGTCCAATTTAAGCAAAATTGTCATTTTTATTAACTTGACCTACTCATGAGTAGTTTTTTCCCCCACTTTAGATCTGATTTTATTTGTGTGAGACATTGATAACTGTGTTCACAAAGTTCTTGGGTTTGTCTAAAATACCCCAAGTATTTTATTTTGTCTACAGTAATTTTAAGTGGAATTTCTCTTTCTCTTTAATGCTGGGCTTTGTCAGCGATGTAGAGAAATGCTGATGATTTGTGTGTCTTGAAAGACCAAAGAAGCCACCGTCCCTTCATTGGATCCAGACACATTATACTCTCTCCCTTCTCTCCTTGCTCTTTCATACAACTTTCCTATTTTATAATATACACAGCCACAGAAAACAGTCACCTGTACATAGTGGGCCAGGTTCCAATTGTGCTCCAGGCCCCTGACATCTACTTTTCACTCCTGTTGTCTAGTGTGCATTTAGAGAGAGTCTCTTCTAATCTTTGTGCTGTCAGTGTTACTATTGCTGGCCTTGACTGCTGCACTCCTATTTCCTGCATTTCTGTTGACTCAAATGTTCAGAAGCAAATAATCTCTTTAGTTCTGATTTTCTTTCTAAGAATGCTGCAAATGCCTCTTTGTTATTGACCATCCATCATTTTTCTATTGGGGCTAAGCTCAGATTTGCAGAGTAAGTCACCCTGCGCTGCATCCTGAGCTCCATTGCTTTTGGTAGTACTTTTCTCTTTTCTTTTATGTTTTCTGATGGGTGCAAAATAATCTGGTTTTATTCAGTTTTACCTATCTTGGTATTTGAAGAGTTTTCTCCTGGTTCCTTGCAGAGAACTTGTTTCTGAATTTAAAATGCTTAAAGTTAGCTACTCTCTTTCTTAGATTTTGTAGCCTTGTTTTTTTTGTAGGCAGTAATCTGAATTTTTTCAATTAGGATTTCAGTTTTGATGTTCAGGTTTTTTTGACTTGTCTTGTGTTTCTGGGAGGCTTCATCATTCTTAGCTTGTGTCTACATATCCTGTTTTCTAAATATGTTTGTTTTGTTTAGAGAGTGCATTTTCTTTTCATGTTATTTTTTCTTCTCTTTTTCCAGATTTTCCTTTACTTCTGTGATTTACATACCAAATGTATTATAATCTCTTTGTTCCTTTGGTGATTAGAGATCACCTGGCATCAGAGATAGAAAGTTTTCTATTCTGCCAATTATTTCTTCTGTGCGTGACTTAAATTTTGTTGTCCTGGTTCTCATTTCTCTTGAACTGCCCAGGAAAAGAGAAGTTGTTGCCAGCTAGGTGGTTTTCTGGCTAGAGTACTGGGCTTGTGGTTAGGAGGAAATAATTGTGACTCTGGGCAGCCACTCAATTTCTTTTTGCCTTAGTTTCCTGAACTGTAGAATAAGGATAATAAGAGTCCCCATCTCCCAGGGTTGTTATGGAAATCAGATGAGAGATTTATAAAAAGTGCTTAGCACAGTGCTTGGCACATAATAGATGCCAAATCTATACTTATTGTCTTCTTTCTTGTGGCTCTGCTACTTTTGTGTCTTACTACTGTGTGTGTGTGTGTGTGTGTGTATTTTTTTTTTTTAAGTGACTAAAATAATGTTTTCTTAATTTCAGGAGCAACCAGTAAGGAAGAATGCAGAAATCAGAAAGTCATGGAAGCCTGCAGATGAGAAACAGAGTAACAGGTAACATTCTTTATATCACACTGAAGAGGCAGTCAGTATTGTGGTACATCATCTAATTGTTTCTACTCAGGTGCTCCATCTATTTCCTGCCACTAGATATAAGGTCTTGCTTCAGTCCAACTGATTTACATGTCATAGCATCTCCTCCCTGAAGTATGGTGTTCTTTAAGGAGGAAGGACCACCACTAATTATATCATCCTTTAATGGTGTACTTTTATATACAAAAAGGTGCAGGTAAGCCTTATTTTATTTTATTGTTTTTTTTTTTTTTTTTTTTTTTATCCAACATACAGGCACCTGTGAAAAAAGAACGTCATCAGGTTCCCAAGTAAAGCACAGATCTGTAATACACCAAAATAAGTCATCCTCCACCAATTCTACAAATTTTGCAAAGAAACCTCACCCTCGGCCAAGTGATAAACTTAATCCTAAAACTATTGACCCGGTAAGTAAAAAGAGTACCTTTAAATTAACATTATCACTTTATATTTAAAAAAAAAAAAAAAAGCAGTTGAAAAAGATGTTGTTGTTATACCTTTGACATCTTTAGTTTTCTCATCCCTGACTTTGACTAGAATATAATGAACTGGTATGGTAGTAAAGAAAAAAATTAGCTAAGAATACTAAAGTCCATCTTAACATTTTATTGACTGTACATTATAAAATCAGCAGTTTTTTGTCCATTACTGGATGTATGAATCTCTTCTATTATATCTGTAACTCTTATTACCAAAGTCCTAGCTTGAATAGTTTTAATCATTTGAAAGTTATTCTTATATTAAGTAGAAATATACTCCTTTACTACACATCATGAAACCACCAGAGTTTTGGAAGAATGCAAAATTACTCTTGCCATATGGCTAGCCCACTTTTTTTTTCTGATCATAAATCTGCCTATTGATATTTCCTTTATTGCCATTTCTCTTTTGCAAATCTTGGTTGGTGAGGTTTTGCAGCTACCCACTATCTTTTGGTTTTTTCTTTAAGATTGCGGTATTTCGTTATTAGTCATTGAACAACACAAGAAGAAGACATATTTGAGACATCAATTCTTAGTTTGAGGCTGCAGCTTAAAGTCATTAAAAAGTGCTGTGGTTTAGGTCCATTTCATGTATGTTTCTTAGTTCATTATCACTTTATGTAACGATCGAGCAACTCTTTGGATTAAGTATCCAAACTGCTGGCACATATTGTTAATTTTTCAGTTGTTTGTAATTAGGTCAGTTTCTTGAGCAAGTGAGGAGATGAGTTAGGGTATGAGACAGAATGTAGCTGGATAGCCTGAGAGAGCTTGATAAAATCAGCCTGATTACCATCTGCAAATGGTAGCATTTGATGGACCTTACCACCTGTTTGTTTCAGCTCTGCTGTCCAGCTTCATTGATGGGGACAAGTATACATCTCCTTTTTTTGCCTTGCATAGTTACATCTCTCCAAAATATTTTATAATTTTGATGAAATTCCTCTCATAGAAATGTTGTAGAGATGAAAAAGTAGATTGACTTGGATTTTAAAGTCTCCCAAACTTCCCTCTCCACCAGTGTTTTACTTTGCTTCCATATTTCTCCAGTTAGCTTGAAAATCATTTTGTTTGTAAACTGATGGGGAAATGTGTTTTTTTTTTTTTTTTTTTTTTTTTTTTTTTTTTTTTTTTTTTGGAATATACTTTTTGGGGTATTTTTATTATGGCAATTAGCTTTTACTTTAGTTAAATTTCTCAAGGAAATAGTGATGTGTAAGTGGTTTTTACTTTTTTTCATTTTTATTGCTGGGTACTATTTAAATCAGGTGATTATTTTTATTGAATTTTGATTTTGACTTAATCTTTGCTCTGATAATTTGATGGTTCAACTATACACAGCTAATTTTGAGATCTCTCACATAGTAAATAGTTATTTCTCTGCCAGTTTCTTCAATAATATATAGACTTCTGTCTGGCCTTTCTTATTCCCAGTCCGGAATCATATTTTCATGTATGTGATTTTCTTCATTTTTGCTTTAATTTTAACAGGGTCTTAAAATAAATGTTGATTTAATTTGGAGAGTCTTTAATTTGCATATTAATATGTAAGCTGCAATTATTTTTATTGTTTAATAGATATCCTTATGCATATCATGTTACAAAATATTTGTGTGCTATGAAATCAATGTTGTTTTTTTTCCTCTTGAATGTACAACAAAAAAGAATTCTAATTTCTTTATTTATTCCTCCAAGGAGAACCTGTAATCATCCTTCCATAATTTAGTGTATAATTTCCACAATGTCAGGCCTGATAATTTTTTCCAGTTGTATTTCCTTATTTAAGGATCTCACGTTTTCTAATAATATTTGTAGGTATTCTTTAAGCTTTGATTATTTTTTACCACCCAAGCAGATTGTGAAACATGATAGGAAGCCATGAGACAAAGCATTTCTTTTTTCTTGTATTTTTCTTTATTTTATATTCTATTTATTAATTTTTGTCTTGTTCTTTGTTGCTGAAGAATTTGGTACCCAGTGACCGAGTCCATGCTGATGAGCCTCTCTACTCAGGCTAGTTCTCAGAAAGCAGACCTGTTCTATTCCTAGTACTATTTTATAAAGAAAATGTTTATGTGAATTTCTTCAAACTCTTTCTGGTTTGGAAATTAGATTTTTTTTCATTCTATGAGTGACTATAATGCTTTATTTACTACTTGTATGGCTTAGTAACAAAAGTTTTTGTAAGCATATGTTCACATTGTTTCATGCCTAGTTCCCCTGAAGTGTAGACTTTCCACTAATAAGTAATGGAATTGATGGTAAACTACAATCTAAAATACTTTTGACAGATAAAAGACCTCCAGAGAAACATCAGTGAACTACTTAAATACATACATAAACAAAAATTTCTTTTTTTCTTATTTCATTTTAGTTCAGTGATCAGCCACGTGCCTCTTCTGCTTTTGCTGCTATTTACTCCAAAGGAGGTATCCCTTGCAGGTAAAATCAGTTAGAGAGGTAATAGACCATATTCTTGAAATGACTTTAATCAAATTAAATAGTTTTTGCAGGTTAAGCATGTTAAGAATATCAATTGCCTTTGGGACTTAAAGTCATCTTGGAAAGAGTTCTCTGTTAGAGTAGCCTAGTTAGCTATGCTTTAATGCTATTTAACTTTTTTTCCCAGTGATTTTGAGAAAGACATAATTGTTTCATTCTTACCCAAATTGCACATTTTATACTTGCTAGACAACACATTCAGCATTCAAAAAGGAGCAGAATATGCTACAACTATGGGCTGTATCTAATATAGTAAAGTTTAAGAGGAGTAAATGTAGAGTCTCATTCTTGAATTTTTAAAAATGAACTTTGTATTTGGGAAGTTTGGCTAGACAGCAATACAAATATCTAGAAGTGTTTTGTAGATTGTAACAGATTACAAGTTTTGATAAGAGTTGACATCATGAAATGGCAACATAAATTGTCATCTTGGTTTAGCTTTAGAAGGGTTTAACATCCAGAACCAGAGAGGCTATAATCCAACTCATTTCCCTTGGTTAGGCCATGGTAGAATTATTCAGATCTTAGCATCGCATTTTAGAAAGGGGTAGGGAATATGGTATTAGATAAAATCTTTCCTTGCATATTTAGTAGTTAGGTGACCATGTACAAAACACTTCAATCTTCTCTGATCCTTGGTTTCTTCATTTGTAAATGGGATTATCTGAGGTACCAACCTCATGGGATTTTTAACAGGTTCAAATGAGAAAGTGTTTTGCAAACTTAAATACTACTAGATCTGTCATTATTGTTACTGTCATTATTAGTTAGAGAGTTTGCAGAGAAGGGCACCCGAGATTATGCCATATGAGCTTCAGTGGAAGGAACTGAGAAGACTCATTTGGGATATAGTCGCTGCCATCCCTGGCTGTTACTAGCCCCTGATATTTGTACCTTACCTTTTCATCACATAACATGCATGAAGATCCTCAAGCATAGATACATGTAGAAAAACCTCACAAGATTATGCATTATTGATTCTATAAGCTCTGGCAAGCAGCCATGGGGATCTTAATCCAAATGCCACCTGATTGTAAACTCTCAATATTAGAAATGTTATTTGTTGTTATATTTCTCCTACTGTATTACTTCTCAAAGGTTATCCAGCCTTTTTTTTTTTTTTTTTTTTTGGAGGAGGAGGGAAGGTGTTAACAAATCATTTTTTGCAATAGTTGGCTATCTTTTGCTTGCCACTGTTGTACGTTATTAGCAGAGCCATTGTCCTTGTAGCTGAGAAGTTCACATCAACGGCCTGATGTCTTATTCGTGATCAAAAAATATCCTTCTATGATTTGATTCTTTATATAAAGTGACCTTTAAATCAAAGCTTACTGTAAATCTTTTCCAGTACCAGTGAAGGTTGGTTTTATTTGAAACCTTTAGTTTTTATTAAAATTACTGTTTAAATTAAATTAAAATTATTTAAATTACTCTTTTTTGTAACCTTATGTAACATCTTGCTGTTTAATATTGTAGTGGTAATAAGGACACAAATATTAAGGTTAAAGCATACATTAAGGATCTACTTAATAATGGCTGGAATTCCAGAATAGTATGTCTTAAGATCCTCTGCAGGAATAAAATTGAGTTGTACCAGTTCCTAGGATTATAGATTTGAATCTTGAAAGTGACCTTAAAGATCACCTAGTTCAACCCCTTAATTTTATAGCGAATTTAAATTGTCTGCCTAAGGTCACTCAAGTATTCATACCTGAGTTTCTGACTGAATCCAGTGTTCCTCGCACCTCCCCCATTAAATCAATATAACTTGATCATGAATCTGTCACAACTTTAATAAAGGAGAATTTTTTATAGAACTAAAAGCTACTTCCAAAGATGTACTGATAAGCTCTTTATCATGTGACATTACTATATACTAGGAAATGAAAAAATAATTGTACACTTTACTGCTAAAAATTTATAGTGTTAACAATATTTACAAATAATACCATTTGACATTTGCCTAAGTCACTGTCTTTACATCCCAGGTTGGTACATGGCTCAGTAAAACACAGATTACAGTGGGATTGCCTTCCTGAAACTCTTCCATTTGATCCTCTTCTTATTACTTTAGCAGAGGTAAAGGACTTTCTTACTAACAATGAAGTTATTACCAGATAAAATAGAGAATTTTCTAGAGCTTATTTAATGTTTTTGGTATTTAAATGAGAAATAATGATGTTGGAATGCTACTGCTTAAGGATTAATTGTAAATTATAAGAAGCATTTTCTGTGTAGATGGGAATTTATTACAAATAAAGAAATAACTTTTAAATCATAATTTAAAAATCTAAATATATAATTTTTATATAGAAAAATGTTACTTCAGATGTTTATCTTATGAGAACTTTAAAGGGAGACAACTACTTGATCTGTTTAAGATTAAAAATACTAAATGTATTTTTTAATTGTCTTAGAAGAAACTGACATCTATTTAATAAATGTTATTCTTTCATAACAATACTTTTATAGACATTTTATAATATTGAAATACATTGTTTTTGTAAAAAAAATTTCTTTGGCGGGGAGAGTATAAATGCATTTTAATTAAAATTTGAATTATAAAAAGTTAGTAGTGTATAAGCATTGAGGGGAATCTGTAGTGTCTTCTGATAATGCTGTCTGTAGAGGAAGCATTATTCCTATGATTTAGAAATAGATTTGCCTTTTAGGAACTGTAATCTGGTAGGCATTTGCAATTTACATGGGTTTGATATTATGAAAGGCAAATGGCACACCAAATTACTCTGGCTTGCGTTTTGTCCAGTTAAGAGAGTCCAGTTTTTCAACTTCCAGGAATGGATACTAATCAACCTGGAATTCTTTGTCTCCTTAGTCTGGACTCAGCTCAAACCTGATAAAGACTAGAGGCTTTTTTTCCTGGCTCTTCTGATTATCAGTGCCTTCTCCTCAGAGATTAGCCTTCCATCAACTCTGTATATGTCTTGTAAAAACAACCTGATTTTATGTTGTTTACTTCATTAGAATATGAGCTTCTTGAGAGCAGGGTTAGTATTTTTGCCTTTTTTTTTTTTTTTTTGCATATCTTTGGGTTTAGCATAGTACCTCTTATTCAGTCCTTTCTACATAAGTGGTTTATAATTAACTTATAATTAGCAGACCTGAATTTTAGTCCCACTTCTCTTTCACTAATTGTGTTACATTGGAGAAGTCACTTAAACTGCTATGAATCTCATTATCTTCTTTTTTACAACAAGACTGGTAATGGACTATTATGTAATTTTGAGGATTATTTCTCAGTAAAACATTTTGTGTACTCCATAAAGTAAATGTGAGTTACTTTTTACATTTTAATACCTCTTGTAGAGCAAATTTATTAAGCTTGTTGCTTTCAGAATGTTAATATAATAGTATAATCATAGAAGTCACAATTATATTATTAGTCTTATATATTGAAAAATTAAAACAGGAACTTTACTTTTCCAATTTAAAACAAATTTTGCTTTTCCTCTTTTTCCATTAGTGGAAATAAGTGGAATGGTTTGAGGGCTTTTTTTTTTTTTTTTTTTTTTTTTTTTTAAACTAGACCTACCATTCATTGATTTCATCTGTGTTACTAAGGTTCCTGCTGAGAGAGCTATTCTTTCAAATGAAGGTCCTTTACCAGTGTAAATGAGTACTTTCTCTTAAACAGAGAGTCTTCTAGGATTGCCTGTAGCTCTGAAAGTTTAAGGGACTTGACAGGGGTCACATAGCCTTGAATTCCCAGATGAGCTCTACCTACTCTGCTATGTTGTGAAGGGAAAGAGACCTTCAAGGAAAGCCGTCTTCTCACTAGTCCTGCAAAGACAGTATGGATTTCATCTTTGTACTTGTGATCCATGACAGTAGTTTCTCCTTTTAAATTTGAAGGATTTGTATTTCCCATAAACGGCTATAGTAGTCTTCATTTTTTCCCCCTCTTCTCGCACCAACAACTTGATAGACTCTCTTTTCATAAACTGTGTTTAATAAAAATTACTTGTGTAGGGTAGTGCTTCCTTACAAGAACCTTGTGACTTGGTAAAGTATTAGTCTTCCTTTTTTTTTTTTTTTTTTTAAAGAGGGAACTATCAAAAGTTCAATCTATCATCACATAACTATTGGGTACAGGAGATAGGACTCAAAGTCAAGTCCTCTGACAAGAAGTATTATTTCCACTATATGATGCTTCCTTTTTTAAAATCTAAAAATATGGGGAAAAGTTATCTTTTAGGGAATTGTTATGAAAAAATGAGCATTTAAATTTCGTAAGTTGGGTAGGGGGAAAAGTTGTGACTTTGAAAATAGTGTGATTTAAATCCAGCAAATCCTAGTGTAGGTTGGGATGATTTCTTTTAGGGGGATGTCCTTAAAGGGAGTGATGCACACACAGTCTGAAGCATGCATACACACAACTGTGGTGGCTTTTTGTTTACTTTGTTAAGAAAAGTATTATTTAGGAGGAAAATCACCTTGTTTTATTTAGAGGGTCAGAAGAAGAGATGTAACTGATGGCAATCTATTCCTATTTTTCTTTTTTTTGTTGTATTGGTTATTACTGAAATTGTATTTTCTTGACTAGGAAGCCATAATAATGAACATACTCTGATGCCTATATTAAATAACATTTTTACATATTTAACAGGGTCTGAGAGAGACTAAACATCCATATACATTTGTATCAAGAGAAGGTTTTAAAGAATTACTTTTGGTACAAGGTGCTACTGAAAAAGCTGTGCCCTTGCTACCGAGACTGATTCCTGTCTTGAAGGCAGCTCTGGTATGTTTTTTATTTTATTCCAAAGACTTCATGTATTATTATTTTTTTTTCTGAGGCAATTGGGGTTAGGTGACTTGCCCAGGGTCACAGAACTAGGAAGTTTAAGTGTCAGAGACCAAATCTGAACTCAGGTCCTTGTGACTGCAGGGCTGGTGCTCTATCCACTGCACCACCTAGTTCCCACACGCAAAAACTTAATGTCAAATCAAAATTTTCAGCAGGGTTATATTTTATGTAATTAATCTCTGCAAGAAAGATTGTTCTACTTTTGAACTTGGAATCTACTTGATGCTCTCAAAATTCCAATCTGGTTTTGAAGGGTAGATATCTTTGGAAGAAATACCAAGTGTAACACAAGACTTTCAATTTAATTTTGCATTTACATTTAAGTAATACATTAAATATTTTCAATACTTTAAGTATAGTTGAGAATTTGCACTTGTTTCTAGTTCTTGTGGTGAGGATTATAGCTTTAAAGCTTGTCTTGTTTGGTTGATAATTCTCTTTTAATTGTAGATGTTGAATTTTATTTAATTATCATCCTTTCTCTATCTCTTCCTTTCTTCTCTCCTTCCTCCTCTTCCCCCGAAGACTCATTCAGATGGTGAAGTGTTTGAAAGGGGGTTGAATGCTTTAGTACAGTTGAGTAGTGTTGTCGGGCCTTCTCTAAATGATCATCTGAAGCATTTGCTTACAAGTGTAAGTATCCAAAATATTTGACAATTGTATCCCTTTCTTGTGCTATTATCCAGTATTTTTAGCTTTTCCTCCTATTATTTGGACTTGGAATATCCTTAGTAATTTGATTGATTACCTTACTGAGGAAATTTCATTTGACAGTACAGATTGTTAGTTGCTTCTATCACAGTTGCTTGGGATACTGACCACTTAAATGAGTTTGCCTTAGGGTCACACATCCAGTAGATGGAGGGGTGGAGAATGGATCCTAAGTTTTCTGTACTTAGGCCAGGTGTGCCTTGCTATTTTTAAGTTCTAATCTGAACCTTTTAATATTAGACCAGTGTCTTTTAGATTTCTATTAGTGTTAATTCTCAAGAGATGACTTGAAATTACTCTAATAGAAATTGAGTGCCCATGTGCTCTAAAATCTCACTGTTATTTTCCCCCAATTAGCCTATTTTTAGTTAGCGAAATTTGGAAAGTTTTCATATGATTATAATCGAACTTCATTTTTGTCCCCCCAGTGTCTTGTGCTTAACATATTGTTTAGTAGATAAAATATATTTTATTTTTCTTTTAAAGCTTTCCAAAAGACTAATGGATAAGAAATTCAAAGAGCCAATCACCAGTGCTTTACAAAAGCTAGAACACCATGGTGGAGGTGTGAGTAAAAAGTCATTCTTCCTTTCATTTATTTGGAAGTAACTGAGTTTAAATATTTTCCTCACGTTAAGAGAATTTTTTGTTTCATTTATTAAAGATCCTGTCCCTCTCCCTCAGAAAAGAAAAAATTAAACCATTTAAAAAATATATATATGTAGTTAAACAAACTTATACAGTATCCATGGCCAAAAAAATTGGTCTTGTTCTGAGTTTTTCATTTCTGTCAGAAGATGGGAAACATGTATCCTCAGTTTTCTGAATCCTGGTTTTTCATTATGCTAACAGTTCAGCACAGTACTATTCTATTACATTTACATCCTTATTTACCCATTTCCCAATTTATGAGCAGCCCCTTGAATTCCCGTTCAGTGCCACCCCATAAAGCTGTAAATATTTTTGTACATACTTAGGACTAATCCCTCCTGTAATCTGCTGTCCTAATTTCTCTTAACTCTTACAACCACTTCCAGGCCTTGCCCAATTGGAACTTTCCTGTTGGTAAAAGGAATACCAATACTATTAAAATAATGGATTTTTTTGAAGATTAAAAAAGTAGTCATTTAAATCCATTTCTCTCTTATTAGGTATTGTAAGTTTAAAAAAAACAAAGTTAAAATATATATCTGCCATCTGTTGTAGTTTTAGCTATCCAGGCACTTGACTCACATCATACTTGAAGATAAGTACTAATACTTTCAAGTCTTCTTTGCTGTTTCCTTCTAAATACTTTTTAAAAGACCTTTCTTTAGATTGTCTGGTCTTTGTATTATCCTAATTTTAGGTAATCTGAGAAGGAAATGGCATACTGCTTCAAGTCAGTATGAGCATGCTACAGTCCACGGGTTCACAAAGAGTCAGATATAACTGGGACTGATCAGCAACCACCTTAGGTAGCCCCAAACTTCATCCTAAAGAGATACCATTGAAAAAAGAGTCTTTTTTGATAAGAAGTTTTTCCACAGTGTTTGTATGATCCTTACATCAGAAGTGATTTTTAAAATTGTGTGTAATATTAGCAAAGAACAATATTATCTTTTTTATTTCCATTTTAAAATAAGCTTTTGGTAAATTCTTTTTACCTCTAAGAAAAGTATTATGTATTGAATGCATCTATCCCACTGAGTACTACAGTGTACTAATGCAAAATTTTTTCTATCAACAGGGCAGTCTGATGATTATCAAAGCTAAAATTCCAACCTATTGTTCCATCTCCTCTTAAACCAAAGGAATAAAATGATTTGATTAAATGGTGAGAGATGTCAGAAGCGTGTGGTGAACATCATAGGATCCCATTTGAATAAGGTTCCTTTTCTTAATCACAGCTCCTGATATATTTACATGATAAAAATTAGTACACAGAACTGATTCCATTGAATCACAGTAAATTCACATTCATCAGCTTGGGAAAATGGAAAATAATGGAAAACTATTGAAAGGACTTCTATAGTGCAATTTATGGGGTTTATCAATTTTTTTTCCCCCCTGCTACATTGGTTTGTATTAAGAACCAGAGTTTTGTTTACAGTTTCAGATTTGATATTTATATTTTAATTAGCATATCACTTAAGTGATTGTACTAGTTTTTCATAATGACTCTGTCATACTTTGATAGGTCTAAAAATCCTACAAAGTCATAGAAATTATAAGAATTAAACTGGTAACTCACTGATAAATTATTGCTTATAAACAGGTATTTTTATAATATGGAATGCTTGGTGAAAACATCCAGAATGTGACTTTTTATTAGTGTAAATTTCTACATGTTAAAGTGTAAATTATTATTTTACAATTTGCTAAAACTATAGATGAGTTTAGATGTTGTAACAAGTAAATGTTATTTTATATTTCCTTACCTTAAAGAAATATTACTTGTGGAATGGAATATTTAAGAATTCACCTCTTAAAATTCCAGATTGTATTCACAAAATTTTTAGTGTTAACTTGTTAACTCTTTTCCCTTTAAAAGTACTTAATAAATATGTTGTAATTCTTAAACATTTTTACTTTGATTTTCTGCACCACCAAGAAAAGCCCTCACATTAATCCAGGGATGATTAAAAAAAAAAGGTTATGGCAGCCCTACCTTGTAGTTCCAGAAAGAAAATAATCCAGTTATTTTTTGGTTGAAGTTGCTGCTAGTTAATCAGTGTCCAGTCAAGCAGCTACCGTGTCTTAAGCACTAGGGACACCAGCTGAGTGATTACAAAGATGTACAGAAGAAATGTGAAATAATTAGGCATCCTGTAGAAGGTAATGTTTTAGGAGTCTTGAAGGACAGGTGGTGAAAAATACAAATGGGCTCAAGTGGGGATTCACCTTGTGACAGAGACCAGCCCGGAGGTGGGAAAGGAGTGAAAGAGCGAATCAGAGTATCCGGGCCAGAGCCATGGGGAGGTTACAGAGAGGAGGAACAAGAAGGGTCCAGAGCAGGGTGAGCTGAAAGAGGCCCTTGGATTTAGCCATTAAGAGGAATCACACCTACCTCCTGTGGTGGCTACGAAGGGGCCCATGGGTCTCTATTGTGGTGGGAGACACATCCATAGAAATTAATTTACCGAGGAGATGAGGTCAGGAGAGAGCACCTTCCTGCAGCAAGTGAGGCAAGAAGACACGGAGAGTTGTGGGACAGTACACATATATCAAGGAGCAGGTTCAAACTTTAAACTAACCATTCTGTATGGGTAACGATGACAGGATCCCACTTGTGCTCAAGAAGAACCAGAGGGGGAGAGCGAGACTTAAACAGAAGTCCGGGTATGAGGCCCTTTAGAGAGAAGGGGATTCTAAGTGAGATGTTACAGAGGAGGAAATGACAACAGCAGATTGAATATGGAGGACTGGAGGGTGCCATTGGAAAACATGAAGAACTGGAAGGTTCTAAATTTGAGCACAAAAAATACTGAATTGGAAGAAATCTGACAGTGGAGAAGCCAGAGAAGGCAATGTTAAAAATACTCATGAACTTTTAGAATGACCAAAGCAACTGATCTTAAAAACAGGAGCTATGCAGATAATTTAGGGACAGTAAGTCTCCCCAAAACAAAACCTGCACCAAGTACAGGGGGTGGAACGCTGCTTGATATAGTTAAATGCAGAAGATAGAACATCAATCAAAACAGGTTTGCCTTTCAAGTGAGTGACACCATCATCTTATTCTTTAAAACTTCAGAAACAGTGGTTAAATTGAATAATTTCAGTGGCAAAGAAAAGGTGTCTTTTAGCAGTCAAGGGAAAGAAAGACCTTCAAATACAAAGAAAAAGAATGTTCTAGCATATTTTGAAAAAAAAAGCTCAAGCTCCTCCAAAATGATAATGACATAGGATACAAAGCTAGGCCGAGTCATTAACGACAAAAATATGATAGGTGAACAGAGAGGAAAAAAAAGCAAAATATTTGATATGAAAAAAACATCAAGTAACAGAAATAAAAGTGAATATTATTATAAAGAAAGAATTTCTCTTCATTCAGAGGTTATTTATATTATCTCCATGGGATTAAAAAGAAAGGGTAATAAGAAAAAAAGCAGGTGGGGACATTAAGTTAAAGAAATCACAAATATCCTCTTTATCTGGACACACATGAAACTTTTAGGGGACAAACGTTGTAGGATGCATATAGGACTCAGGAAATTAGGGAATGGGGTATTCTATTCCTTAGGAAATCTGAACCGCCGAGGAATGAGATGGCAATTCCTGCATTCAGGTGAGTAGCCACCTGGGATACAGAAAAAAGAAATCCTCCTGAAAGGTCTCCCTTGGTGGAAGAGGTGAGGTTGTGATTTAAGCCATTGGAAGAGTTTTAAAAGAATTGGTGAATGGAGAGGCCTTGTCCAGTAGGGAGGTGTGCTGTGCACAAGGTTCTGATGCAGCCGAGTCCCAGTGTGGCAACATCAACCCAGAGAGGTGATGGCACAGATCCTAGGGCAGGTGAGATGTGAAAGGGAGGTTTTGAGTTAAATCACTTCACAGCTGAAAGAATGGAGTAAAGAAGAGGTGCATAAGTCTAAGAAAAATCAAAGTCCCAAATGGAGAAAGTCGGCAAAAGGCAGTTGGGTTAGGGAGAAGAGCCCCAGGAGTAGAATTAATATCAAAGCAATCTAAGCAAAACTATTGGGCCAACAGAAAGGATGGGGTAATTTAAGGTTTGACAAGCTGTCATTTGATTGTCCCTCCAGCCCTTGATGGTGGATGCTGCTGTTTTATAGAAAGGAAATGGGCTAGAAAGATAACTTGTCCTTGTCTGGAGAAGAATTTTAACAGTTTCCCGACTCCAAGC
Source organism: Sarcophilus harrisii (assembly GCF_902635505.1). Lineage (NCBI taxonomy): Eukaryota > Metazoa > Chordata > Mammalia > Dasyuromorphia > Dasyuridae > Sarcophilus > Sarcophilus harrisii. Next base: position 11,136,297 of record NC_045431.1, read on the forward strand.
CCAGTATTCCCTCCACTAACCACCTGGCCCCCTCAGGAAGCAAATGAAATTGAATGGAGAAGAGACCAAAATCAAATGAGACTAAAGGGCATCAAAGTGAACCCCCCCCCCCCCCCAAAGCAGGAATTGCAATCGTTTTAGCAACAACTATCTCAAATAAGAAAACCCTAAAATGAATCAGTTATTGCAATACCAATACATGCTTCAAATGACAATTCCTAAATTTATAACGGAAAAGTTAAGTATAGAAAGTATAGGAGACTAAAATTCCTCTCGGAGGGACATACCTTACAAACCAAAATGAGAAATCCAGAACTAGACAAATTCAGTGTTGGAGCTAAAAGACCTAAGTGAAGTTTTCTGAATGGTACATTGAATTATATAGATTAACATCACATGACAACTTTTTGAAAATCAACCATATCACCAAAACAGAGTAAGGCAGAAATGCACACAAAATGCAATAAAAACAATAGTCAACACAGGGAATGCAAATAAAAGATCTGAATGAAAACTTCACAGTGTAATCTTGAACAATATAGTAGGATTAAAGCAAATTGAAAATATGAAAAATGATTAGTCAATATAGCAAAATTTCTGGGATGAAAAATGAATACAATAATGTGCCTAAAAACTTGCTTTAACAAAATAATGTCCAATATAAATGAAAATCAGAAAACTATAAAACTGAAAATAGAAATTGGTTTGACATTTGGTCAATTAGGGAGCAAAATCAAACCCGGGTAGAATCACAACTGGAAGAAAAAATTCCTACAATCTACAGCTGTGTTCCAGTATAACTGAAAATCTAAAAGGAACAGAATGTTCACAAAAAAAACTAAAATTATAAAATACTAAAAAAAAATAATTGCAGAAAATTGAACTAATTTTAGAGCAACTATCAAAGGGAAACTACAACCTTAGTCTTAGGTTTTAGGGGAATAGTATTATTAAACTTAAAATAACAGTTACTAATATTACAACACAACTGATTCTCAAAAATTGACAAGGAAACATAAGACAGCCCCAGTTTTAAGAAAGTTTAAAGCAAAGAAAGACCAATATCTTCCACAGTGATTTCATGAGCATAGAGATTAGTTAGCTATGGAAACTCCCTATTCCAACACAGGTCAGCATTTTCTCTGTCACATAATTTTGGTGAGCTGCCTAGACACCTTAAAGGGTTACATGCCTTACCCATGTGTCAGAGGCAGGACTTGAATCCAGATCTAATCACTGTGCCAAAATGTCTCAAGAATAATGATGAAAAATCTTTAAATAATATCCTGGGAGGTTACAGTAATTTATGTTAAAATCATTTCCTATCATAAGTTGAATTTACACCAGGAATATGTGGTTCGACATCTGAAAAGCAACGATATTAAAGACAAAAACACGCAACTTCATTTGATTCAGAAAAAGCCTTTGACAAAATACAATGATCAGTGCTAAAAGCTTCACAAAACAATTTTTTTTTAATTACGAAAAGTATCTAAAGTCAAAGTTTAGCATTATACAAGGTGTCTCAAAAGTCTTATGATAGCTTTAAGCTTCTGTAAATTAAGTTGAATTAATGCTACAAACAAAATAATTTTAAAGTTTTAAATTTAGTTTTGTGAATTTTGAAAAAGGCATAAAGAAAGTCTTATTCAAAGTAAAATTTATGGAAAGCAGTTTATCTAACACTTTCCATCTATGTATAAATTTGTATATTTACACATAATATTTTCTTTAAAGAGGTAAATCATTTATGGATATTAGTGTTCATGCCTGGATCATAGCAATATTAAAATGGCAATACTTATTATCAAAACTCATTTACAGATTTAAATCTATCCCAATGAAAATACCAAGATTACACTATACAAAGCTAGAAAATATAACAAAATTTGTCTTAATATTCTAGAATATCAAAGGTGGTAAAAAAAAATTCAGAAAAGAGTAAGCACTTCTAGTCTTCAAATTATTATAAAGTAGTAAATGAAAAGTAGTAGGTGTTGGTTAAAAAGTAGAAAAAAATTTAGTGGGACAAATTAGGCAAGGGAGAAATCAGAGAAATCAGAAATAATCCAGTAACCTCCTTTTTGACAAATTTCAAAACATTGCCTAAGAGTGAGATTCCTCTTTGACAAAAATTTCTGGGTAAAGTAAAAAGCAGTCTGGCATTAGAATAAGACCATATATCATTTGGGTATGTAATCCGAATATTAATGACAACATTTTAAAATTAGAAAGTAAAGTGCATCTCATATCTTGTTCCTGGGGGAAAGAGGAATTACTAACCCCCATAATGGATAGAGATGATCAAAAGAGGTAAAACAGAAAATTTCAATTACATGAAATTAAAATGCTTTAACTCAACTAAAATTTAAGACAGCTAGGATGATTAGAGAAACAATTAAGAAAATGTTTCTAATCAAACATTTCTGGTAGGGGCATAATATCCAAAACAACGCTTAATGGTAAATGCTTAATTATCAGATCTTTGAAAGAAAAAATGTAGTCATGACACACTTAACTTTGAGGCACATCATTTGTATTTTCTCTCACTTTCTTAAATGTCGACAACAAAACCATAAAAAGTTTATTTTTCGCTTTGCTGATTTCTGAAAATATAAATGCTCACAGTGAAAATTTCACAATTTGTTCTTGAGCTGATTCAACCTGATTCAAACACACTTCTTTATAGAACTAATAATTTATAACCATACACCACTCCCCAGTAGGTAAGTGATCATAATATATGAATAAGCTCTTCTCAAAATTGCAAACTAATTAAAACCCAATGAAAACATGCTTCAAATCAATAAGAAGGGAAGGCAAATCAACACAACTCTTGAGATAGTTTTCATTTTCTATCCAGAATGGCAACAATGACGATACGAATAGTGAGAATAGAAGGGTTTATAGAAACTGCAGTGTACCAATGAATGTATTGCTTGTGGAGCCATAACGTAGTATGACTGTTTTGGAAAATGACCATTGAAAAGACAATTTGGAATTGGATAGAGGTAAATGGAGAGTTTCCACTGCTGCAGATAATACTGTAAGGAGGTCAGTGATAAACAATGGGTTCAGTGATGCCCATATGAGCTCATGGGCACATACACAAACACCTGCGTTTTTTATTTTTTTTGTGGTATCAGAAAACTGAAAACAAAGTTAGATACCCATTGATCAGGGAATGGCTAAAGTTGCGTGCTGTAAGAAATGATAAATATAATGGACACAGATAAACATGGGAAAAATTATATGACCTTATGTAAAGTGAAGCAAGTAGAACCAGGAAAACAACATACTGCAATGGAAAAAGTACCAATAAAACAATTGAATCTGACTGCTGAGAAATTATAATGACCAAGCCTGGTCCTGAAGAAACAGCAGGAGAAAGCCCTTTACTCTCTGCATAGGTATGGCATCATAGAATTGCAAGACTTTCTATAATGTTAAGACTTAATTCAATTGGTAAGTTTTGCTACACTTTCTTTTTTCTCCTTTTATAATAAGGTTTAGCTTCTGGAGTGTAGTAGGGAAGGAAAGAGATATAATGAAAGTTAGATGATATAAAAACAAAATTGTTCTTTCATAAGTTATATATTATTTAGAGATTTAAAGAACATCAGGATAAGTAGTAGCTTTCACCCCCTCAGACTTCAGGCTAGAGATACTTGCCAATCCAGAAATAGGATTTGGCCTTGGAAGGACCTTAGAGAATTTATAGTAATAACTACTTGTATTTAGAAGACTTTTTGTAAAGCATTATTTTCCTCAAAACAATTCCTCTAAGGGAAGGGAGAAATAGTGTCAAAGGCATCTCCTCCCCTAGGGACTATTTGCCATCTAGAATCTTGGGGTCTGAAACTGGAAATTTTGCTGTGGGTGTAGGTGTTCCTGTTATCCCCATTTTATATAGAGAGGAAGGAGAGAGGGATTAACCATTTCCATAGAGCCTCCCCTTGTGCCGGGCTTCCGGCTAAGAGCTTCACAAGTATGGACACATTTGAATTTGACAGGTAACATCGTGCCTTTGAGGAACCCCAGGGAAACTAAGGGATTGGCTCCAAGGCACAGAGCTAGGAAGTGTTGGAGATCATTTGGAATCTCGTGGCTAATGGAGATGAAGTGACAGGGGTCACCCAGCAGGTAGTGGAGCAGGCTTACTCGGACCTTTCTGACTCCAAGCTCAGTTCCTACACAAACTGGAGGCAGATGTACAGGGAAAGCTGGGGATTTGGAATCAACCTAAGTTTGTCTTAACTTTGGCTAGTCACAACCTCTGTGAGCCGGTTTCTTCATCTACAAAGTGAGAATGATAACAATACTGTTAATTATTAATGTACACATCTAGTATTTATATAGTATACCCAAAGGCTTACAAAATGCTGTAAGAGATCTCATTTTATCCTCACAATGACCCTGGAAGGCAAGTACTATTTTTATCCCCATTTTACAGAAAAGGAAAGAGAAAGACGTTAAGTGACTTCCCCACTTATCACACAGCTAGTAAATGTTTGAGGCAGGATCTGAACTCACATCTTGTTCCAAATTTAGCATGTTATCTGCAATTAATTATGAGCTATTTAAATTTTCTCATATTTAATAGAGCATATTTATATTAAAATTATTTTGTTATTTGGTACCATAAATCACACGTAAATATTTAAAATAATTCTTAATCTACTCTGAGTATTTTTCTAAAATTTATTTTACAGTTAAGGGTTCAACAACTAAAAAATGTGAAGGCCATTGCTCTTGAAAACAGAATTGAGAATAAACTTTGAAGATTTACTGCTATTACAAAATTGAGGGCATTAGCTGGCATCTTGGAAACCATGGTTAAACCCATTATAACACTCACTATATTTATAGGGAGCTCAAAAATGACAATGAAGGTTACCATAGTTTACAAAATGCCACAGCCAGTGAAGTCATTTTTTTCTCATCAATCCTCATTTTTTAGATGGGAAACAGGCTCACAGAAGTTGTAACTTAAATAAAACAACCAAGGCTTGAGAACCTAGCTCTTAACTCCCAATTCATAGCTTTCCCTTCCATCACTGCCCCCACTTTGTGCAGAGGCCTGAAAAGACAAAACGGTTTCTTTGATGAGTCTTTGAAAATGAAAAATATAAATAAATTGTGGTTTAAGGGTAAAAAGAAGACCTAAAACATAAATATTAAGTTTATATACATTCTACTTTTGTTTATTTTTCCTTTTTAAAATACAAAATGTATACATTGAGCTTACACACACACTAATGGCAAAGTTCAGGTGTACATGTATTGTACTACTCTTCTTCCTACACTGGTGATAGTAGAATATCCTTCAGCTTCTTATCTTTACACCAGAATAGATCCCTGATTTATTTTTATAAAACAAAGTCGCAGATTCCTTCTATCTCAGAAGTTTTTTGTCTTTGTGATATTTTCAGGAAAAAAAAAATGACAATGGTTATATCTTTAGTATTGTTATGGAAAATTGACATTATGGGCTTAAGATCCTGGAAAGTAATATTTAAAACTGGGGCTTGTGTGCTGTTAATCCCTTTACATAATCCAATTAAATAATTGAAGTGATAACTCATTCTCTACTGTTCCATTATCATAGTTAATAGTATGATAGATTTTCCTTCAAAATGAAATTATGCTAATGTCCTTCCCCATTGTATCATCTAGTGTTCTTTGTCTTTGCAGCTCTGTGTCACAGAAATGCAAGGGGTAAGGTCAGGCCAGAGGTGATCCTGACCATAGGCTGATTGCTGTTAATTATTAATGTGTACCAGATGCTCATGCACTAGTGAGCCATAATTTAAAACTGGGGGACAGTAAATCCTTGTCTTCATTGTAGACAATATGGACATTGTGGGCGTGGACATTTATGTAGTGATACTGGAATCCACTAGATTTCCTTATTTCATAGAAGTGTGAAGCCTAGTTGGGGCTGTCACCTTGAGCAAGTCCCAAATTACATATATTATGTGGGATTTGGGTTCTAATATGGAAAACCAACAAGTACTTATTAATGAGCCATACTCAAAAGAAGTATGCCGTCACCAGGTAATTGTTTTAGTTCTAATGGTAGAAAAATGCCAGATAAATGAAGGCTTCAGCAACAGGAGACTTCAACAAAAAGAGGAAAACCCACAAAAATAGGGACTGCATAATTTTTAATAGCGATAATTGTTTTTGTTTACTCAAAGTATATAAATGGGATTACAGCATACAAATATGGAAATGAAATCTAATTTCTATAAATTAAACACTGATGCCAGTATTTTAGGGAAAAAAAACAATAGTGGGGCTGGATTCTAATACAAATGGGTAGCAAAAAACACTATCATAACATCACTTCGATGTGCGAAAGCCTCAATAATTCCAGGGTTGGAGTACCAATAAAATTATGTGTTTGTCAGGTACCATTTCTTTGAATAGCTTCATGGTAGGAAATTTTTAGAACATCCCATTAATTTAGTGACATAATGAAAAGGATGCAAATTGATATCTTGGAAACAAATAATTTTGGGGATGGCTTTATAATAAAAACAAAGCTTATTTGCATAATATGCTTCAGTGTAAAGCTGAGCAGTCTATGCTAAAAGTGGTAATTCCAACTTGAATATTGTTTTAGAATAGTTCACATTTGTCTATTAAATTTGAGATCTAACCAACATGTTAAATCACATTTTCAAAGAGCTGCATGGAGCGCATTATGTTTTCATCCTGTAAGGAGACAAAAATAAATAGATTAAATTTGAATTTTTTCAATAAAAGATAGGCTGTTATCCTGATTTCCCACTCCCCGCTCTAAAATACCCATATACCTAATATACATGCACCTAAGCTTAAACACATGTAACAACCATCAGCTATTTCAAATACTTAAATACTGCTTTTGTAAACTTTATATCTTAATATAAAAATACATATTTTTACACATGCATTTTATTTATAGAAACAGCTTTCTGGATTTTTAGGTCTGATGTGTTTTCAAAACTTTGAATAGTTATTTTTAGATGATAATGGAAACCTTCCCAAATTCAACATAGAAGAATATAAATAACAACAGTAACATTAACAGGAGACTAGGCAAACAAACCAGGTCAGGGATAAGTACAAAAGAGCAAAGCATAGTGATGGCGCTGGACTAATTGCTCCTTAAAGTCTTGTAGACCCTCAGTTCTGTGGGCCTGCTTCCTGAAACAAGTGGTCTTAATGTGGCAGTGGAGAAGCCTCATGTGGAGGCAGAATTTTGGGGCAGTTGTTAATCCTAATGATGTTCTCCAGAAATGAAAGGGGTAAGCAGTATAGAGAGTTCTAAGAACCAGGAAGATGTGGGTTCAAGTTCTACTGTAACATTGACTACAAGACCGGCTCATTGTTGTAGGAAACTGAGCTCAGTGGATTGCTCCAAATTGATCATTTTTAAGTTGTTTTCCAGGAATATCTCTGGAAACAGCTGGATTCCCAACTGAAATGATCATGGTTAGCTTTTGTGTGTGTGTGTGTTTTAATCAGTATACTGAAATACATGTTGATAACCTGAAAGTACTGGAGAAGACTGGGAATTTAAAATAATATCCTATTTTAATCATCATAAAAAACTGATATTCAGTGATTGAAGTGGGATTGTCCTAAGGCCTTAGATTTAGAGCTGAAAGGGTTCTTGGAGCACATCCACTCCAAGTCCCTCATGATACAGAGGAAGAAACTGAGGCTCCAAGAAGATGAGTGGTTGTGATCATGAAGCTAGAAAGCACCTAAAATGAGACAGGGATCGAGGGCTTCCTGACTTTGTCTCCTGCTGTCTTCATTCTATTACACTGCCTCATGAATACTTAACAGCCAGATAGCAAAAAAGGTAGAATTTTTCCCATTAGCATTTTCAAAGCATTTAACCAAAATGTGTTTACTTAGAGACACTTAGGTGACAGGCCTAAATAAAACTCTGCTTTTACATAGAACTCCAACTCCAATGCCTGCTTGGCCGTTTGTGACCAGTGAAGGCCTGGTTTGCCTGCATGGCACAATTCAAGCACAACTGAACTTGGAATTGGAAGCTTGAGTTCTTTTGTCACTGTTGAGAACGGGCAAAGGCACGTTGGGGCGAACCCCAATATATGGCGTGATTGAGATGCAGAAATATCCACACACTTGTACCACATGATCAGTCCTGTCAAGGCTGCTCTTGTATCCTGAAAGTGGATTGTCTACAGTCTGTTACATTTGGTTCCCATGAGATCACATGCTTTTTTTAAGGCCACATGATTTTAAAAATAAATTATTAATATTGACTCTGAAGTTCCCTCTTGTAAAGTTTTGGGAAAAACAAATATAGATAGGCAGTGAAAATTGCTGTCAGTAGATTCTGTATGCTCAACTATTGGTGTAAAGCCAGGAAATTATGAATTTGGGCTTGTGTCAAAATGTTGTGAAAATGAATTAGTTATATTTGGTGGAAACTGCCTTATCCACACAGATACGGGATAGCACGACATGGATCAGCAGCATGTATAATTTATAGTCTTAGAAAGTCAGGGGACAGGTTGGGGTGTAGGGAACAGATCACTGGTCTTAGAGTCAGGAAGACCCGAGTTCAATTGTAGCCCCAAATACTTCCACACTTCCAGCCGTGTGACCCTGCGCAAGTCACATAACCCTGATTGCCTCCAGCAAACCCCCCCCCCCCAAAAAAAAAAATTGAGGGGACACCAAAAGGTGACTTGTCCAGGCTTACGTAGCCAGCGTATGAGGCAGGAGGACTGGAGATGGACTTTGTCCTCCACACTGTTCGGACCCTTCATGGTCCCACTTGGGGCTTGATAAACACTGCAGGGATTTGCTGTTTCTCCAGCTCAGTTTACAGATAAGGAAACTGAGACAGCCTGGGGTAAGTGAACTTGCACAGGGTGACAGTCAATGTCTGCGGCCAGCTTGGAGCATCGGGCCCAGGTCCTGCCCAGCTGGCCGTCGACATTGTGGCTCCCCCTGGGGCAGCCGAGGGGGCAGCTTCAAGGCCAGACCTCGAGAGAACAGAACCAACGTTTCAAAGGGCTTGGCTGCAGCATCTCCCTTGGCCCCTAAGCTAACTGAGGCGATGCGATGCATTATTTATGGTACTTACTTTTTGGCAGCTTTCAATGAACTCGTCTATGGTAACTACCCCGTCTTTATTTTTGTCCATTTTCTGTTCAGAAATAAAATACAGGAGTGTTACAGTCATAAAAACGCTTTGAAGATGTCCAATGAAAGGAAATCTTTCACTGCCTCTGAAGGGAATCCATTCCACGTTCTGATCTTTACTATTTTAATTGTCTTCCTAACATTTTTAAGCTATAAAAATAATAGGGAAGCAGTTAGGGGAGGAACTCCTAACTGCTCACCCACTGTCCTTTTCCTACCTGGAAAAATGTTTCCACATGTTGTCGGGGAGCATCCTCTTTAAGAACAGGATACGTACATTTACCCATCATGTCATATATCGCTTTCATTATGTCAAGCATTTCCTGAAAAGAAAAAGGAACTTGAATAAGACATTACTCTATGTGGATGGCAGAAACACATGATGATATCTCCTTCCCTGTTTTTCATTATTTCATTTTTTTTCTCACACCTCAACACTGCACTTTGTTTAACAACAGGCATTTTCCAACAAACACCCAAAGAATACCCATCTTCTGCAAAGGACATTCCCTAAAAATGGTTAAGCAAAAGCACTCAAATTATTTTGACTGAATATATATATATATATATATATATATATATATATATATATATATATGCCATTTTCTACTTTTGAAATAGACTTTATTTGTGTTAACTTAAATTTGCCTATAATTTATCTCTGAATTTTGTTACCATTTAGGCTTATATTAACATTTTTGTAGTCATTGTATTTATTGTTCTTTGGATTCTGTGTCTTCACTCTATATCACCTCATATTTGTCATTTGTTTCAGAAAGATAGTAATTTTACTAACATTGTCATACACACAAATATTTCAGTCACAATTTATTCGCTTTAAAATCTTTCATAAATATTATGTTTCCCATTTTCTATTGTCACAAACAATGCCACTATAAATATTTTTGTATATATTGACTTTTATTAAATTTGCAGTCAATCTCCTGGGGGAATAAATCTTAGTAATTGGATTTCTGCATCAAACAAATAAATGATTCAGAAATTCTTTTTGTATGATTCCAAATTACTTTCTAGCAGAAATGAACTAGTTTACAACTTCTACAAACAATACATTGCTATGTCTGCTATCCCCCAGCACTTCCAAAATTTAGTTCCACTGCCCCTAACAAATATTCAAATAGCCCTTACTATTTTGCCATCTTTTCAAACTTAGCAAGTATGATAATTCTTTTATTTTGAATTGTCATCTTTGTAGAATCCAAAGCTTCTTCAAAATATAGATCAGTGGCCTCCTCTTCATTAGTGTTCTTTTTCTTTTTTTTGAACTGAGGTAAAGAGTTTATTTTTTTTTTATTTAATAGCCTTTTATTTACAGGTTATTATGTATGGGTAACTTTACAGCATTAACAATTTCCAAACCTCTTGTTCCAATTTTTCACCTTGTGTTCTTTCTCTGTTTAATTATTTTGTATTTTGTATTTATTATATCTTTATCTTTGCAATCATTGTTTTTTTTTTTTTTCAGGAAAAATTAAGCTCTTTAAGAGAAGGTACTATTTCGTTTTTGTTTTTAAATTCCAAGTACCTACCACAGTGCCTGGCACAAATAGGTATTCAATAAATACTTGCCGAATTGACTTCCTTTTCAGGTATAAAATTGAGACTGGCAGTATTTCGTGAAGAGTAAAAAAAAGCAGAACCACATAAACAGCATCCACAATGACTACAATAACGTAAATTATGATAACAAAGAAAAAAAACTCAGGTCAAATACAGCGCATAACATTCTTTTAACTAAAACTAAAATACACTTTCTTTTTTGTTAGGAAATGATAAAGAATAGCATTAGAAAGCATCTTTTATCAGTCATAATTAAATGATTTTACTTAACTTTTGTCATATGTATTTTTAATTTGTGAAATAAAACAAGCATTTCCACAACATAGTATGTTTTAAAAATGCACATAAAACTGCAAATCTATTCTGTACAACTTGCTAATATAATAAAGTTAGCGTGTAAATGTAATTTTTTATTCTCATTCCCACTCTCATTCCCATTCCATTAGATACACATACATATATATGCATAATATGTAAATTGTATTATATACACTTCTATTTATCAATTTTTCTCTGAATGCAGATAGCATCTTTCTTCATATGTCCTTTATAATTAATTTGGATATTTGTAATAGTCAAAATGACTTATTCATTCTAAAAACAATATTATTACTGTGTTCATTATTGTCTTGGTTATGCTCATTTCACTCTTCATTGTTTCTTGTGGTTCCATGTTTTTCTAAGATCACTGAACCCATCATTTTTTATAGCACAGTAGTATTCCATCACAATCATATCCCTTACCTTGGGTCAATCACATTTTTTTAAGGGAAGATTCTATGGAGAAATTTTATTGGGAAATAATTGTATCAAAACAAAATGTGTCAGTAATAGAAAGAAAATTTCTTCAAAAAGAACCAAGTCTTTCCATATGTTATGTATGTATAGAATATTTTATATTTACAAAATACAAAAATATTTTTAACTGAACAATCATATGGTCAAACCCTTCTTCCCCCCTCCTCCTTATAAATAGAAAATTATCTTTTTTGTGGACCTATAAAAATATCTTAAGCCCAAACACCAATTTTTTTTCAGAATATTTTTTCCCTAAATAAAACTAATTCAATGCATTAGTTATCAGATCAGTTATAAATTCTATGACTATAACTGTATAATTTAATTTAAAACTCCTCAGTGTTGAAAATGAAATTGTTTCTAAGAAGAAAATGTGAAAAGAGCTATTCCTAGAAGATAATTATTACCTCTTTAGTTATATATCCATCTTTATTGATATCATACAAATTAAATGCCCAGTTGAGTTTTTCTTGCACTGTCCCTCGAAGCAAAATGGAAAGACCCATCACAAAGTCCTAAAAAAAGAAAATTGCAACTTAATAGGGTGCAATGAAATCTAGACAAATCAATGAGTCATCAAACATTTTACCCAAAGACATGAATAACTATGTGCCAGGCATGGTGCTAGGTTCTGTGAATATGAACATAAATAATGAAACAATTCCTTCTCTCAAAAAAGCACAATAACAACAACAACAACAAAAATCCATTACATTCTAAAAGAAAAAATCCATATTCAACTATATTAGAGTATAAATATATGGATAATAAAGATGCATTAGTTAAATGAAATAGAGTTAAGGAGGGAGGGGACTAGGTGTGAGGTGATTCAGAGAAGGCTTCAGTTAGAAAGGGGTACTTGCTGAAGTAAAAATGAGGAGGGGAACTGACCAGTGTAAAAGTTCAGAGATGGAGTCCGGGATAAGGAGCAAGTGAAGGGCACTGGATCATAGTGCATGGGAGGGTGGGAAGCAGACTATGGAACTGGTGCCTTAGGTTGGGGCGAGATTGTAAGGGGGTTTAAAGGCTCAACAGAAGAGTTTACACTTTGTTTTAGTCAGGGGTCACTAGTGTTGACTGAGGAGGGCAAATGATGTGGTCAGGTGCGTCCTTAGGAGATATTACTTTGACAGCTGTGAAGAATGACTAAAGTGGGGCAAAAGCAGAGAAACCAAGTTGGACGGTTGCAATAAACTAAGGGAGAACTATTAAGTCCCTGAACTAAAAAAACAGTGGTTATGTGAGGAGATAGATGGGGTCAATGAGGAAAAAAAAATTGTGAAGAAGGGAAAAAGCAGTATTTGGCAACTGAACAGTGGTTATATGAGGAAATAGATGGGGTCAATGAGGAAAAAGACAAGGGAAGAAGGGAAAAAAACAGTATTTGACAACTGAACAGCGGTTATATGAGGAAATAGATGGGGTCAATGAGGGAAAAAAAGGATGAAGAAGGGAAAAAGCAGTATCTGGCAACTGACTATATGAGAGGAATCAAGGTTATCTTTGAGATCATGTGCCTGAATTCAAGACCAGAAGAATGGGAGTGTCTTAAACAGAAATAGTGGAATGTGGAAGAGAGCTCAGCTCAAGAGGAGATGAGAATGATTTCAGTTTTAGATATGCAGAGTTTGAAATGTTTTTGAGACGTCCAGTTTAAAATACTCAATAGATGGGTATTATCCTAAAAGACATATGGGCACTGGATGGGAGATCTCTGTGTTATCTGCATAAAGAAAAAGTAAAAATGACATAAAACTCAATAGTTAGTTGTCAAATGCTGAAAACTAAGGCAGTAAACTCCTGGACATTTCACTTAACAACGAAGATTCACTTGGTAAAATGGATGACGTTTCTTGGATTCTCATTTCTCAGGCATTTATTAGTACATTTAGCATCTTCTGATCCCTCTGACTTTCAATAGATGATTAAATATAAATGAGTAGCATAATTGGTGGAAAAGAAAATTATATAAGAAAACCCAGGGCCATCTTTTCTATGAATCTCCAGTGTCTTTTCCCAGAAAAGCTCTAAGTGCATTAAAGAGGACATGGTCAATAATTACATAAGACAGCAAAGTGTAATGGATGAGGATCTGCACTCCTGGAAGGTGTAAGTACCAACAGGGATGGGATGTCTTAAAATCTAAAGCAATAAACTAAAATAATGAGAATTGTGGTGAGAATGGCCATGAGATTGCTATAATTGGAAGTATTTAAGCATTATACTACATTAAAATTCTAGTTGCAAAATTTCTAACCTTATTAAATTCACCATTTTACATTTTTAGCATAGATAGTTCATTTGATTCATTTATACACTGTCTTTCATTAGAATGTAAACTCCTTGTGAGTAGGGATTGTTTCATTTACTATATCTTTATCTCCGTACAATTAATGTATAATTCCTGGAACAAAGTAAACATTTAATAAAGAATAATTTTGATTTAGTTGAAAAAGATGGCTTCAAATTGAATAAAACATTGCAAAAACTGTAAATAGATAGTGAATTATTTCATTTGGGACCAAAAACACTATTCTTCAAGCACATACCTATGGGTAAAAATATTTTTTTTTCAGTTTCCTTACATTCTTTTTTCTTTGAAAAATTCATTTTGTAAACCATTCACAATGTGTTCTCTTCTTACTATTGGCTATTCCAGTAGCTTAAGGTCTGGATTGGTGTGAGTAGAAGTTACCATTTCAAAAAACATAGTACTCTCATTGATTCAAATCCCTTTTTCTGAGAAGGAGAGTGGAGTGATCAATGCCTCAGCTTCAGGAACCCCACCTAGATGCCCAGGGAAAATAGCTTGTTGTTCTCTAGCACAGAATAAAGAATATTGAGAACCAAAAATCTAAAACATCTGAAACAAATCGTTGATTTTTTAAAAATACAAGAAATAATGAAAAACTGGTCAGCAATAATTACTATAATTGGTATTCACGATTCCTGAAATGCAAAGATAGATTTGAACGGAATATATATGGAAAAATAAACAATACATTAAACATTTAGCCATAATAGTTATAATTTAAAAGGAAAATTACAATTGCTTGTGTAAATAACCTGACTCACATTCAACTAGGGAAGGGAGTGACTATGCTGTGTTGCTTACTCAGGAGATGACTCTTAACTTGCTGGAAAAAATGTTGAGTGAGAAATATAGGTCTGCCATATGGGACTTACTAAGTTGGTTCCAGGTACTCTTTGGGAGAATCACCTGGAGAAAGGAACTTTAAAGTGGTGGTAGAAAAATAGACTTTGCCATGTCTAGTCATATGAAAAAATGCTCTAAATCACCAATGGTTAGAGAAATGCAAATTAAGACAACTCTGAGGTACTACTTCATACTTCTCAGATTGACTAAGATGACAGGAAAAGATAGTAATAAATACTGGAGGGGATTTGGGGAAAATGGGACACTAATGCATTGTTGGATCTGGAGAGGAATTTGGAACTTTGCTCAAAGGGCCATCAAACTGTGCATCCCCTTTGATGTGCATCCCCAGCACTGGGTCTGTCTCCCAAAGAGATCTTAAAGGGGAAAAGGACCCACAGACGCCAAAATGTTCATGGCAGCCCTTTTTGTGGTGGCAAGGAACTGGAAACTGAGTGGATGCCCATTAGTTGGGATGACCAGGCTAATTTCAAAAGGCCTGGAAAGACTTACATGAACTGCTGCTGAATGAAGTGAGCAGAATCAGGAGATCATTGTACATAATAACAAAAAGATTATGTGATCAACTGTGTTAGATTTGACTCTTAGCAATGCAGTGATTCAAGAGAATTCCAATAGACTTGGGATGAAGGATGCATCCACCTCCAGAGAGAAGGGTGGAGACTGGGTGTGGATCAAGGTATAGTATTTCTACCTTTTATTTGTTTGCTTAGTTTTTTCCTCTCATTTTTTCCCCTTTTGGTGTGATTTTTTTGGATAACATGATGGAAGAATTGCACATGTTCAGCCTATATCGGATTTCTTGCTGTCTCAGTGCGGGGAGGGAGGAGGGAAATTTGGAGCATATGGTCTTGGAGGAATGACTATTAGAGACTCTCTGATTGTATTTGGAAGGGTAGAATATTACTGAGGAAAAAATAAAAGAGAACAAAGAGAGAGAAAACATATACACGGAAAGACAGAGCGACATGTAGAGAGAGAAGCTTTGGAATACAGAACATGTACGGACGAAACAACTCCATTATTCATTTGACTTTGCTTGTCATTCTAGAGACAACTAAGAATGAATCTCCCCTGGCTGTTATATATTCCTTCTCTCCTTGATTGAAATGAGATCCTATTTCACTCCTTGATGAAGGGCCCATTCACTCTTAAGTATTCTTTGATATATTTTATGCTGTTTAATCTCTCCAAATTTAACACTTGCAATTTTGCTTGGCTAGGGTTTACTCACTATTTTCTACTTGTGGTGGTCTTTTATTTGACTAGCATTTGGTATGATAAAGCTATTTCTTGAAATATGATGTGGGGATTTTTTAAATGAAATATTTCTTATTTTCTTCATTATTTTTACTTTGTCTTCATTATTTTTTAAGGTGTCCTGGAGTCACTAGCTTCCATTTACCCAATTTTAATTTGTAAGGAGTTATTTTCTTCAGTGAGCTTTTTTTAACCTTTTCCATTAGACCAATTATATTTTTTAAGGCGTTATTTTCTTCATTTTTTGTCCCTTTTTTACTAAGGTGTTAGTTCTCCTTTTATAGATATAATTAATTCTAGGTTAATATCCTTCTCAGAGACTAGGGGAGAGATTCAGCAGCTCTGGCTGTTCCAGACCTTGCTTGTTTATCCTCCAAACCCCTTTAAATGGCAGTGGATTCATGGCCTTGGCTCTCTGAAGTGGTAGATCAGATCCTAGGTCTCGTGTATTGATGGTTTCCATAAGCCACTTCTATTTAAACATACTTCCTACCACACAGTCTTATAAGATAATTACAGATTTTATACTTGGAGATCTATTAGAGGCAGCATAAACATATGGGAGTTAAAAAGCCTTGAAGTCAACATCATGTCTCTGACACACACTACCTGTGTGATTTTGGACAAGTTATTTAATCTTTCAATGCTCAAGGTAACTCTTTAGATCATAAATTATAGATAATTTTCCAGTCTGCATTGGGGAAGGGAATTTTTCCACAAGGCAAGTTCCTGATACTGATGAAAATATAGGTTTGGACCAAAAATAAAACAAAACCAATCCAAAACCCAAATCTGTAATGTTATGTCTTTTTTTTTCAAGTTATGATTATATTCCCAGAAGGCTGTGCAAGTCATGGACAGCTCTGTATACAACATAACTCTAAAACTAAGGTTGGATCCATTGATCTATGCTAATCTCAACCCAGGAGACTGACAAAAAGCCGATTTTTTTCTTCCCCTTAGCAACAGAGTGAAAAATGGCCAATGAATACTGGTATTTAAATAGTAAAATGACCAGTGACTCCCATCAAAGAAACAGTCTATTTATAGGGGAAAGTAAGTAGTGTGGTAGATAGAAAGCTGGACCTGGAATTAGGAAGATTCATCTTCCAGAGTTCAAATCCAGCCTCAGACATTTATAACCCATTTGCCTCAGTTTCCTTATTTGAAAAATGAACTGGAGAAGGAAACGTCAAACCACTCCACTATCTTTGCCGAGAAAATCCCAAATGGAGTCATGAAGAGTCATACACGACTGAAAAACTACTAAATAATATCATACTTACCCTTTCAATATTTTGTAATATGGATACCCCCCACCCCGATAATTCTCTTTTATTGGTTACTAGCAAGCTCCTAAGTACTAAAGAGCATATCCCTTTCTCAATCCTTATTCTATTTGCCATTTCTCTGGCTTTTGATACTGTTGATCACTCCCTCTTCTTGGATAGTCTTTTTTTTCCTCCTTTCTCCCTTCCATGACAATATAACTTGAGAGTCATCTTTGAATTTTTACCCTACCCTTCTTAGCTCAAATCTATATCACTTTACATTTGAACTATACTATCCCTCCTTTTTCTAATCCATCTAATTCATAATTACCCAAAAAAGGAAAAACAATTACTCCAAGACTAAGATATAATACACCTTAATTTTTTTTTCTAAAATCTTATTGTTTCATTCCAATAGACTTGGGATAGAAAATGCCATTCATATCCAGAGATAGAGAGAACTATGGAGACTCAATGTGAGTCCAAACATGGTATTTTCACCTTTCTTTGTTCATTTGTAACCTTTGCTAAATTCTTGCTTATGTGCCAAAGGCTGTGCTTAGCCCTGAGAATACAAGTACGATACCAAGACATTTCTTGTCCTTAAGTAGTTCTCATTCTCATAAGGCAAGTGTTTGTGTGTCCATAAGGCAGCATGATTTGAGGAAGACTAGGAAAGCTCATCTAATAGAGCCCAGGATTGCAAGGCTGGCAATCTGAGTCCCATTGGCTAAAACAAAAGAACTGAGTTCATTATTTCTTCCTCTTACAGCACCTTCTTTTTCTGTGTGCTGGCTAGCTCTGGTAGGAGACAGATGGGGACCTCTAACACTAAACAGTTTTTTCCCTGTTTTAATGACATCTGGGGTTACACAGTCTTTTCTGCATGATGCAATCTTCATTTCAATAAACAGTTATTTAAAAATGAATTTCCACCTTATTTTGTGCTGATGTAAAATGGAACTCAATGTAGCCTATCTCATTTTTGCTCCTAGCTTTTCCACAGGGTAATTGAAATCCGTCAAGCAGGAAGTTGCAGGCACTTGCCAAAAACTCAATTTGCTTTCAAGAGTACTTGCATTTGTACCTTCTTAGTTTTATCTGTGAAGGGACTGGTTCATTTGTTCCCAGATGCACAAAACTGCTGAAAAGCTTTTGGCAGCAACTTTAGTGAGCTCTAGTTTGATTCCTATATTCTTAGCCCATAGCATCTTAAATAAAAAGAAAAAAGGAGGTTTTTTTCCCCTACAGAGGTGGGTTTTATTTGTCCTCTTTTTTTTTTTTTGAGACAGTAATGAGCATGAATCACTTCCTCTGCCCTTTGTGGGGCATCCCAATATGCTTTCCAGAAGCACAAAGCAAGGAAAAACTTTCCTTCTGTTCCTTTCTCAGATTACCCATTCTGACTGGTCTTCTGCTTCTTTTTTTAAGTAGAAAAGCATTTGCTTGGAGATATGGATTGTGTGTTGGAGGGAAGTAGGGGGTGGAGAGTAGTTTTATTACCTCCAGAAAAGACAAATACTCCTCTTGCCCTACTAGTTCACCACAAATTAAATTTCAGCTCCTATTTTTATCTTTTGCTAGAAAATAGAGAATGTATGTTGTAGCCAGCCATATTGCAGAAATTGAAGAGAATCTTCTATTAGTGTTTCATTGTCAACAAGCCAAATTTGTCCTTCCACATCTGACTTCTCTAACAGCTTGACATGGCCCGTACTCAGTCCCATTTGGGAAGATTCATGGGATATCCCACAAGCAAAATTGGTATAAAAAATCTCACAGGGTAAATGTGAATGACATCACAGAATCTTGAGAGATGACCTCATCCCTTTTTAGTTTCTGAAACAGAGAGAAGAGTGGCAAATGTTTTCTATTTTACAAAGCAATGGCTACATGAGGGAAGGCAGAGAAGTGGCCAGAGAGGCACTGGACCAAAGAGTGGGCTGATGGTGAACAGTGGACATCTCGGCCAAAAGCTTCATCCCCCAGAGATGGTGAACCTGAAATATTGGTGGATGCTCCCCAGCTGGGAAAAGCAGCATTCTGGGATGGAACATTTTTTCTCTTACTTCCAAGTGTCTGTATGTACTCTGTGGCTGTGAAACATGAGCAGGATGTTGTCTTTCTGGTCTACTTTCTCTACTCTTGTCTTATGCTCCTTCCTACAAATTTAATAAAAGTTTCTCATTTTCCTGCTGATCTGCTTTGCTCCCTCCCGCCCCCTAGTACCACCCACTCCACGCCAGATGGTATTTTGGGAGCCTGATTCCTGATTAGAAATGAGTTTGCTTCCAGCGTCTGCAGGTATGACTTTAACCTTGATCGATGTGTCTGTCCTGGGCTGGAGAAGAGAACTTCCATTGTATATAATCTCGAACTCTACTGTTCTGGCTACCTGGGGTCATCACAACCTAAAATATGAAATTATTATTCCTTGTTCTTTGGTCTTTTGTCTCCTTGTTTCAGTAAAGAATCACCTCCTGAAGGTCTTTATCATCGCCAACAAACTCAGATAGAGACGAAATGAGGGAAGATTCACTGGGGGCTCTTCCTTGCTCTGATTCAGCAGGTCTTTCAGTCCATTATTATGTCTGTACTTGTGGCTCCTTAGAAGTTCCTTAGACTGCAAGCTCCTTGACAGCAGGATTTTTCTCTTGACATCCACAACCCTAATTTCCAATCCTGCAGGTGGCTGACACCTAATAAAAGCTAGTGGATTGAATCACTTTGGGGTGGGGGGAGGCATCCCAGCTTGTGATCTGTCACTGAGTCTTTTTTGCCCCAGGAAAAAGGGAGGAGATGAAAGAAGGGAGTGAGTGGAAGTGGGAAGAATTAGAGAATAAAGCTGTTCTTCTGATCCAAACTAGTAAGCAGCAAAAAGAAGGGCATGTGAATTTTTGATCCAGCCCCACCATTAAAATGAGACCTTTTGGATGCAAAACAAGACATTAATTCATGCTTTGCTGAAGGCAGGGACAATGTGATCAGCTCCAGGGAAATGATTATTTTTATGGGAGACTGTCTCTGACCTAAAGGAATTTACAGTCCAGCTTGGAGGGAAGTGAGATGAGCCTTAAAAGCATCCCCATGATAATTGTGCCCCATAAATACACCTACAATTCTTTTTTCCCTTTTCACACTGTTTTCTGTCCCTATGCCTTTCCTCCCCTTCTTCATTTGATGAGTCCCTGTTGTTTTCAGTCATCAGTTGTACCTAACGCTTCTCTTCGTGACCATATTTCCATCCTTTAAAGACTAACTCACATAGTACCCCATCCAGGAAGCTTCCCCTGCTCTCCAGACCAGTTCTTGCTTTGTGCTCTCTCATGCAATGTTCTATATTGTAGCTATAACATTCCATGTTTGTGTTATCCCCTACTGAGACAATGTTTACTCTGAACTAAATAATTTTCCCTAGAGCCCATCATCTTGCTTTGTATACAGCAAAACATGAATAAGTGTCTTTTTTGCATTTCAAAAAGATTTCATCTTAGGAGTGTAGCCTGTATTCACTCCGCCTCTAATTGCAGCAAAACAGAAATATAGGAAGTAATAGAATGAATTTGGTGGCCCATTCGTGCAATGACATTGCCGACATTTTCTCTTCCTCCTGCCCTATCTCCATTTCTCAATGCCCTTAACTTCAGCATCCCTTAATTTTAGCTGTCAATGTTCCACTTGCGGTCATTTTCTCAGCTACCATCACTTCCAGAGCTGGTGGTTTCTTCTTGTTTCATCTGCCACCTACATCATCCTACTGTTTCTAGACCTCCTGGCCTCCACAAATTAAGATGTCTTTTACACATTAGGGCTAACTTTGTTATCAGAGAGCTTTAGTCCCAGGGGATTCATTAACTGAGGCTTTTCTGTTCTGATAGGGGGCTTCCCTCAAATGGCTATGACTAATAAAATTAGGGGACTTAACCTTTTTTTCCATGCCAGAGAGATTTGAAGTGTTTGGCTAACTAACTGTAGATTATAATTTTCATTGCTTGTGGAGTGATACATAATTTAAAAGTATCTTGAATTTCAGTGCTGAAAAAATATTCCTATATGTCATTTTCCTTGTTTTTACTTTTCATGCTCAAATATGATGAAATTCTTAAATTGTCAATAATTTTTAGAAATTTTAAAGCAACAGTTGTCAGAACCTCTACTCATTTGTCAAATATAAGACTTACCTCAAAGCTCACAGATCCATTGTGATCGGTGTCAAATGCATTGAACAGAAAATGTGCATATGTTGTTGAATCTGAAATTAAAAAAGGAAAACAAGAATATTCTTGATTAGGCAAATTTTTAAAAATAGTTTGCAAACTTTTTTTTAACTTACAAAACATACAGTTGATCTCTGTCAAAATTTTTCTCTTCCCTTGTACTGCATCCCAATAGCATTTCAGTAAATAATAGACTAGAAAGTGGTATATTCTGATGAATTGAATTTAACTGAGTTCTCTTTTAATTTTTATCAGGTGTAAAGAAAAATCTTCATGAATTCATTTTAGAAAAAAATTGAATTTGGGTCTAACTAATGATTTCTTTGCTATAGGGAACTCTTCCTTAGTAAACTCTCCTCATCCATATAGATTGGCACCTTTTCCCTGATTCTGCCATAATTCCCATAGCCGGTATTTCAGAATTGTCTTCACTTAAGCCTCTTACACTAATCCTTCTCCTAACCTCTCATCTCACATTTTATTGGAAAAAAAGAGAGCCCCTGTACCCAATTTTTCCATTTCTCATCTCAAAATCCCTTGACATTGTTCATTTTGTCTTCCTTCTGGTTTCTGATAATTGGACTTTCTCCTAAAAACCCCAGATCCCAACTATTTCCAAACTGCTCCAGTGGTAACCCTATAATCATCCCATTTTTCTCTCCTAATATTAAATATCTCAGAGATCTACTATTCCCCAAAAGCTTATAAATAGACAGATCTCCCCCCCATTTTAAAAAAGCTTCACTTGACATCTTTACCTACTCCCTCTAGCTATCCATATCTCTCTTTTTTTGTAGCCAAACTGTTAGATAAAACTGTCTTTTCTCCTCAGTCATTTCCTAACACTTGGTAATCTGATTTCTGACTTGATCACTCAACTGAATCTGCTCTCTACCCAAAAGAAATCTCACGGCCTTTTCAGAAGCCTCACCCTTCCTGAGCTTGCTGTAACTTCTGACCCTGCTGCCTCCCTGCTCTTCCTGGAAAATTTGACCTCTCTGCGTTTCAATGATCTTCTTTCTTGGTCTTCTATTTGTCAGGTTTCTCCTCAGTTTCCTACACTAGATCCCTATCATTCTATATTCCCCAGTGTTCTATCCTCTTTCTGTCTCTTGGAGATCTTGTCCTTAGATTCAGTGATCATCTCCATACAGATGATTTGGAGTCAAGACACATTTATGTGTGCACACAATCATGAAAATGCATGGTATAAAGTACACATTCATATACATGCACATGTATATATCTGTGTGTACATTCATGTAGCAATCTTGTCTTTCTCCTATGCTCTAGGATCATCCCTTACTGACTACTTAATGGACTTTTGAAAGTAGATGTCCTACAGGGATAGTTCAAGCCCAACTTATCCCTAGAAATCCATCTTCCTTCTTTTTTTCCTGGCTTGGGTGCCATCATTCTCCTAGTCACCAGGTTTGCAGAACTGTATAATTATCTTGACGCTTCATTCTTTCTCATACTCACTCACCAATCACTTTTCGTATTGTGTTCATTTTACATCCATAACACCTCTTGGATCCATCTGCTTCTCTGCTCACAGCCCCTAATGCAGGTCCTACTGTTCTCCCTACCCCCGGGTTTTCTTCTTTATAACCCATTCTCCAGCTTTCAGCAACATATTTCTCAAACACCGGACTGTCCCTATTACTCCTCTCCTCAGTGAACTCCACTGGCTCCCTATTACCTCCAAAATCGAATAAAAACTTATAGTTTTGCATTTAAATCTCTTCTTAACCTGACTCCTGCCACTATTCCAGTCTTATTTGTATACTGGTTCTGTAATAAAGCCTGCTCAAATCAACCTCCTTCTTATGAGACCACAGTCTCCCGTCTCCATGCCTTTGCAAAGAGTAAGTGTCCCCCATACTTGCAATACACTGACTGCAATCCGCCTCTTAGAAATTGCTTCAGATTTCTTTCAAAGCTCAGCTTGAGGGTTATTTTTGTCATGAGACTTTTCCTCAAAAAGTAGTGTGTGTGTTTTATGTCTCTTCTGTTTCTTTATGAACTTGTCTTCTTGACAGATAGGCTACAAAATAGGACAGTTTCATTTCTGTCCTTGTAGCTTCAGGGCTTGCCTGGTAAGCAGTAGGTGCTAAATAGGTGCTTGACTGAGTGACTGGAATCTTACAGATGTCTTTCCCTGAATCATATATAGAACATGCACAAACACCTCAGAGGGCTTCATGAGGAACTACAAATTCAAGGAGAATGAACTAAATGATGCTGACTTGCTGCAGAAATGGAATTGTGGGTCTCTCCTTTAAGCTCCTCTTGAGCTTCTTAGTATAGACTATACTATAGTATAGATCTCAGTATACAGTTTATCTCAATTCTACAGTGTAGAACTCAGGAGCCCAAGTTCAAGCTCTCATCCTGACTGTGTTCCTCTCATGGCCAAATCACTCAAATTTTCAGTACTCCAGACAGCTCCCTAAGACTGTAAGGCCCCAGGAAGAACCAAGCTACAGAAGTCTCCTCAAGCAGAGAAAGAAGTTCCTTAGACCAAAACACTTCCAGGTCCAAGCACAAGCCCAGCAGCAGGGCAGTGTGGGACTGCCAAGAATCGCCAGACTATTCTGTGCTCGAAAAGATGCGAGCCATTCTGCTGCAAAGTAGAACCTGCTCCTAGAGGGAGGCAATGAGGTTCGAATGAGGAAAAAGAACCCAGTCAGAGGACTTGCATTCAAACCCCAGTTCTGATTCTACTTGAGTAAACCTCTCATTCTTTCTGGGAGTCAGTTTCCTCACCTATTAAATAAGGGGATGGATGAGAAAAAGTGTCTCTAAAGTCCCATCTAGTGCCAAGTCTATGAATTTCTGAACTTTTTCCCAGTCCAGGGAGAGACGAATTGATTAACTATTTGGCTGGTCCATTTAAGGGGAGGAAAAAAAACCCTGTCCTTTCTGAAGGAGGCTTGATTAAGAAGACTTATCTTTAACTCTCTGGGTGTAAGATTTTACTCAGTGAAATATTTGTTATAGAATATGAACTCTTTATTCTCTTCAAATAGCATTTTCGAAGTTTTGTAATTTCAATATATTTATTTTTAAAAAGTTATAGAAAGATAATTGTACTGATCAAAATAGATGGATTTCCCCAACTCTCCTCTAGAAAATTATGTTTAAGGAAAATCTTTTGCTTCTAATACCAAGGAGGTAGCTGATAACATCAAGCAGTCACTCCCCACCTTCCATGACAAATTTAATTTGGAAAACACCCAAGAAGTTGAACTCACTTTTATGTTTGTCATATAGAAAAACTTTTCCCACACTAAACTTGCTCTAACTTGCCACTATTTTAAGAAAAATCTTCCCAAAGACATTAATTTTACTTAATTTGAATTTAAAGCAATAATTATATTAATATAGCATAGCTTTCACCCTTCATAAAGAAGTTCATCATTTAATGAAATCTAATTTCAGCGTCCAAGTGATCAGTGTCTATTTGAGTAAACTGTCACACGCTCAAGCAACACCATCAATGAAGACAAAGTTTCACTTATTAATACTACACAATTTCTTCAGGGACCGAGGCAACCTATCAAACTATAACACATTCACACTGACATTTTAAATTTGAATTACAGATAGAACATGTGTAAAATAACTCTCTGAGAGCTGTCTAATGTATCATAAAGCATTTTTAGATAATAATATATTAAGTGATATGTCTCCTAATGTAACTCCTAATTAGACTCTTTGGGAAGCTACTTTTAATGTGTCTTCCCAAGAGACTTAATTTAGCAAGACACTGTAGCTTAGACACTGTGTTGAACTCAGCATATATTTGATCTGCTATAAAAAAAGCAAAAAAGTTGGCCAAACCTCCTGCATGATAATGGATACCGACACCAGCTTTTGGAATAAGAGAGTGCTCAGTCCTGGCACAGGGAAGTTTAATGGTACCAGAAAGAAGGCAACAGATCTCCTTTTCTCCCGTACTAGCTATATGGTTCAACTACCTCTTCTCTACCCAACAATAATGAAAAATTCTCTCTCCAAGGTGCTGAAATCCCCTTCACTGAATGATTTCAGTGAGTTTCTTAAGAGTCTCAGGATGGACTCCATGGAAGAGACTGGAGCTTATCCCTTGTTTTATAGGCAAAGAGTCTGAAACTCAGAGAGGAAGTGACTTGGCCAAGATCACGTAATATATTTCCAAGTTAGATTCTCTTCCCACTCCTCCTAGATGTTGATAATTCATGTGTCCCCTGAAGAAACCCTGATATGTACATACAGGTATTTGGATAGTAATATTTCCTACATAATTGATCATAGACACAGCCCGGACAAATGAGACTCTTGTCTGTAGCTGTAGCACTTAGTCTAGAAAAACAAGAAGAGTAAGAATTAAATGCAATTTAGAACATCCAGGAGAATGCTGAATAATAATAGCTGTGAATATCACAATGAAATTTCATCCCTCCATCCCTGGTCCATATGTAAGGGCGATGTTAGGTATTTTAAAACAGTCCTTGTCCTGAAGAAATTTACTGGCAGGGGGGTAGGAGAGTAAGGGACCACATGCATAGATAAGCAAGGCCAGAAGTAATGCGTCATGGAGGAGGTCAGCCAAAGCCTTTAGGAATATCTGGGGAAAGAGACACTACCAGAGAATGAGGGAGTTCTTCAAGGAGGAGACAGTGACTCGAGTCTGAGAAGAACAGAGACTTAAAAGCAAGAGGTGAAGAGGGGCTGAGGGACTCTGGGAGAATTCATGGATGGGAGAGATGGGAATGGAACACAGAGGTCTGGGAAGAAGCGGGCCAGACACCCAAGGACATGGCCACAGATGGACTTCATGGGCTCAGAGACCAAGAGTAGAAAAAGATCTGAGGGCCAGAACCCCTGCTTTATTTTGCAATTGCAGAGAGATGAAGCAATTGTTCCCAGGGCAACGCTGTTCTTCAAAAACAAGTTACAGTTCAGATCAACACTGGGCAGCCCTCCCATCTTGAGGCAGTAGAAGCTATGGAAGGATTTATATTTAAAACATCTCATCTGAAGAAATTGACATAACATTTGTCTATGCATATGTGTGTATACATCTATGTCCATATCCTCCCTCTCTGGATCCATCAGCTGATCTGCCTACCTGTATATCCCGGGTGTTCCCAAAGTCTTAGTGCTAAGCTATTAAAATATATGTGTATATTAATTCCTATAACCCTCCAAAGAAGGGCTTTTATAGTCGGGGAAATGATTCCCTCTTGAATTTCCTTTCTTAAAACATTTTTTTTCTTCATTAGCATTAGAGCAGATCTGGACATGCAGTATAAGTCACATCTAATATATATCACACAATAGACGTTATGGGACTATGTATATACATATGTAACATAGGGATATATTTTGCTGTGAGCACACTGTATTTATGTGCTATAACTTACACATGCATACACATACACATATATACATATAGAATAGGAACCTATCATTTTTACTTTTCCTTCTTTGGTTCTGTCAGGACCAAAACCCGACAAACAATTCATAAAGCCTATCCAAAGAAAGACTTTTATAGTTGGGGGAAATGATTGCCTCTTGAATTTCCTTTCTTAAAACATTTTTTCCTTCATTAGCATTAGAGCAGATCTGACCTGCAGTATACATTTTTTAAATTGCAAGTCATGATTCTTTTAAAAATTTATAGCTCTCTGTAATAAATAATACTTGTGAATTTATGTATTTTGATTAACGTGGACAATCAAAGAATTTTTAAAAGTAAAGAAAGTGATTTTCTTTTTATCTACTTGGATTTTTTAAATGTGAAATCTTTTGTCAGGGAATATATTTTAAGTAGGGGACTATAATGTAGGAATACTGTTTTTTTAAAAAAAAAAGATGAAATTTTAATGTGACACTGGATTGAATTTGTTTCATGTAGTGATTTTATCTATTACGCTAAGCAATAAGAAAGGGTTTCCATTTGTTTTTGTGGCTGTAATAATTTTCAGGGATATGTATGTGAATACATCAGTTGAGAATATGTAATTGATTCTTTTGATAATTTTCAGTCTAAAATAATATAAAAATTATATGTAGAAATGAATTTATATAAATGACATTTTTCATAATGCTTAGGGCTCACATTTCTTTAGATCTTTAGATTTGTAAAGTGTTTTCCCTTGCAAGTAGATTTCATAGTTAAAGAAACTGAGGCTCATGAAGTTTATTTGGGTTGTCTGGGGTCACACAGATACAAAATATGGATTTAAGTTGAAATCTATTTCAAAATCCTGCCTGCTTTATTGGAGTCCAGTAGCATGCTTTAGCATGCTAAGGCACTAGGTGGCATAATAATAATGATGATAATAATAATAATTCACAAGCACTGGGTCTGGTGTTGAGAGACCCGAGTTCAGATATGACCTCAGATACTTACTCATTACATCATCCTGGGCAAATCCATTTAAGCTCTGACTGCCTCAGTTTCTTCAGCTGTAAAAAATGAGAATAGCACCACCTGCCTCCAGGATTGTTATGAAGATCAAATGACATAATATTTGAAAAAGTGCATAGCATATGGTACGTGGCAGGTCCCAAACGAATGCTCATTCCCTTCTCATTCCTTTTTATGTGGGTGTTGGAACATACAGCCTAATCGTTGTCAAAAAGCTAACTGTGATGCACTGGAATTTTACTGCTTGTTTTAGTTCCTAGATTTCAGGGCATGTGATTTCATGTTAAACGTACAGTCGTGAGGGGGTGTGTTAGAACCATCTTAAACCAGCTCCGAAAAGCTGATTGTTAAATGTTTTAGGGTGAACATTTATACCTTAGAAGTCAGAAAATGCTACAAATCAAGGTTTTCTTAATGTCTAGACTTAAGAAAGTATTGGAGAAAATGTTAATGGTGCAGATTATACCTAAAGACAAAGAAAAATGAATCATTTTCAAACACAGTCATATATGTGCTATATTTCCTTACATCATCATTAAAATCATCATGGTACCTAATAAAAAAGTTCTCCCTTTTTCTTTTCTTTTCTTCTCCCTACCCCTCTCACAAAACCAGTAAGAGTGGAACTACCTATGTGTTGTTTTCAGTTGTGACTGCTGTTTATTATTTAAATATACACAATTATTTTTAACA
The DNA here is from genome assembly GCF_902635505.1 of Sarcophilus harrisii. NCBI lineage: Eukaryota > Metazoa > Chordata > Mammalia > Dasyuromorphia > Dasyuridae > Sarcophilus > Sarcophilus harrisii. The sequence goes on from NC_045431.1 coordinate 11,164,896, forward strand.
GCCAGAGGGACAGGAAGAAGATCAAAATCACATCCAAATTACAGCTAGAACGCTCATTTTCCGAGCATGTTAACAACTCTCCATTTGTACTCACCTCCCTGTGGAAAGAACTGAGAGTAAATCTCTTTGAAGGTTTCTTCATTAACAACACCACTGGGACATTCCTAAAGAAAGTTACAGAGAAGCAGTATGAGTGAATTGTCCATAAAAATGATTTTTTATGCTTTTCTTTGGAAGGGGAGCTGTCCATACCCTGAATCTTCTGTCCTAGAAAAAGTAAAGGTGTAACATTTATTTGGAAGAAAGAAAACAGCTTACAGAGACCTCACTGAGCCACACAGAGATAGGATGGTATGGTGGATAGGGTATTTGTATCAAAGGAAGAGCTGCATTCAGATTTTGCCTCCGACACATAGTGGCTGTGTTACCCAAGACAAGTCAGTGTTCTAGGCAACTCCAAGTTGCAGAGAAGGTGCTGACCTGCACTGGTGGAGGGTGTTTCATCACTCAGGAGAGCTTTATACTATTGAAAACAAATCTAATCCCTATCTCTGTGAGCCATACGCTTATCTTTGAGTCATATAGAATGAAAATGTATGTAATATACCATTTCTGTATCTCATTTTTGACCCTGGTTTCCTTAAAAATTCTTCCATCATAAGGCCACATCTTAAAAAGCTTAAAAGAAAAAAAAATTCAGACATTCTGGGGTTTGAACAGAAACAAAGGTTAGGGGCTAGCAGTATATCCCCTTACAAAAATGACAATGTCAGGTACTTAAAAAAGAAGAAAGTTCATAAATATCACAAAAAGACTTTACAATAACTGACTCAGATTTTCTGGTCAAAATAGCTTTTTGAGTCTTGACACTAGAGGAGTGGCAGAAACATCTGCAGTGGCAAATGGAAACCTTCATTTCAAATCCTACAAGAGGGATTTCTTTCTTAGTTCCTTATCTCCCCTCTTCCCTCTCCCTCCCCTTGTGTCTCTGGTTCTTACTGATTGTCAAGCTCCAATCGGTCATTGTTTGGGCCCTGATTAGTTCAGAGTAGTTTTGACCAGAAATCCTGAAGATATTCCACTTTCAGATTAATTTTTTTTCTTTATTTTGACTAGGTAAAAGAGGCCATTCTTTTCCTCAATTCTTACCTGGCCTTAATCACTGACTGGGAGCTGAGACCTGTTAAAGACCTGAGCTTAAAAAGGTCAAGGTCTCCCACTGCACCCAGCGCCATGTCCACTCACCCTGATCTATATCAGGCCACTGGATCAGGTGGCTCTGGAAGGAGAAAGTGAGGCTGGCAGCTGCACACAACCCTCCTCACTTAAATCCGACTCACTTACATCTCCTGACATCGTCTTCCTGAAGTCCTGGTCCTTCTTGAGAAGGAAGGATAAACAACAACAATAACATCCCATTTATACCATGTATATCCCCCTCACTAGAATATGAGCTCCTTGATTGCTGGGCTGGTTTTTCCCCCTTGCCTTTCTCCAGCAAGACCAGGCAGGTAGTACGTATTCAATAAGTGTTTGTTGACTGATAGACTTTTACATATTGAAAACATATGGTTCAGTGGCTATGTCAACACAAGCCATCTGTTTCTAATAGAAATAAGAGCAGAAACTTGAATCTTGGCTAAGTGGTGGTGAGTTTATGGAGGGTCAGAGATGGAAGCTTGTAGGTGAGTGAAAATGCTGTTGACAAGAGGTGAGGATGATTAGTGAAGAAAGGCAGGAGTCCTTTGGATCACCAAGTCTTCCTAACTACTTTTGGTCATTAAGTTGATACGATCACTTCCCTCCATAGTGTAAAGAAACACTATTTCAAAAGTCACACGGTGTAGGGAGTAGGTAAAAATAGCACTGAATTTGGATTTGGAAGACCTGGTTTTGAATTTGAACTCTGCCATTTATCAGCATATACTTTGAACAACTACTCTCAATCATAATTTTCATAGCTGTAGAATGGGGGAAATACTATTTTTAATATCTATCTCAAGGGAGTGCTGTGAGGATCAAAATATTATAGGTAGCCTTTATCTTTAAGTTCTTTTTTATTTTTTTCTCTTTTTTCTTCTATCTTAGAATTCAGAATTAGCTTCAGATTTAATAAAAGCCATTTTGTTCACCTCACGAACAACCTATTCACAACAGAAAATGCACACAAATAATAGTAATGATTGCTTTCATTTGTCTGGCATTTTATAATTAAGAAAACTTTATGGGTGACTTAGAAAAAGGGAAAAATAAGAAAGGAACTGAAAGATAAAGGTTGTCCATCAGCCGGGGAATGGACGAATAAGTTGTGATATATGAACATAATTCAGTATTGTGCATGGTAATCGACAATTTAAGAGATTTATAGATAACAGATAATTTAATATAATAAGAGAATTATAGGAAACCAAAAATTTACAAAAGAAAGTAAGCATGCTCAGGAAAACATGCCCAGGGACATGTGTAAAATATGAATAGTAATATTCACTTTTCTTGCTTATGTTTTTTAGGGATAAAATAATGAATGTCAAAACACACTGAAAATAGAAAAATACCCCAATCCTAAATTTACAGAATCTGAGTTACTGAGACAATAGAGATCATTCACTAATAGATAATTACAGAAATTATCGATTAAATCTTTAAGTGTTCAAGTATCTTTTATTTGAAAACCTACAACTCACTATCCCTCACTATTATCACTAGGACATTTTGATTTTTATAGTTAAATGTTTTTTCTTAACCGAAAGGAAATGTATTTTAACCTCAGATATTGGGTCCAATATTGGTCACTGTCTTTGACTCGATTCTGCAAAGTTTTACCTTTATTTGTGTTATTGGAGTCACTATGTATAATTTTTTTTTCTCTTCCTTCTTTACTCTCCCCTTCAGTTCACACAAATCTTCCCAAGCTTCTTTGTGTCTGTGGTCTTTGTCTTTGTCTTTCCCGCCCTCCTCTCCTCTCTATTTTATCTTGGATATTTATTCCTTTGATGCAATAATTTCCTATTTGATTGATATACCAATATATTTTAACCATTCCTTCAGTTGTTGACCCCAGCTGTTTATTTCCTTGCTTTTTGCTACTACAAAGTTTCTAGTGCAGAGTCTTTCCACACTTTGGGGGCGTGCTCCTTGGCCAGCAGACAGTCCCTTGCTTCTCTGACCTGTCCCTGAAGGCATTTTGGCTTGGCGAGCCCTGCCAGGACTTGTCTCCCTGCTCTCATCATCTTAAAAACTCAAGGTCCTGTCCAAGCCACAATGAGAGCTCCCCTTTAGGGAAAGGGACTAAAATAACAACAATAAAGATGTTCATATAAACAAAAGAATCTTCAATCCTTTAACTCAGGTGACAACATTTACTGGCAGTGGTTGGAAGAGTATATTAGGTGTGTGAAAGTTTGGGAAACACACTAAGAGAAAGAGTGCTGGGTTCAAGACTGGCCTCTGAGACTCAGTTTTGTGACATCAGTCATTAATCTCTCTGAGCCTCAGTTTTTTAATCTGCCCAAGTCCAGATCTCTTTGAGCCTCAGTTCCCTCTTCTGTAAAATGAGCATAATATTGCCTGAGCGACGACATACTTTTAGAGTTGCAAAAGCAAATGAAATAACCAATGGAAAATATCTTGCAAACTTTAAACCATGATATAAATGTCAATTATTATATTACCATTACCAGTACCATCACTCAACTCTGAGGCTTGGTTTGTTCCTCTGTAAAATGGGGATAACAATGAGAAGTTTTCCCTTCAGAAAGCTCTTGACAGAAAAGCACTTTGCCGACCATATATAAAGCACCATATAAATGGGAGTCATTATCATTATAAGAGCAACCTGACAGACTAAATGGAGCTTCACGGAAATATTCATGTATGAATAGAAAATTTTTTTTGCATAACTTCATGGGTCTCTAACCCTATTATTCTTATAAGAAAACCACTCGGCTCATCTTATGTTGGCTTTTTTTATCACTGATAAAATGCTGTAGAAATGACTGCAAAAATATTCCCATTCGGATCAACATTCTTGCCACTCTCTGGCTCTTTAGCTTATTATTTGACTCCCAGGTTCTACTGGCTTTGTTTCTACCAGCTCATCAATCCCCCCTCTTCCCACCGTTTCCATTTCTTGTATTTTAACTCTTCTTTCCTCTGTTTCCTACTCAGCACTTCATGCTTGGACTATTGTCCAGCTGATAGAACTAATATCTCCTCTCTCATTGCCATCTCTCCATTCCAGATCATCCTCCACCCAGTTGTTATAATGACCTTGTTAAAATGCAGTTCTGGGCCTGTCACACTCCTGCTCAATAAGCTCCAGAGGCTCCCTATTACATCTAGGACTAAAATCTAAAATTCTCTGTTTGGCTTTCAAAGCCCTGCATAAGCTCATCGCTTCCTTCCTTTCCAGGCTTCTTCCACCTTACTCTCCTGTACACTGAATGTCTTCCTTGTTATCCTTCACACAGGGCACTCCTTCACCCAAGTCCGAGGGTTTTCACTCACTGCCCCCTTTCCCTCCCCATCAGTAATCCTATTACCCAGGTTTCCTTTAAGTCTCAGTTGAAGCCCTACGTCTTAGTAAGCTCACTCAATCCTCCCTGATCTTAGTGGCTTCCATCTGAGAGTATTTTCAAATGATCTGATTTTTATTCCAGTTGTTTATGTGTTGTCTCATCACACTCCCTCCCATCCTCTTCCCCAGTAGAAGGTAGTTGATCTCCTTGAGAACATGGGCTGTCTTTTATCTACCTTTCTTTGTATCCTCAATGCTTAGCGCAGTGTTTGGCACAAAGGAGACCCTTACCGTTATTTGTCCTTCATTCTTGAAGAGGACAATGACCTTAGGGAGGTGATGCTATGACAGGCAAGAGAAGTGGGTTTGAGTGAGGGGGAAGGGGCTGTGTACGGTCTCCTCTGGAGCCCTCTGGGTCTGGTGGCCAGATAGAGATCAGAATGAGCAGGTTTTTGATAAAAGTTGATCAACTGCTGAATTACTGGATGTCTTGGAGTCAATAAACATCTATTTTTAAACTTCACTGATGACACATAATAAAATAATAATAATAATAATAATTGTTATAATTGCTTGGCATTGGGGAAATCATTGAATTGTCCTGAGTGTTGATTCCTCACCCATAAAATGAGAATATTAAGTCCCAAAGTACCTACTGCATAGCTCCCTATTAGGGACGAGTAATTTAGCTCTTGCCTGTAAAGCACTTCACAAATCTTAAAGCATTATGGAGAGGGAAGCTATTGTGCTTACAATGGGCAGCTAGTCAGTTCCTAGAGATACAAAGGGAGGTAAGTCACAGTACCCATCCCCAAGTAGCTTATACCCGCGTTGGCAAAATAAAACATGAATATAAACAAGTAAAATGCAATACCAGCAAGGGATAGACATGGGGAGTAGAGATGGAGCCAGTCATCTCAGGCTAAAGATCCTTGGAATCAGTCTGACGTGAAGTGAGACTAAATAATCAGAATCACAATGGAGCCAGGAGGAGGTTTTGCTTTCCAGGGAGCTTCATGCTAATAAAATCTCAGGTCCAGTCCCTGTCCCTCAGTGGAAGCCCTCCAGAGATGCCAGAAGGGGACCTGACTTTCTCCTTAGCTAGCTTCCTATTTTAGTGACTAAACAAAGTTAAAATGAGAAGAAATCTCAAGCTCATCTTGCCCAGATCCTCATTTTCTGCTAAGGAAACAGGAGCAAAGATAAGAAGTCATTTGCCTTTAGTCACACAGTTATTAACAGAGAGGGATTCAAATCCTTCTTTAGGGCTCCTGTCCTCTCTCATGCAGGCTCTCACATGCATGTTACAATGTCATAGTATATTACATACATGTATCACATATGCTATACCACACAATTCATATTATATTATATAATGAGTTACAGAGTATAATATAATATATTACCTGCTATTAAATGCTACTATGAATCTGGTTATTGCCGAATGGACCGAATGGACACAATGCACCGAAAACAGCAACAATGACAAAAACCCCAAACCCAATTTTTTTTCTGCAGACCCAATCTGATTTTCCTTTTTGTAGCTAATTGCTTTTTGCATCAGTGTTTCTATTAACAAACAGATCATATATGAAAGCAAACAACTATGCAATTACCTAATATTTAATACTACTTGAAAGTTACAAAGTACCTTACACATATCTCATTGGAATTTAAGTACTTTTAATTCATTTTTTCTTTTCTTTTTAAGTAATAGTTTTTTTAATTTTCAAAATATATGCAAAGAGAGTTTTCAACACTCACCCTTGCAAAGCCTTGCGTTCCAATTTTTTTCTTTCCCCCTAGACAGCAAATAATCTATGTTGAACATGTACAATTATTTTATACCTATTTCCACATTTATCCTGCTGCACAAGAAAAATCAAATCAAAAGGGAAAAATGAGAAAGAAAACAAGAAAGAAGCAAACAACAAAATGGTGAAAATACTATGTTGTGGTCCACACTCAGTCCCCAGAGTCTCTCTCTGGCTGCAGATGGTGCTCTCCATCACAAGACCATTGGAACCGGCCTGAATCATCTCACAGTTGAAAAGTAATTCGATTTTTAAAGAAGAGGAAGTTCAGGGTCAGAGAGGTCAAGCAATTTGCCGGCTGAAGCTATATTGCTGTTATGTGGTCAGGTCAGCTACGTGAATGTTCTCTGTTGGCTCTCTCCATGATCCTGCTTCTTCCCCGCCCTCCACCCCCTCATCTCCACTCAAGAAATTCCGCTGTCTTGCTGTTGTCTCCAAGATCAAATACAAAATGCCATTTGACATTCAAGGCCCTTCCTAACCTGTCCTCTCCTACCTTCCCTTCCTCCTCTTCATGTACTCTTCAATTCAGTGACAGAGGCCACTTCCTGTACAAGGCCCTTCATCTGCCTGTATTTTGTTCCGGCTCACTGAATAACAGCAGGTCTCTTATTCCTGAATTTGAACATTTTTTAACTTAATTTGCTTATTGTGAAATTATGAATTCTGTCTCTAACGGAGCCCACTCAGTTGAGCTATTAGATTGTCAACAAGGTTCAAGTCATGGCTCAGGAAATCACTGGATAAGTTACTTCTCAGCAACTTCTTAGTGACTTATTAGCAACGTTCACTGGATAAGTTACTTCTTAGTAATTTTTTAGTAACTTAGTAACATTACTTTCATTGGATAAGTTACTTCTTAGTAATTTATTAGTTACTTTCATTGGATAAGTTACTTCTTAGTAATGTTTACTGGATAAGTTACTTCTTAGTAACTTATTAGTTATATTCACTGGATAAGTTACTTCTTAATAATTTCTTAGTAACTTGCTAACAGTACTTTCATTGGATAAGTTACTTCTTAGTAACTTATTAGTTACTTTCATTGGATAAGTTATTTCCTAGTAACTTATTAGTTACTTTAATTAGATAAGTTACTTCTTAGTAACTTATTAGTTATGTTCACTGGATAAGTTACTTCTTAGTAACTTATTAGTTATGTTCACTGGATAAGTTACTTCTTAATAATTTCTTAGTAACTTAGTAACTTAGATGTCTCATCTAAACCTTGAGTAGCCATGCAGCCCCATGGGGAAACTTGTTACCAGAAGACCCGGCCTTGCCCCTCTCTTCCTTTGGGAACCTGGTATTCTTCATTTCCTTGTCCATAAAACTGAGGGGCTAAACTAGATTGCACCAAAATCCCCTTTCAAATCTTAAATTCCCATTACATATAGATTGACCTATATACATACAAATGACAAGAATAATAAAACTTATATATTATGTAGCAATCTAAGAATTACAGAGGACTTTCCTGGAAACTCACATAACATCATTACTCCCATTTTACAAATGGTTCGACAAGACCATTTTTAGCTGATGTCACACACTGAGTGAATGGCAGGAGTAGAAAGCACAGTTGGCTCCAAGCCAATGGTCTACCCACTGTGAACCTTGGTGGGTCTCAGGTCTCAAGTGTCCTGCATATCCTGGAGCTATGCAGGAAGCATAATTTTTTTTTTTATAATGAAGATATAGTGTTTGCCTCCAATGAAAAACTGATCTGACATTGATTTGGGAGAATCAAGCCCCGTTCACTCCTAGAGTATTTCTGGATTGGAAGATTATTTTCAGTAATTATGACATTTATCAATCTATTGCTTAAACTAATTTGAAATGTTTTAAAACAGATCTTCTTTGCCCATGTAGCCATATATCAATGAATCTGAAGGCCCTAGAGGACAAAAGCTATGCCTTATGCTTCTTTAGTTTTCCAATATCTGATACAAGAAATACAACAAAATTTGATTTCAAATGATTTCTAGGGAACTCTGATGATCAAAGCTGAGTCTCCAAGTTTTGAAGTTTATCATTTGATTATAATATAGCAGCACAAGAGGGCAGCAGTGCTCTCTCTGTTGGATCAGAAAGTCTAGTTACAATTACAATTCTGTTAGAATGATCTTGGACTCAGTAAAATCACCTTCCACAGAATTGGGAGCAGGAAGGGAGTTTTGCTGGCCTCATCATCAACATCTATAGGATTTCTCCTCTTTTCAGAAAATATTTTAATAAAAGAATGTTCCAGCTAGAAGCCATCTGAGGGTCATTTCTTGTCCAATTCTCTATTCAACTAAAAAAAAAATTCTTTGATCCACTGACCTCCTATACAATGAGCTCCCAGCCACTTTTGTTCCCCAGAATGAATGAAATTCCTTCCCCATACCAGGAGGGCACTAAGAAGATGCCCATCGATGCTGAAGGGCTCGTTTCTCAGCTTCCTTCCCATTTCCTGATTGACCTAAGAATCACTTCCCTCATTTAGTTCTCAGATGGATCAGGGATTTCATCAAATGGGGCCTGCCTTCCAATACCAGCTTCTGCGTCCAGCACGTCTCATGTCTTTCCTAAAGTTTAACATGGGGAGCCACCCCATAGGCTGAAAGCCTTCCTTCCTTTTTCTTCCCATTGCAAAAAAAAAAAAACCCAGCAAAAACAACCCCCCTAAAAAAACAAAGGAACACCCCATTCACTTAAATGACCACCCTTGCTCTTCCTTTTCAAGTCCATCTTCTCTTTCTATCCAACAATTCTCTGATGGCACTTTCTTTATTCATCTTGTAGTTTTTTTGCTATAGTATCTTCCACTGTGGAATAGTGATAATAGTAATTTACATAATGGTATTCATTTTTCAAAATGACTTTGTAAAAATCTTTGTAAGTCACAATAAGGCTGATGGACTCGGGGAACACTGAGGGAACACAATGGGAACCAGAGCACAAAACATAAAGGAAAAACAGGACTGGAGGTGAGAAGCAGAGTTTAGGGAAGCGGCTAGGAGTCTGTATCAGGGAAGGCAAGACCTTGGAGTTAGGAGATTTGGGTTGGGGGTAATGATCCCATCTGTGAGGGGCTAAAGTAGAAATGAGATGGAAGCCATGAAAGTCGAGGAGGAGGAACTGAGAGACTAGAATTTCAGAGGTGACAATCAACTTGATTGCTGAAGCTCCCAAAGGGGATGGCTAAGATTGAGGTGTAGAAGAATACCACAAATCAAAGCAGAAATAACCAAGGGAGAAGAGCACAAAACATCCTGGAAGCTGGTATGTGACAGAAGGACAAAGCTCTGGGGTTTGGTGATATAGAAAGATGGCATGAATTTCAAGAGACTTCATAATTGTAATAATGTAGATTCTTGTTGGACCATATATGGAGTACGTGTTCTAATTCTGATTGCCATATTTTAAAAGCAACCTTGACAACTGGGAGTATCCAGAGGAGAACTAGCTAGGGATCATCCTTGGAACCACAGCATGTATGCTGCCAAGTTGTAGAAACTGGGACTGGGACTGCTTAGCCTAAAGAAGAAATGGCTTTAGATGCGATTTGACAACTGTCATAAGATACTCAGACATATCACTTTAACCCCAAATTATGCAAAGACAAGTCTGGTTAATAACATGGGTTAGCTAACCAGGTAATATAGTTTCTTTCTTAAAAAAACAAGATTTAAATGACCATAAAGTAATGAGACTAACATTCTTGGGCTGGTAAACTCATTTTGTTTAATATTCCTCATAGAGCTATTGGAGTCCAAAACTGTTTTGAGCAAAGGCAGATCATAACTCTCTCTCTGTATATATATGTATAACTCTATAGCCTCCCAATGGATCGATTTATTTGAATATATAAGTTCTAGTACATTTTATATTAAAACCATAACACTCTATAATCCACATTTTCTTAACTGAGTTTATTGCAATAGGACTTTACCAATGAGATCTAATTAATTTAGATACCCCAAAAGGGAGAAATGGTTGAACATTACCATATCAATTTTATTAATGGAAATGGCAGATTCAAACCAAATGCAGGGGATTCTTCTTGTTGATTCCAAACATTATGATAATTAGCTCTGATAAAAAAAAAAGTAGGACCAGACAAGCCTTATTCAAATTAAAAAATAAAACAAACAAAAAAAATCATAGCAATAAAAAACCAAGCTCTTATCCTTCCTCTGTAGTCCCAGACTCTATCAGGTGTGGTCTTGGGACAATTCCTTGAGAAAAGTAGTTCTCAAAGTTGTTTTGATTGTACTATTCTACATATATATATATGCATATATATATACATACACACATGTATGTGTATGTATGTATATATATATGCATATATATGTAGAATATATATTCTACATGTAGAATATATATATATATATATATTTATATATGCATTATTATATATGTATATATGTATGTATGTATTTGGATCTGTGATCCAGAAAGGCCAATAAGGACAAAGACTGAGTTAAAAACCCCATCAGTTTTGGAAAGTAAGGGATGATTGGGGAATTTAAAGAGCTTAGCTTCCACTGAATAAGAATAAGGATAAGAACTTAGTGGTCTTTATAGAAATAGGGAAACATATAGTAATCACAGCTCATCCATTCCTGTTCCCCTTCTGCTACTATAGTTCTTGCTGAAAAATGAAACACAGGTATGATAGGGGGATGGGAGAGTCACGTGGAACGCAAAACCCACTGTGGTAATTGGGGAGAAGAGAATGAGGATGAAGTAAGGGAGGGGCTGTGCAAGTTTACAAGTGTTGAAGGGCCTAGATTGGGATAGGAGAGCCAGGAACCAGCCTAGCAATGGAAGGCCAGTGGACAGGGCCCTTAGTGTGCAAGAAGTGAAGGAAATAGTTTGGTTGTGTTGGAGACAAACCTATAGATTTTGTGTGGAGGGAATGTGAGCTATCTTCTTATCCTCTGACTGGTTACTCCACAATCCATGAAGACTTTCTTGGTATTATGCCATGGACCCCATTTTGGAGACTTCTGCACAAGAGGGTTATAAAAGAATAGTCCTGGTAAAAGAACACCAATCCATATGCTTTGGTATCTCCAAATAAGGGCTTGAAAGCAACTTCAAACTTTCTGATTTTATCTTGAACCCTAAAGCCCATTTACTCTTCAAAATTAGTCAGTCTTATTTATCATTACAGTTTTCAGAGCATTTTCCACAAAGAATCATAGCAACTTTAAACCTGGAGAGACCTTGGAAGTGATCGAGTACAACCCAGACTCATGCAGTAATGTTCTCTGTGACATCCTGGATAAACTGTGATCCAGCCTTCCTTGAAATGCTGATGAAGAACTTCTTCCACCTGCAATCTACCTCTTACTAGTTCTCATTTTCAGGAAGTTAGCCAGCTGGCAACAAGTCAAATTAATAATTAATACCAATTTCACTTCTAGCTCTCTTGAAGGTGTATTGAGGTCAGGGGGTATGGCAAAATCATCCCCCTTTCTGTTGATTATATCAAGAACAACAGGTCTCAGGAAAAAGTGGTCTCTAATTGAGGAAGTTACTGTTTATTATGAATAGGGTAGGATACCCTTGGTTCAAGACTGATTTTCCCCCTGGGTAGAACTTTGAGAGAACTTAAGAGGCTGCCCTTAACTCTTATGAACACGGAGATGAGCAGGTCTGGGTCTCCATCAGAATGTGTATTAAAAGGAAATAAAACCTTTAAAAATGTAAACTGACTAAAGAGCAAGTCACAGGTGCGGCTTCAAGACACACAAAGCTGGGAGTCTTCTTGATCTTAGCCTTTTGGAAAGGCTGAAAAGGTAGTCGTTACTCTGGGTCCTGCTTCTCTTCAATTCTGGGGGAACAAAAAATATTTCTTGTCTCTTCTGCTTTTCTTGAGAGACAAGTGAATCTTCTCTTTTCAGGAATAATTAACTTTTGGATTATTTTAAAGAAATATTTTTATTACTTGGAAGTGATTTGGGGGGCATATTTATGTGAATACACAGGATTTTCAAGTCCATGTGTTTAAAAAGTATCAATTGGTGTTGGGTTAGTTGTTGAATTAAGACTTTCATCTATGCCCCATGTGGTAGTTTTCTATTAACTCTTAGTGTGTCTCTGCCTTCTCTGTTTTTCTCTCTTTATCCCTCATTTTTGTTTTGAAAGTTTAGCTTTCCAGAAGCTCTGCAGAATACCTTAAAAACTGTCTTTCTCCCCATTTCCATGACCCAATTCCACATAAAAGCCTCAAGAATATAAAGAAGAATGTATAGAATCTATTTAATGCCTCCCAGTCTTCAAATATCTTCCCATTACACCAAGTACAAGCGAATTTTCTCAATCTTCTGCTCACTTATCCTATTCCTTCCTTTCAGAATCCAGAAAGATATTTTTAGTATTATAAAGAAGGCATTGTGGTATAGTAGGTGAGAAAGTGCTAATTGTCTTGGATTCTGTTCATGACTTGGTCACTAATTAACTGATGAACAGTGTTGGTATACAGTAAGTGCTTACTAAATGCTTGTTCCCTCTCCCCTGAGGGAACAGCCTGAGTCTGGATAAGTACATTGAGAAATAGACATTATTAAGATATCCAGATCCAATAAAATAAAAAAAGCAGAGTAGTCTTCATTTAGAACTGGTAATAAAATAGTTAAAAATGTTTGCACTCCAACTACCTCTATCCTCTCCTTTCCTACCTGCCTTTAATTTTTTTTTGTGGCGTCAGGAGATAACAGCCAGCGATGAATGGAGAAGTTCCAATTTTTCTTAGTTATTGTCTCAATCTGTTTGACTCCAGGCACAAAAAAGCAATACATTAGTTGGCAATATGAAGGTTATCTTCCCAGCCAGAAGGGCTACACCATTAGTGTAAAACTCCCAGAAAGCCTAGGTGGTGTAGAAAGTAGATTAATCTTTAGAACACTTTAAATTCTCAGAAATTGTAGTGCCTTCTGGTCCCTCATTCTTTCTCATTATCTCATTATTATTTGTCTTATGGAAAACTAAAGATGAAAAGAGTATTGGGATCATCTGGCTTAACCAGTCACATTGTTAAATCATTTCTGGGCTAGCACGGAAGCTACCTGTCACCTGGTTATTTTACATATTGAATTTTACATGTTTCCAGGAAGCCGCAAGAGAGGGAGCAATAGAGGGAAGTCACAGAACATGGGAGAAAAACCAAACTTCCTTCGACTTAGCCCCACGATCTTCCCGACATGTTTTCTATTTCCAAGAACTTATCAGAAAATATAATCTATGAAGTTCCTGCCTTGGATGGACTGAAATGCATGACTATGTCTTAGATGCAAGAACGTGGGAGAAAATGAATGAGAGGCAGCTAAGAAATCCTTCCAGAGATGGCTTCCTCCAGCCTCCCAGTGATGGGATGATCCTATAAATGAAACTCCTTGGAACCTTCTTAAAAACAGTCAGACCTTGGACAGTGGAAGTTCTGAGGACTCCAACGCTAATTCAGCGGGAAACAAGTGGTCCAAACCGGTGCCATTCTAACTCTGATAGCGTGGCTCATCAGTGAATAAGGCGAGTAAGCAACACACATCTATTAAGCACTTATTGGGTATCAGGCAGGCACTGGGGGAGGTAGTGAGAATACAAATACAAAGTGTAAAATTCAAGGATAGTCTTAAACTTGTGGTAATGTAATCAATAGATTTTGAACCTGACAGGAATTTAGGTTCATGTAGTCTATCCTCCCAATTTTACAGATGAAGAAACTGAGGCTCAGAAAAAGTTACTTGCTCAGATTTGAGAGCATAAAAACTGAACTTAGAATGTAAGATCTTTAGTTTGCAAATGTAGTCCCTGTTGTCCTCTAATGTCCCATTATCAGGGATCACGTGTTCAATTTTTACCTCAATTGCTGTGAAGACACAGTTCCCTGTGTCCCCTGAGATAAATCACTCCTAACCCCTATTTCCATTTCTTTAAAATGAGAATAATAAGAGAGAATTTATAGGAAAATGCTTATCAGATGTTTCCTAAAGGTTCCTTCCACCTCTCAAGTTTTATCTTCCCCAAAGTTGTCACAGATAAGCCATTGAAATAATTCATTCAATTAGACAAACACAACTTCACTTAATTTGAATAGCAAAACAGTTCTGAACCTACACAGCCTTTAAGTACGAGTATAGGATAAGGGCAGTACATTTTATATTTATTTAATCTTAATTTTGAGTAAGATTAACTTGGGTAGAATGGAGATAAATTTTACAAATTTAGAAGAGCTTTCTCCTAAAGAAGATGGATATCAACTGCAAAATTACTGAATGACACTATTTCTTTATAGATTGGTACACACACACATACATACATACACAACATATATTTACATATATATTTGCTTTAACAAATAATCAAGATAATCAACCAAAAATTTAGAAGCTGCACTAAAGTACAAAATATTCTAATTAAAATAAAAGACTTTTGCTAATACAGAGTTAGAGAAATTTTAGTTTGAGCTGGAAGGGATTGCTACAGACTTTCTAGACCAGTAGTTCTCAAAGGATAGTAGTTCAGGGACTCTGAAGGTCATTAAACTCTTTCAGAAGGTTCATGAGAACAAATTTATTTTCATAATAATATGGAGACCTTTCAATTTCAAAGACATTACCTGTCTAAATAACTATAGACAGAAACAACAGTGTTTTGGAGGCTTTTCAATAAATTTTAAGAGTAAAAAAAGAGAATACCAAACAGTGTAAGGAGCGTTTGTCCTTTTGTCCTTGAAGAGGACCATGACATCAGAGAGGGGGTGCAAGTGGCTGGGATTTCAGTGGGGGAGGACTGTGCAAAGTCAGCCGCCTCACTCTCTTCTCCCGAGTCAGCTGTGACCAGAGGGAGACCAGGATGAGTGGAGATCGTGCTGGATGCTTGGAGTGATATAAAACTTGTTTATCTTCTAAGGTTCAAGATTCTACCAAGTTAAAAGTGCTCACGTAGCACATGGTGATGAGAGACTGAAGCTCGGGAGAGAGTTAAAGCTGTATATAGAAATCTTGGAATTATCTACATGAATATTTTACTGGAACTCTGGGAGTTGATGAGATTATCCAGTGAGATAGTATAGAGAAGGTTTTGTGTGTGTGTGTGTGTGTGTGTGTGTGTGTGTGTGATGGACTCCTTTGTCTATCTGCCTGAATCTATTGAATTTTCTCAGAATCTTTCAAATGAATACTATAAAATTCCCAGAATTACTAAAAACAAACACTCCCCATATCTCCCATGCCCCCCAAACAAAGCCCCCCAAACAAAAACAAAAAAATCCAATTATTTTGAAATAAAGGTGTTTTTTCCTCTCTAAGTTTATGGGCCCTTTGCATTCTATTCATAGATCCCATAGGGATGTGTGGACCCTGATAAATAATTCCCAGAAAAAAGAAGCGGGCCCTGGATGGGGCTTTGGGCCTGTCTTTATTCTTCTAACAAATACTTTCTAGTTGTTTATGTTTTGATGGGAGAACTCTCAAATATTTATACCTTCTGTAGTTACTGTGAATAAAATTTCTCCTATCTCTTGCTCAGTTTTGTTCATGATAGACAAGAGGGCTGATGATTGCTTTATACTCTGATACTTGAAGTTATTAATCGATTCATTTTAGATGAATATAAAGGGTTTTCTAGGCAGACCATTATATTTCCTGAAAAAACAAGCATCTGTTTCTCTTTTGTGCACATTCATTCTGAGTTTCTTTTTCCTTATTTTATGATCATAGCATTTCTAAAACAATATGAAATAGAATATCATAACGGACATCTTCATTTCCCCTTGTTCTTACTAAAAAGACTCATGGTGTTTATTACTAAAAGGGTGGCTCGACTTTAAGAGATGCTATTTGTCATAATTTTTAAAAGGACCATTTACTCTTATTTTTAAAAATAAAAATGGGTGCCATATTTTATCAAATGTATTGAATCTACTAATTGTAATCATGTGATTTTTGTTGCTTTCATCAGCAGTGTGGTCTGTTGGGAGGCAGCATGGAATAAAGAACAATAGAGGCAAGCACAGTGGCGGGAAGATCTATATTTAGTACACATTTTAGATCGCCGGTGGAGAGATCTTGACTCTTCCGTGACTTCTCACACAGCCATTTAAATGGAAAATCTTAGAGATCTCTTGTTAACATGAAAAACCGTATCATGCTTTCACGCCATAGTAGCTATATGGTATTTCTTGGTTGGAACAGTATTCTTTGAGTAAATAGAATTCAGGAAAGCTTTTAAATAAAACCATGTTTTATTAATCACCACAGCCTTTCCTACATTTATAGCTGCTAGCTAGCTAGATTCACATGCAAAACAGTATTTTCCCCCCTGATTCTTCTGAAGGCACACCATTCCTCCGGGCCCTCAGCTCAGCTACCATTCCTCCCCGCCTTCAGCTCAGCCACCATTCCTCTGGGTCCCCAGCTCAGTGATCATTCCTCTGGGTCCTCAGTATCCAGGGCCATTTCCATCCTCCTGAATCTGTCTGGCCAAAGAACCCAGAGGCTCCAGAGGGGAAAAGGAGGCTGGTGACGTCACACAGCCCTCCTCCATCTAATCCAATTCACTTGCCTCTTACACTATCCCCTCTCTGATGTCATGATCTTTGAGAAAAACAAATAATAGCAGATGCTACATAAAAGGTTGTTCTTTCTGAAACCTGCTGGTTGTGGGACTCCGGGCAGCTCATTTAGCTCCCCAACGGTCATCTGGTTGCCCAGTCATTTCAGTCCTTTCTGACTCTATGTGACCTGATTTTCTTGGCCAATGTACTGGAGCAATTTGCTGTTTTCTTCTCTAGCTCATTCTATAGAAGAGGAAACTGAGGCAAATAGGAGACAGTAACTTCCTGACTCCAGTTGAAAAAACTGCCTCTTGGGGTTCTGGGCAATCCTAAATTGCAAAGAAGATGCTGATTTGGGTTGGGAAAGGGAGTTTCCTTAGCTAGGGACAGCTCATGCGAGAGTCATCTCTGTGTATTCTGTTTTACATGTATCCCTTGTGAGAATCCAGGCTCCATGTGCCCCCTCCCCCCCCAAGCACAGGACACTGAGGAGATGCTGATTATTGATTAAGTCAGTCTGCAGCAGGTAGGACAAGGACCTCAGAAGAGAGCAGACCAGTGGTGTAGTGGACAAATTAATGGCTCCAGCACCAGGATGGAGACTCCCCTTCCTGAGCTCAAATCTGGCCTCAGATGCTTAACTAGCTGTGTAACCCTGTAGTCACTTACTCCTCTCTGCCTCAGTTTCCTTATTATGAAGACCAAGTTAGCACCTTGGATACCTTAGAATCAGCTGGAGTCAGGATAAGCAAAAGTCCTTGGTCTTTATTCATGGTCTTTAGGGGTAGAAGTGAATGCAATGGACGCAGGATGTCTGGGACCTTCCTTTTCCACCTCCACCTGCAACGTGACCCTGGCTTGTCTTACTCCACCCCCCTAATCCTTCCCACAATTCTCTGTATACACCAAAAGATTGAACCATCACAGAATAGTGGGAAGGGCCATTTTCCAAGCACATGCTAATAGAGTATTGTCCAATCAGTAATTAGCCTTAAGTGTTCCTCCTCTGATCTCAGTGCATCAACTCAAGAGTTTCAGCCCTTTACATATTTGCTGAATGAGCCGCAGAAGCAATGGGAAACTACCCCGATCTCTGACCCAAGGGTCTCCACATGACTGAAAACAACTAAACAACACAGAAAATTGGATTACTCATTTGAGAATTTGCATGTAGATGTGCAGTCACTATCCCACCTCTAGCTCCTCATGGCTCCATCTATGGGGAATTACTGATAGATAAATTAAAATACCATCTACATATCAAGCTGTGTCGACCTGGGGAGGATGAGATTCTTCTGAGACTCAGTTTATTTATCTGCAAATCAGGGCCAATAACACTGATCCAATCTCCCTGATTGGGTTGTTTGAGAGGATCAACTGAGAGAATTTATTTGAAAGGCTTAGTAAATTTAAGCAGATAGGATTCATATTTGTGCCAAATGACAGTTTTGCCCTTCAACTTATTTAAGTCCTTTTAATGGACTGAAACTTCATTTGAGTACCTTGGAGCTGTTTGAAGGGAGCTATAGGTATATTAAATACTTTATTACCTCTCTGATAGCTTTTTAAGATTTCATCTTCTGCTGCTGTTTGATTTTCTTTCTAGAAATCTTTGTCTAGTGCTCCTGTATTGATTTTGCTCTGCAGCACAAGCTAAAAAAAGTCAATGGAATGGGTTTCTGGAATCAAGTTGGAGATAAAAGCTTCGGCACCTTGGATTTCTCTCCTATTTAATTGACCGTTCCAATAGTAATTCCAGCCAAGTTCAATAGTCAGATTTCACCATACTTAACATGCCTTTACTTACTGTTTTTATTGGTGTTTGAGCATTTGGTTCATTACTATTCTGATGTTTGTTATCAATTATTTACGTTTCAGGATCCTATGCGAAGCTGTTAAAAAGTCTTTTTCGGCTTGCCGATTCTGTGTGTGTGTGTGTGTGTGTGTGTGTGTGTGTGTTTTGTGTGTATACACACACACACATATATGTATATATAAATGTTCTTACTCAGGACATCTCTGTTTTATGCTTCATTTACTTCATTATGTCCGATTCTCTCAGCTCTTTAGGCAGCTTGGGATAGTGGAATGAGAATGGATTCTGGAATCCAAAGAGCCGGGTTTGAGTGTGTCTCTGTGACTCATGTGGGAGTTTTCCTGAATCAAGTCATTTAAGTGACTTTTGGCCTCAGTTTCCTTCTCTCTCTGCTGTGCTTAATACATAGGTACTACCTACCGCAGAGAACTGAGAGGATCAAAAGAGAAATGTGGATCTAAAGGCATTATGCTGACATATATGAATTGTGTTGGTTTGGGGTTTTTTGGAGGGCGAGGGAAGGAATTACAGCTGTGGCTCTACTGCTGCCCAAGGGATTCTAAGCATAAAAATGCTTTTCATAAATGAGATGGGCAGCTCCTTTCTAATGGAGTTGTTTGGTGGCAGTTTAAGCTCATTTCCAAAAAGACATTATCAAAATGATGAGTAGGGAAGAAATACTTTGTGATCACATTGTTCATAACACCATAGAATACGAGCATGAGGACAATGGAGATCTGGTCTAATCTTATAAAAACATGAAGAAATTGCTCCAGAGAGAATTGCAGGAACTTACTCAAAGCAGTTTGGGAAAATCCAAATCAGAACTTGGATCTTTTAGCTCCTCATCACAATGATAATAATAATGATTTTCATGGCTGACCTTGTTAAAGTGCAATTTTGCAAATTGCCTTGAAGAGTTACCTCACTGGATTCTCATCTCAAAATAAGCACTTATTGCAAAGTACTCTTTTTGGGGGGAGGAACAAATGGGTGACTTTTTTCTTTATTTTCTTTTTAAATTTATGAACTAGAATAAGCATTTCCCAAACACAGTATAATAAAAAAAGATAACTGCATGTGAACTTGCGCATCTATTGTGTAAATTTTCTATTCTTTTAAAGTATTCAATAGTTATTATTTATATTCTTTCTTGATTTCATTTTTTCCCTCCCCCCCCATCCTACTATTAGCTACAATTAGATATGCTTGTATGTGTGTGTATGTGTGTGTGTGTGTGTATTAAGCTCATTCTATACATCTATTTATCAGGTCTTTCTCTGGATAGAGATAATAACTTCCTTCACAGGTCCTTTGTATTTGTAATAATCAAAATCACTTATTTATTCAAAGTGGTTCTTAAAACAATATTGCTGTTACTAAATACAATGTTCTCTTGAATGTTGCTCATTTTGATCTTCACTATTTCATGCAAGTATATGCATGTTTTTATTTTTTTAAAGATCATTGAGCTCATCATTTCTTATAGTCTAAATTGTGGTATATAATACAACTTATTCAGCCATTCTAAATGTACACAGAACCATCAAAGAGGAAAGTCTCTCTGTGAATGCTGATTAGAACCTGCTTTGCAAGTTAATATCTTAGTGTGCTGCCTAGAGCATGAAGGCAGCTATGATTTTTCCAGGGTCATTCAGTCAGTTTATATCAAAGATGGGACTTGAATCCTCTTCCTGAATCAGAGGGTGGATATTTGTTTATTTTATTGCCCCATTTTATAAATGAGTAGACTGAGAGAAGCTGAGGGATGTATCCATGGCTGCCTAAATAATACATGTGAGAATAAGGATTTGAGTCTAGAATTCGTGGCTGAGAAAAAGTAAACATCAACAGATTGAATCAATAGACTCTGAATGAATGTATTATTCAGTATACTATGAATCCTTTCTAAACAGTGAGTAGGAGAAAGTCCAGAGTGAAAAGAGATGATGAGATTGCTTGGTCTATGATCATCTTATTTTAGTGGATTGATCTTGGTAGATTAGAGGTGTCAAACATGTGGGTTGTGGTTGCCAAAGAATGGCCTGAACCAGATTAAAATGTAATTGGGAAATATTTAATAACACTGACAACAAATTCAATAACATTGACAACAACAATAATAAAACATAGATGATGTTCCATTTCAAAACTAAGTTAATATGTGACTTGCAGAGACCTTTATGTACAGTTAAATGGCCCCTATATCTATCTATCTGTCTATCTATATGTATCTATCTATTTATCTATATGTATATATATATATATTTGAGTTTGACATCATTGATCTACATAAGATCAAAGGTTTCATGCTCAAAATCTCAGATTATAAGATCTAAGATGGGAAAAAATATCTACCATGATTCTGGAATCTTGTTCCTGACCAGCTGCTATTTTTAAAGCCATAGGATCTGGTAATAACTGTTTTAATCAAACAATCCTGGATGTTAAAGGAACGAGCTCTTCTAGGAAATATACCACAATAATAACAAAAATGGCAGTGATAATGACAACAACAACAATAACAACTGGCATTCATCTCAGCCAAGGAGAAAGGATAAGGCATCTTTCATGTGAAACAGCCTTGCTTATCGGTAACATAGTCTTAAAATGAGGGTGATCTCCTGTATTTTAGGGAGTGAAATTGAGAAACTCCTTTTTTCTATGTCATGGTAATTTCCTTATTGCCTTAGTATAAGTAAACACTCAAGTTGATGGTGAGAATGACACTGTGAATCATCTGGAATTAGAATTCATCCCTCCGGAATATTTTTGGCAAAAAAAAAAAAAGATTAAGAAGAATCTAGGAGAAAGACTACATCCTTCAATTCAATCATTATTCTGATCTTTCTTGGAAGCTTACTTCTAGAATTTTAATAATAGGGCTCTGATATTTTCCCCTTAATCATTAAAGTGGTTGGGATGAGATTGAAATCACCACACTATAGTGGAAAGAACATGGTACTTGTGAGTTTAAGTCCTGACTTCACCACTTATAAACTCTGTGGTTATAGAAAAATCTCATAATGCTTCAGGCTCCTCATCTGTAAAATGGAAATAATAATATTTTTCTCCCTACCTCAAAAATAGTCATTATAAAGAAAATGCTTTGTAAATTTTAAAAGCAATTCATAAACATTAAATGACCACCATCAGCTGTGTTACTAGGAAATAAATTAACCTGCCTTAGCTATAAAGTGGGGACAAAATACTTGCTTGTAAACTATAAAGTACTGCAGAAAAAAATTTTAAATTATACTGTAAATCCTTGGAAAAGAGACCATAATGACAATGAAAATGACTCCTCCTCCCTGGAAATATGGCTTAGGTGAGAGAATATCACATAACTTATGATCACTGGATAACCAAGTCAGGAGGCAAAATCAATTAGCTCAGTTCTAGCATGAAGAGTGAGAATAATGATTTAAAAATCTGGCCCACTTATGAGTGTCTGTATCCTGGGTTCAGGCGATTCTGCCAATATCCTCTTGATAAGTATCTACAGAATCACTACAAAGAAATTTTTACATCCAGATACATTTCACTAACATTCACTTTATAAGTATTCTATACACAGAAAATTAATTCCATCTACCTAAGAAAAGATGTCCTATTCCCACTTCAGAGCAAGTGTCTGCTCTCAGCATCCTTCTTACATTTTCTTTTGCTAGTTTCATATCATTAATTGCAGAAATATTAGATTCCTTTAGGCCAGTGTTTAATGTTTCTTGGTTGATGATTACAAATACAGAGGTTCTAATGGCTCAACATTTCAATCCCTGGGATGCTTCATCATCATTTTTAATGGTGAATTTTTTTTTCTTTCCAATTGGACATCTGTTACTTAAACTCTATTCCCTACTGTCATTATAACTGACTCCGATTTAATATTTCATCAGTTTGAAGCAAGATGGAAAAGCTATCCTTAGACAGCTTGTGAATTGAAGTTTTGAGTTTGAATACAAGAGATCTTATTATGTATGCATGTATGTAATATAAATATTATATAAAATGGGATACAAATGTGTATAATGTGTTGAAAGTGTATGTAGTATATATACTATACACTAAATTATTGTAATATAGTATGTAGTGTGTGTATACACACATTTATGAGACAAATAGAATATGAATGGTGATAAGATCTGGCAGCTGGAAGAGATTTTTAATTTAATAAACATTCATTAAGCACTTAGTACATACCAGGGACGATGCTAATCTCAGAGAGATGCAGAAAGAGGCAAAAAAATAATTCCTGCCCCCAGAGAGCTCGCAATCTAATGCTAACCATTGGAAAAACTATCCATTTTTGTAAATGAAAATTCTACAGAGTTCATGCAGAGAGAAATAATTCATTTTGGACCCCCACTCTATTCTAATCAGTATTAATCATTTTGATAGAGTCATATCAAAGTTCTGTATAAAAGGCTCCAAAGCTGTGAGCAGCAGATTCCAAGTTCATTTGCTTAACTATAGGAAGCTAGCTAAATGCTCTCCACTCTTATGTTACCTTGTCATTGTGACCAAGCCCAACATGGCTGAGATCATAACTACCTGGAAAATCCCCCAAAATATATTTGCGCCTTCACAGTGATCATTTGTCCAATAGGAACAGATGACCATCTTCTGACCACTTAGATCACTGACTGACAGCCCAAATTAAGGAGAAACCCTTCCATCTTATATGGAGATATCCTTTGTTTCACCC
Source organism: Sarcophilus harrisii (assembly GCF_902635505.1). Taxonomy (NCBI): domain Eukaryota; kingdom Metazoa; phylum Chordata; class Mammalia; order Dasyuromorphia; family Dasyuridae; genus Sarcophilus; species Sarcophilus harrisii. Next base: position 11,188,302 of record NC_045431.1, read on the forward strand.
AATTTGTGACCCTGCTGACATATTATTTTTGCTTATTAAATGGAAACATGCTATAGTTGATATAGCTGTTCTGGAATGACTGGCTGCTGAGGATCATGAGTAAGATCTGAAGTCCCCTTCATTAGAAGGAACCATGGATTCTTCATTAAAGTGCCATTGGCTCAGACCTCTGCTTCAGTCTCTCTTATTACAGGTAGGATAATTTTAATCTCCCCAATACCATGTCTTTTAAAAAAATTAACCTCAAGAAAGTAGAAAAAAGTAGGTTTCTTAAAAAATAATTTGGATGAAGAGGTGGAAATCTATTGATTAGGAACAGTGTAGATTTACATTCTTTTTTTTTTTTTCTGAGGCATTTGGGGTTAAGTGACTTGCCCAGGGCCACACAGCTAGGAAGTGTTAAGTCTGAGATCAGATTTGAACTCAGGTCCTTCTGACTTTTAGGGCTGGTGTTCTATCCACTGAACCACCTAACTGCCCCTATAGATTTACATTCTTGATACAGATTTGTTTTAGTCTTATCGCAATAACAACAACAAAACATTAAATGAGATCATCTAGTAGCTGATCACAGAGACAGGAAGCCCTGGGTTCAAGACATAATATGACCATAGGAAAGTCAGTTAATTAACCCTTTGGCATCCTAGGCAACTCTCTATGATTCTATATCTGCCACAGAAAAATTGGAGAGCTGCTTTGGTAGAAGGAATTTCCTTCCTGGGAGTTCCCTACATGACTGAAATTAGAGATCTCTATAGCAGAAACAGTAAGAGAAAATACTTATGGGAAGAAGATAGGGCACTTAGTCAGGAGATAAGACTGGGAATTTGAGATATATCTGGGTTCAAAATGGCTACTTCTAGCATCCATCTTATAGGCAACAAAGTAAAGTTTAAGCTATCAGTGTTGTGCCATTAGCAAAGATACTGTTAGAAAGAGTGATGAAGTATCTCATGCACTAAAATGTCGAGATAACGGAAGCTTCCTATTTATACTCACTAAAATTTGAGTACTGTCCTCAGTAAATTAAGGGATTTGAGACTAGATAATATCTAGGGTGCTTTCTAGACCCCAAAGTTCATTGATCTGTGCTCCAATTCAGGGTAGGAAGGCAAATAGATAATATAAACTATAAAGCAACAGGCTATCACCTATGTACATATACAGACATATCTGTGTGTGTTGTGTACCTCAGAAAGAAATAGATTCCTAAATAAACAGAATCTCATTTTTAGTATTTGTTGTTGTTGTCTTGCATTTCCCATCAAGAATTTTTGTCTACACAGCCTCGCGTCATTAAAACTTTGCCAGGCTTTAGATTTAAGCACGTATAGACTGCACTTTTTATTTTTGAATTCTCTGACTGTGGTATGTATACTACCGGTGTTCCATTTTACTTGAAATAGATGATTTAGGTTAAAAAACAGCAATGACTAAAAGATAAAATAATTTATAGGCATTTGCTGAAGGATAAAGGACAGATACAGCTCCTGCCCAAGTGATTATTTCTCTTCCATGAACTACTTATTAGTATAGCTAATTGTTTTAGTCCATGCCAATAGTTTTATTAATGGAGAAAACTCCTAGGGTGAAGACTCCACTCACTTAGAGATCAGCAATTCATCTATAACTACTTTTTGAGCTTAGTTTGAGGGCACTGATGATTTAAGTGATTTGCTCATGGTCACATAGCTAGTATGTGGCCCAGGTGGGATTTGAACTTGGACCATTCTAAACACAAGACTGATTTTCTACTTGCTAGGCTGTATTGCTTCTTATAAACATACGGACTTATAGACATATAGAAAAAGTTGAGGAATAATTGTAGTCAGCAACATTAGTGTAATCTTTGACTTTTTACAATTAACTTTCTACTTTTTGTAATAACAAAATCTAGTGAGACCGGTAAAACTTTATTTTATGCAAGCAACCAAAACAATTTTATAGTTTGGATTCACCACTGCCATGAACTGAAAAAAACTGTTCCAGTCCTAGAATACAGGCTACGGTCTGAACAAAAAAATTCAGGTGATTGAGTAATAAAAATATATTATTAGAGCTCGAAATGAATACTGCTCAAAAGGAAATATAAAAAAAAGAACATTGATAGAAACACAAGAACAGCAAGTTCCAACATATCATATCGATTCTTATTTCATCACAGCTGGGTTCATGGAATACTGGATTTCCCCAATAAATCCCAATTATAATAACATCTGTGCTAAAGGAATTTGGTATTTCTGTGTCTTATACAAGTTAATCGGAGCTGGGGTATTTTTCACAGCTGCTCTTCAAAAGTCCCAGAAAGGTCAATTTGAATATAACACGGACAGAGAAAGAGCCAAAATTTCACTCCTGGTTTCTTCACACCTGGTGTCAGACATAGTGTTTAACCTTGTCTGTGATTGGCCAAGAATAGAAACAACAACCCCCCAAAAAAATCAATTTCAGGGATAGAAATTGGAAAAGTCTTATTTTTTAGTAGGTATTTTTACAGGGAATTTTATTCATTCTTGCATTTGTATTCAGCACATTTAAGTGATGAAGTGAATAGATTTTCCTCCCCCATCTGCTGCTGAAACTATTACAGAAACAAAGATGTAAGGTCAGAAAATATAAAAAGCAATGAAGGGAAAACAGAACAAAATATTAGTTTTGAATCCAAGGACCCTCTGGTGTAATAATAAACTATGGCAAGAAGAAATCAAATGGTGATTTCAGAGAAATGAAGAGTTCGGAGGGACCTCGAGGTAACCCAGGTCAGTCAGTAATTGAGCAGAAATTCTCTCTGTAAAATTCATGACAAGTGATGATTCAGCCTCCAAGCAAAGACATTTGGTGATAGGAAAGGTTGTGACCTTTAATAAGCAGTCCATTTTTCTTTGGGACAGGTCAAATCATCAGGAAGATTTTCCTTATGTTGATATGAAATGCATCTTTTTTTCACTTCTGCCCACTGGGGAGAAGGGTTGCCTTCTGGGTTATAGAAAACAAATTTAATAAATCTTCAAAAAAGTGAAGACAATGATCATCTCTCTCTCCCTTCTCCCCCCATCTCAATATCTATCTTCTCCAGGCTAAATATCTCCAGTTCTTTTAGCCTGTTTTGGAATCTTAGCCCTCTTTTATAATTGCTGCCTGGCTATGTTTTGAAGAAAATGTTCTTGAATTTTCCTCTGCTCACAACAGCAATAACATTAAACGATTTCAGTTTTTCCCTCATCTAAATACTCTTATTTTCTTTACCAGATTCTCTTTCTCCCCCAATTACTTCAGTAGTAAAGCTCTTTCACTGGCCTTTTGCTCATCTCCATATAGACTTTTTCTTTCAAAATCCATTCATTTCCATAGTTTCTGATATTAATTCCATTTTAATAACACCAAAATCTATATCTTTTCATCCCAATTCCAGTCTTATAGCTCTAATTGCTGATTATATACTTTTAATTTGCGTATCCTGACATCAAACTTCACATGTTCAAAACTGAACTTATCATCTCACTTCCCACACTATGTTCAACCAGTTCTCTGTCCCAATTTCCTATTTTTGCAAATGACAGCATCATGTTTCCAAGTTACAAAAATGCTAAACCTTGAAGTATCTTTCATTCATTCATCAAGTTTTTCCCTCTCATCTATTCAATTTTATTCAACAAATATTTATTGCCTCTATCATTTGCTAGGAGCAGTATGTATGTGTGGGAAAGAAACAAAATAAAAACAAAAAAAACATTCTTGGGATGTATTTCTGGAGTGGGATAGGATGCAACATTTAAAGAAAATAAAATCAGTTGTCATTGAGAAATCTAGTCATCAATTAGTCTACATGTTCTGCTGATTCTTCCTTTCAATACTGACCTATCTCTTTCTACTTCTTTATTTCCATCCCTGTGACCACCTTTCAAACATCCATCTCCTCAAAGAATCACTGTAAAAAATCTGGCTTCATTGTTTGGTGCATTCTCTGTTTTTAGAGACATTTAAAGATATGAAAACCCTAGATGGTTTTCAAATGAGTCTCAATTGAAAATCATCTATGGATCCCTATTACCTTTCATTTCTGCCTACTTTTCACAATTCTCTGTAACCTTTATCATAAGCAAATGAAGGGATCAAAACAAGCGTTCTATAGGAGTTGACACTTGAGATGAGCTTTGAAGGAAGTCAGCTATTCTCTGTGGCAGAAGTATAGAGAAAGTACATTCCGGGCGTGGAGGAAATTGTGAAAAATTTCTGTGCAAATCCATGAATATGAGACGAGAAATAGGGGCCAGTGAGTTCAACAAGGATGCCAGTTAGTGTAGGATATGAAGTAAATACGATCTACATGAGGAAAAAGTATAAAGAATTATTAAGAGGACTGACTGGATGTGACGGATGAAGGAAAGGTAAAAATCAAGAAGTCTCTAATGTCATGAGCTATAATGGCTAAAAAAAGGTGGTACAGACTACAGAAATAAGGAAATCAAGAAGAAAGAAGCATTTAGGAGAAAAGATGGAGTTCTGTTTTGTAAACATTGAGTTTCAGATGTCTAACAGAACATTTATAGACTGGGAGGTAGTGAGAAGAATCCAGGTTAAGAACCCTGGAATCTGAGTTAGAGGGATATCTAGTTGGAATCCCACTCTGACATTCCCTCCACATTTGTATGACAGCAGCTCAGATAAATTGGACCTTTCTGGCGCTCCAACTTCCCCAGCTATGAAACAAAGGACTCGGATCAGATGGCCTTTAAGATCTCGCTCGGCCCTAAATCTATCATTTTTATCTCAGGAAGCCTCCCCACATGCTTCAAACCCTCAAGAGATTCCTCCAGCTAAACTCCAGATAACAATGTTATCTATCACTGCTCTACATGTCTGAAATCCCTGTTACTGAGGAGACTGAGTCGGGTGGACTGAGTGAGCTCAGGAGTTCTGAACTACACCAGGGATAAACCTACTGAGTATTCTAAAGAAGTCCTATACCAACTTTGAGATCCGTGTTTGTGTGTGTGTGTATACATATATAATGTATATATAAATATATAAATAAATATGTGTATGTGTATATAAATATACATACACAGACATATACATACATAAATATATATATACATATACACACATAAATACATATATCCAAACAACATAACATATACAAGTTTGAGAGACATAGTTTCTGAGTAATTAACAATCATTTTATTAATTATGGCTGATGGATTTTTAATAAAAGGGTCATTTGGCTGACTCTCCTAAAGCAAAACCCTTCATAGAACCCTTTATAGAAGAACCTTCATAGGTGCTTTTCATTGAGCACCTATATGCCCTTGGAAGAATGGGTGTCTTTGACTTGCAGCAAGCAACCTTCATTAGTTAACAGTCAATGAGAGAACATTGTAAGAAGTGGGTTTATTCCAATGATGGGCTGGGGATTTGATTCTGATCACTCAGTCTTGGTCAAAGAGAGCTATGACAATCTAGATAAACAGGGGAATCTACTTCTATCCAGACCTGTCTGACTAAAACAGAATAAACCAGAATCTACCAGTTCATCTAAACTATAATTTTTTTAACCATTTGATCAGATCTGAGTTTTTCCATTGGGTTGTGTCTGCCTGAAATTTCATGTTATCATAAGCTCTGCCCTTTAAAAAGTGGCTGGATAACCTATGGGGCTGATTTCTGAATGATGAACTAGGAAGAAGAAAAATCTCAGTTTCAGTTCAACATTTGGTTATCAATATGAGAGAAAATCATTCTCTTACACACACACGTATGTATGTATGTATATGTATATATCCTCTTGAATCCTTTTCTGCCTTCAAAAGACAGCTCAAGTGCTACTTTCTACTGTATGCCTTTCTTGAGCCCTTTAGTTTCTCGTGCTATTCAACCCCTGGAATTACTTTGCACTATTTTTAACATTTTCTAATATGTTCATTTGTTTCCTTTGACAGAATGTAGGGGCCATTTCTTCAGGGTAGGAATTGCTCCTGCAATTGGGGGAGAGTCCTTAACTCTTCTGTGTCACAGATTTCTTTGACAATTCAGTGGAATATTTCTAGACCCTTTCTCAGGATCATGTTGTTAAATGAATAAAATAGAATGTATAGGATGACAAAAGAAACTATAGGCAATTTAAAATATAGATTGGGTTTTCTATCCCAATTCATGGACCCCTGAAACCTATGCACAGAGCACATATGTCAAGAACATTTATTCAATCTGTAAACTCCCTTAGGAGCTTCATTTTTTTTTTCATTTTATTCTCTCTCACAGTGCCAAATATATGGAACATAATCAATTAATAATTGTCCATTAATTGTCAGAGTCTCAATATTTGCTAAATATAAAGAGATTAAACAACATGGAGGGATGTTATATTAAAAGTTACTTCCCTAAAGAGCTTTCCAATCTAATGGGAAAGAAAGAGGAAAACACCGTTAAACTATCAATCTGCAAGAGACAGAGAGATACAGACAGACAGACATACACATAAAAAGAGAGAGACAGAGACAGAGCAATGAAGGGGGAACAATTACATAACGAAGGTAAAAAGTTGATGGAGCCGGACATGGGGGTGGTACCGAAAGGTAAGTTTTTAAGCAAAGAGAGAACTCTGACTAGGAGAATGGATTATAGAAAAGTTTGTAGGTGAGAAAGAATGAGTTAAGTTCACAGAAATCTTTGAAATTTCACAGGGGTTTTGAGTACTCATTTTGTAGATGAAAAATCTGCTCCCATAAAGACCAATCCAATTGTTCCAGCTCCCATAGTTAGTAAATAGCAGCTCTGAAATTTGTGCAGAAACGTTTAAGACTTCAATTAGAAGGCTTAATTTGATCTGGGAACCATTTAGAACATTCGAAGCAAGGAAATGATCACATAAACAATACTTTAAGGAGATAATTCTTATTGCAGTGTTCATGATCCAAAAGATGGAGAAAAGACCAGAACAGGAAGGCTAGTCCAAGTTAGTTTCAAATGGGGTCTTAGTTAGAAAACAGGGTGAATATATAAAAAAAGACTTAAGAATACTAGTGAAAATGGGGTTCTAATAGATCACATGAAAATATGAGCCTTTCAGGCCTAAGCAAGTATCCATTTATTACTTTTTGGGCTACTAAACATAATATTCCATGTCCCATTTGCTTTCCAATGGCAGAAATGAAGAGGAAAGGAAGAAGGACCATAGCTTAGCTTAAGAGTGAATTTATTTGTCCAAGTCTCCTTTCCTTTTCTTCTTCACTTTCTAATTTCTTCGGGCATTTGCTTTTGCTCTTGCCATCCCTTATCTTATTTCACAGCTGATTTTAAGAAAGTTTTATTGGGCATTTCAAACATCTTTGTTTGTAAGGTGAACCTCTGAGCTTCAGGTAAAATGGCTTTTATTATTATTCTCTTCTAATACAAATCACACTCTTAATGAGAGAGGCCCCAGGACTGCAAGAGCAGTAGGGATCACTGTAATCCTCAGGTGACCTCTATAATCATTCTTTCTGGAATATGATGCTCAGATTTTTCTCAAAAATAAAAGGTGAACTTTCAAAATGGATATCGCCCTTCTGAACTCTGGTTTTTTGATCATATGGCAGAGAACAAGCAGTAGAAGGGAACTTAGTCGTTATCTAGTTTAAATCAGGAAACTAAGATTTAGGTAAGATAATTGACTCACCCAATATCCCACATGTAGAAAGAATCAGAGGTGGGATCTGAAGCCAGGTTTTCTGACTCCAGAGTCCTGTGCTCTTTTTTTCTACTGAGAGAGGGAACAGAAATCAATAAAGCCGGGGAGGAACAAAAGGCAGACAAACTCTCAGAACTCAAGCACCAACCCTGCAGAATGGACTTGACTCTACCTCGATGTTTACATTCTCTTTGGGTCTCTTCTCCCGTTTTAAGAGGTGAGCTCTTTCTTTCCTTTTTTGTATAGTTCATTCCTCTTGACTATTTTGAAGTCTCCCAGCCTCATAGCCTCTTCCTCCCTTCTTTATTTTGCTTAAGGCAACACTGTTCCAGGCTTTGTGGGAAAATCTCTGGCTTTGTAAAACATCTTCAAACACTTTAAACAAAGGCAAACAGTGGGCTGATGGTCCCTACCTTCAGATGGGGGAGGCAAATAGCATAGGGGACCCAGAGAAGGTTGGTACAGAAAGGATGCTCCGAGGCACTGAGTCCAACCTTCTCCTTTTGACATAGAGAAGAAACACACTCCGAGGGGGTAAGGGTCACACAGCTTGGTAATGGCCTCCCACTCCCCCCTCCACCCATCTTTACACCTTAGCTTATAACAAACAATAGAATCACCCATGTTCATTGATTTAAGGTGAGACAGGGTCACCCTCTAGCTGGCTATCAAATGAACATTAATTAGTTTGATTCCCAGATTGTCAGGCTGTATTAATTCCTTTTTCTTAGTTGCAGGAGAGCCGTGGACCAGGGCCATGTCTGAGGTTACTCTAACAGATAATGACAAAGAGCTTAACATCCATTAAGTCCTTTCAATCACTCTGTGAGGGACAGAAGGTAGTTATTATTATTATCTCTTTTATACAGGCAAGGAAACTGAGGGCCATTTTAGCTAATGGCTTGGGCAGTCTCACGGTTTAGGAAGTGGCATCAAGGGCATAAACCCAGTCCTCAAACCAGAATGCCAAGATCCTGGCTCATCTGGGCTCTGAAGCCAAATTCAGACCTCACCCATTTGTAATGACGTCAGTCTCCCGACCCCGGCATTGACTGAAAGGACACTGGGAATGACTCTGGAGTGAGAGAAACTGGCTTCAAACTCCATCTGGGACTCAGACTGCCTGTGTGGCCATGCAAAAAGCAGTTCATGTCCTCAAGCCTCAGTTTCCTTGGCTGTAAAATAGGAATATTAAAATAAAATAGCTTTAGACATCTTTTCTCTGTCTATAATCAGAGGGGAAAAAATCCAAATAATTAAAAAAACAGAGTACAGTGACAATTAGGGAAGGTAGGTGGCACAGTGCCAAGTCTGGAGTCAGGAAGACTCATCATCCTGAGTTCAAATCTGTCCTCAGACACTTACTAGCTATATGACCTTGGGCAAGTCCCTTAATCCTGCTTGTCTCAGTTTTCTCATCTGTAAAATGAAGTGAAGAAGGAAATCACAACACATTCCAGTATCTCTGCCAGGAAAACCTCAAATAGGGTCACAAATAGTTGGACACAATTGAAAAAAATTCAACAGCAACAACAAAATAAATCGAGGGAAATACAACCACACCTCCAGCCCACCCCCATATTAACCTTAACTTTGCACAGATCTGTTGACATCATCCTTCTGTTGGAAAGTCTTTAATGACTCCTTTTTACTTAACAAGAAAGTCAAACTCCTTTGCCAGGCATTCGAGGCACTCTGCCACCTTGTACCAGATCTCCTGTTCAACCTCCCCATTCCGGTCCCATTCTTTCCTTTAGTCCAATCAAACTGAATTTCTTATTCTCTATTTCCTTTTTTTTTTTTTTTTTTTTTTGCTTACATTTCTTCATATACTTTGAATAGCCTCCCCTTCCTCTTCTGCACAGATTTCCTTGATCTTTCCTTGACAATCCAATCCCTTTAGCCTTGATTATCATTTCATTTTTATTATTTTTAAAATTAATTTTAAAATTATTTATTATTTTATTTTTAAATGCTACAAAGTATTTCCTATGTAAAATTATATGTAAAATATGTAATGTGTCTATAATACATAATGTATATATATCTATACGTAATGTGTATCTGTGTATATGTAACATATCTATAATATATAACATCACACGCACAATAGTTATTTTGGGGTTTTATTTCCCTCTCCTCCATGACTTTAAGGAAGGCAGAGCAAATTTTGGTCTCTATTTTTTTTTCTATTTCAATTTCTACTTTTGTCCCCTTCCTTCCCACTTCGTCTTCTTTCAGCACAGTGTCCTGTACCTAGTGGATGCTTATTAAATATTCTGTGAATTTGCTGAAGAGAGGTCCAATGTGCTTTGTTTCTTTAATGTACAAAGAGCTCCCTGTCAGCTGGGAGGCAAAGGAAGGCTTCCCACTCACAGAAGATCCAATTCAAAGGGGCTCAAATAGATTTAGTACAATGTCTTGGTGGAGCAGTTGGCTAGATCACCTACCTGTACAAGACCCCAACTAAGTTATTAAGCTTTTTAGTTTTCTCATCTGGAAAATGGGACCAATCATAATAGCATTTCCCTCCCAAGGTGGTTGTGAGGATCAGATGGGATAATATTTATAAAACACTTAGCACAGTTCCTGGAATATAGCTGATCCTGAATAAATAGTTGTTCCCTTTCTTTTCCCTTTTTAAGCACTGCCAGCACTAGTGACTTGTTTAACATCAGAAACTAATTTTTAAAAAAACCCACTAAAAAGGCCTTACCATTTCCACTCTAAGGACATGGAGTTGAATCTTTCCTTCCATATGGGTTATGTATGACATTAGAACATAAGCTCCTTGAGAGTAGATACTATCTTGCTTTTCTCTTTTTGCCCCCAGCATATAGTACAGTGCTTCACAATCAAATGACTGATTTTTTAATTCATTCATTCACTCATTCATTCATTCATCTTCCACCTAGTTGAAAAAATAATGTGAATAATCCCTGATTATTTCACTGCCTGACACAAACCTTCAGTAGTTCTGTCAATGTCTCTGGAATAAAATCCAGACCTCCCAGCTTGGCATGAAGACCCTGACCAAACTTGTAATCAGCCTTACATGCCTCTTACTGCTGTCAGTCACTCAGTTTTGCCGCAAGCCCACACAGCAAGTTTTCTGCACACTCAAAATTTTTGCCTTGTGCCATTTGTGCCGCTGTATCTAGACCGTATTTCCTCTTCATTTATTCTTTGCAGAATCCTCATCTTCCTTCAATATTCATCTTGGGGGACGACTTTCAAGTAATCCTATTCAACAATATGCATTAAGCGTGTCCTATGCAGAAAGTACTGCATTAGTTCCTGAGGATACAAAGGCAAAGTACAAAATAGTGCCTGTCCTTAGGGGGACTGAAGGGAAACAACACAGGCACAGACTTCTGAGGAGAGAGAAACCAGTAGCAGTTAAGGAGATCATTGCTTCCCTGCAAATCCTTTTTCTTAAATTCCCCCATCTGCAGATGAAAATGTTCCATCTCAAATCAAATATTCAAAAAGCATTTTGTCTGATCTCCATTGCAATCGAAAATATTCTGTTTCAAATCAAATATTCAAAAAGCGTTTTTATCTGGTCTCCATTTTTGTCTTCATGTCTCTCTACTTTGTGATACTATTCTTTGTATATTCTTTACCTCACTTCCTACTGCAGAATATAAGCTCCTTGAGGACAAGGCTTTTCATTTTTATTTCTCTATTCCCAATACCCTAGCATTTTGCCCTATCCATATTAGAATACATGCTTTTTCAACAAAATGGAACCTCTTGGGTTACCCCATTCCATCATCAATGCAAATTTTGGGCAGTGATTAAAAAAATCAGCAGGAATTGGAAAGACCTAAGGAAAAAGGGCTTTCCAGGCAGGAAACTCACTGCAGGGTGTGCTTGGGGGAACAGGTAGCTTCATTTGATCAGAATACAGAAATCCAGAGACAAGAGTTAGAATTGTGTTCACTTCAATAGCATATATACTAAAAATGGAAGATCAGAATAAGTCAAATTAGCACAATGCCTTGCATTTCAAGTAGAGGAAGGTGAAATTTTATTTTCTGTGAACAATGGGGAGTCATCGAAGATTTTCGAGCCAAAAAGATTATATCACTATAATCATATAGTCCTTTGGTAGATGAATCAACATTAATGTGTCATGTAGCTCAGAAAAGGTAGAAATCAGAGGCAGGAGGGTTAGTTGGTGGGCTGCTACAAAGGTCCAGAAGAAAGGTGGAGGGATTGAAGAGGTCACGAGACACTGGTATAACTAACGCTCCATTCTATATATTGTAAGAGAAGTTTCTTTCAAGAACATGAATGGAATATCCTCTATGTTATTCATGAAAAACTGACAATTCTCCAAAGACTAATGGCATTTTCATAGTTGCAATACAATGTCTGACTGCATTCAGTGGAGTCAAACTCAAATAAAAACAGATCCCTCCCTGATGATTGCTTGCAGATATACAAAACTTCAATTTAACATTATTTATGTTGCATTATATTTTTCTTCTGTTAAATATTTGCCAATTACATTTTAATTTGCTTCTGCTAGTGCTCTGGATTTTGCCGATTGCTTCTGATCCTCTTGCCTTGAATTTGACACCTCTGTAAAGATGTAATCAGAGCAAATATATGCTTGAGGGTTTAAAAGATCCCTGTTTGAGAAGGTTTTCCTATTTGGGGTCTGCATTGCTCTATGTAGTCTCGATCATCATTTAAGTAATAGGTGAGAGGACTGATGATGCTGAAGGCAGAGGAAATTATTGAACCCTCCCCTCCAAAACCCAAAGAGAAGTTTTTAGAGACCTTCTCAGTTCAGAATTTAAGAAATGAAGATGCTTTGAAGAGCAGGTAGGCTTTTCTCAGTTTCCTCATCTGTCAAAAAATTATTTTATTGATTTTCTTATATGATCTTGACATAGATAACAACTGCAGCCTATCACAATGGAGAATTTCTTTGCATCTGTGATGCTCATGAATGGACAAATTGAGGTTCAAACTTAGTCTAAAGCAATCACACTTGGACTTCCAGGAATACGTGGGGTTCTTTGGGAAGTCATAACCCACCTACTGCTCAAGATCTTTTCTGGGAGATGAAATATTAGAGTAGGAGGAGCTGGGCTTGGAGTTAGGAAATCTGAATTTCCATAGTGGCTTTGAAACCAACTCTGACTTTATACATCATGTAACTTCTGTGAACCTCAACTTTTTCATTTGTAAAATGGGAATAATATTTATACCATTTGGGGTTTTCTTGGCAAAGATACCGGAGTAGTTTGCCATTTTTTTCTCCAGCTCATTTTATAAATGAAGAAACTGAGACAAATGGGGTTCGGTGACTTGTTCAGGTCACATAGTAAGTGACTAAAGCCTGATTTGAACTCAGGTCCTCTTGATTTTAGGCCTGGTGCTCTATCCAGTTGTCCTATTCCCATGCCCAGAAGAGGAAACTGAAGATCAGGGAACTAAAGAACTTTACTCTTCCTCTTCCCCAATCAAACAAAAAATATGTCTAAGGGCTGGGATTGGAACCCTGACTATAAGTCCAGGGTGGTTCTCAAAGTCTGGTCTAGAGCATCCTGGGAATCTCTGAAATCCTTTCAGAGAGTCTACAAATTCATAATTAGTTTTTATTTTTAATGGGATCAATATCTATAACTATAAACCACATAAACAAAAACTCTTTGGACAGATCCTCAATCATTTTTAATAGGATAAAGATATTGAGAACAAAAGTTTGAGGACCACTGCCCTAGACCATTCATGTGCTCCTAAACAATGGCACAATGACTTGGCTCAAAATGCAGGAACTATCTAAGGCAGGGGTCCTCAAACTCAGGCCTGCGGGCCAGATGCAGCAGCTGAGGACCATTATCCCCCTCCCCCAGGGCTATGAAGTTGCTTTATTTAAAGGCCCACAAAACACAGTTTTTGTTTTTACTATAGTCGGGCCGTCCAACAGTCTGAGGGACAGTGAACTGGCCCCCTATTTAAAAAGTTTGAGGACCCCTGATCTAAGGGGTGGATTACTGTATTCACAGTTAGGAAAACCTGGGTTCAAATCCTACTGAATAAGTCATTAACCTCTATGTCCCTTAGTTTCCTCATGTATACAATGAGGGAGTTGGAATCATTAGCCCCCAAAGTCCCTTTCAGCTCTCAGAACTTCCTTCCTTGACATACCAGTGTGGTCTATCTGCTGTGGCCCCACATAAGGTGCGTAAGAAAGACAGGCTAATTTGGACAATTCCTTGAATGGCCATTGGCACTTGGGAACAGAAAGCGGGAAAACGGCACCACTGTTGACAGTTAAACCTAATTTGCTCCAGAAAATGACTTTTAGGTTCAAAAGTCTCCTTATTCTTCTTTTCATTTTCCCTTCAAGCACCAATTCATGTATATGATTCTCTACCTTCTTATTTTAGAGTCTAACCCTGGGATCTTGGGTAAGAAATGATATCAAAGTAAAAAAAAGTTGCGTGTGTGTGTGTGTGTGTGTGTGTGTGTGTGAGAGAGAGAGAGAGAGAGAGAGAGAGAGAGAGAGAGAGAGAGAGAGAGAGAGAGAGAGAGAGAGAGAGAGAGAGAGAGAGAGAGAGAGAGAAAGAGAGAGAGAGAGAGAGAGTGAGAGAGTGAGTGTGATAGTTGGTTTATTTATGTGGACATAAATACTGGAGACACACAAAAGAAGGCAGAAACGTGGTCTACATAAGTGAGGCTGCAGGCTTGTTGGCTCTGTGCTGACAAGCTCTTCATGAATGGATATACATCTACTGCTTGGATTCATTTTGCAGCCGTCTCATTCACTTGCTGACCTCCCTCGTTCAATCTCTTTCCTATCATGTAAACATGGCCAATGAAACAGAAGCCAGTGAGTGTGGAAGAGGAGAACAGAAAGCAGAAGAGCAGCAAGTATCTCACAGAGGAGATCGGCTTGTGACACCTAAAGTCTGAAGGGTTTATTTATAGTGAGTGTTTGAGAAAGTAAAGGTCAGGAAAAAAATATCTGGGCCTTTCATTTTGTGACATTTCTCAGAAAATGCTCAAATCAAATTTCTACTGGAAACTCGGACCACTTTCATCAGCCGTAGCTCTGCTTTTGTTAAATTTATGGCGGCTTCTGGAGATCCCTATGGTCCTGGGGGTTTTGAATTTTGTGAGCACATTTATGATTTTTGGTGATACAGATGAAACAGGTGAAGGAAACGAATACAGCCCATTTTAAGTGATGATGTGAAGGTGTCAGTGGCTGACTTAGCTGAATATTTAATGTAGCCACATGAAGGCCTGATGGAACCCTCACTTAATTTGTGAAAGAAAATAAATGCAAAAGTTTGCTCAGTCCCCCTCGGGTTCTGATTCATAGTGAATCACCCCCTACCTCCCCTTGGCCCATAAAGGAAGCATATAATGCAAAGTACTTTTCCGAGGTTATAAAAGTAATGAGAAGGCACTATAGGTCAGAACAGCCAACCTGTCCACAATGCTTGCACGCTCTGTGGCCACCGGTGAGTCACTCGACTCTCCAGGAGACTTCTCTGCTCGGGACCCTCAGGATGAGAACAAACCTATTTAAAGCAGTGACAGGACTTGCACTTAGTGGAGTCATTTAAAGAAATGTGTCATTGGTATTGTGCATGAAGGAGTTTGTTTACGCAGGATTTGTTCTGCGTCTCTAAGCTAACATTTGTACTTGCCGGGAAGGGCGGCAGAGAGGGTTAATCTCCCAAAATCTATATGTTTCAGTGTAACTATTAGTTTAGGATGTGGAGACTTGCTTGAGGGGGCTCCTTTATGTGTTAAAGGAAGGTTTATGAAGTATGGGGTGTTCGCCTAATGTTCTGCCGGTTTGCCTGTTGAGCTAATGCTCGTGCCACCTCTAGCAAGCTAACATTTATGTTGCAATATGTTAAGCTAATGAATAAGCTTGATGGGAAAAACATTGGGGGAACCATGAGGTAGGTGATTGGGTTGCATCTGTTCTCATGAAAAGAATGAATCTCCATCAAGATGATAGGTGACAGATTAATTCAACTCAAATCTGCTGGAAGATTCTTTACTTCCATTTCTTACTCAATCCCCTCCTGTCCATGTCCATATTATCCAGAATTGACTTCAACCAGGCCCCGGCCCTTTCAACAAGAACTTTCTTTAAGCCCCAATTCAGATACGGTTTCTTGCACGAGATCTGATTAGAACTCCACTGATCCCACCAAAAAGCAACATAACGGGTGGTCAAAAGCTCTGGCTAAAATGCAGGATTTTTGCCTGTGTGATTTTAGAAAAATCACGTGGACATTTTGGGTCTCACAATTTTCTCTTTGTAAAATGAGGTGATTGGACAGATTGATGACTGAGATTCCTTCCAACACAACTCTCCTATGTGTAAAATACTCTTCTTTCATGCAGAGTCATTTGTTGCTAAGTTAAGTTTATATTGTCCATGATGCTAAGAGGAAATGACTTGTGAGACAGTCATTGGTCATTTTGAGTATGACAAAAGGAACTGTACCATAGAGAAAGGGACACTAGACCTGTTCTCTGATTATGGGACAAAATGTATATGATTACAGACAAAAGATGAGAATTGGATTATTAGCGATTAGCTAAGGTTAGGTAATTCTCAGAGAGGACCCAGAGTCTGAAGTCCAAAAAATAAGAGCTAATGAGTTGAAAAAATAGATTTCAGAATTACATCATTTAAGCTTAAAGCTCTTAAGTAATGAATACCTCAGTTGCTATTGAGGGAAAAGGATAGTAGTTTGAATAGTTTGTCTACAACATTGGCTGAATGAAGTGTTTATTGCGCACGATATGCATCAAATCACATTAAAAGAAGGGCATATTATTTAATACAGAAGCTGTATTTATCAAAAATTATGTGGGGTTCTTAAGATAAAATGAAGACATTGATATACACAGCTCCTGAGTAGTGAAATAAGTTTTGAGAGATTTCTCTTTTCCATTTTTCTTCACTGATCCCGAGAGTTTTAATGGATGTGGATAGATGGATTTAGGTGTGGATTATGATGGATTTATTATTCTTGTATTAAATAAATGATTGCATGTAAATTGGAAAAGTGTCTTAGCTTTAAGTGATAAACTGGACTAATGGGCCAGGTCATCGTTCCAACGATGGGGCAGATGTCTTTCCCTTTTTCAAAGATTTCTTCAATGTAACCATTTATCTAGAAAGGTCATAAATTAGTTTCAGGCTTCAGTCTCCACAAAGTAAAAAAAGGTATTAGGCCTGATGATTCCTTATTCTGTAGGGGAGAAAAGTCCAAACAGCACTATCTTAACCTTGGCCAACTGACACTGTGGGTGATTACGAACATTCTTGGCCCTACTCACAATAGAAAAGACCTAGTGAATTTTTCACTGAGAGATTAGTTTGTGGAAATGGAGGCACATTGGGGAAGGAGCCTCCCGACTCTAGCAAGTAGAGAGAACATATTCCTTCACAACAGGATTATCCTTCGGACTTTGAGAGAATTTGAGTGCAACTACATGATGGCTGCCTTTGCGTGTGAATTTAGGCCTTTCAGTGTGAGGGCAAGTTGGAACAAGCAAGCCAGAAGACAGGGGAAATCCACATATCCTGCAGGAGAGATGGGAGCCTATGTCATGGGAGATGCCACCTGTACCCATTACGAGGAAAAAGGTCTCAGAAGCCAATTAACTACACAAATTCACTCAGCCAAGATCTTTAGGCAATTGACCTTCCTTTGAAGAAATTACAGAATAATTTACAAGCAAATGGAACAAAAGTCAAATACACTTTTATTTGTGTGGTTACTGTTAAGATGTGAGAGAAAGGCTGCAAGGGGGAGGAAATGGAATGACTGAGTAATGATGGGAAGGACAGAGGTATTGGCCAAACTTCTGCTTAGACACCTACATCATGCAGATGTAACAATACATCTTAAACAGCAAAGGGGCACTTAGGTGGGGCAGTGGGCAGAGCACTGCACTTAGCAACAAGAAAACTCATCTTCATGAGGTCCAATCTACCCTTTGACATTTATTAGCTGGGTGACTTGGGCAAGTCCCTTCACCCTGCTTGCCTCAGTTTCTCATCTATAAAATAAAGTGGAAAATGCACTGAAAAAGTACTCCAGTATCTTTGCCATGAAAACCCAGATGGGGTCATGGAGAGTCAGACGTGACAAACGGTTGTACAACTGATAAAGGTGGAGTGTTACTTTGCTGTCTAGGAGAAGTGAGAAAAGGAAGTTGTTTGAACACCAGGGGAGGTGTTTTCTGTTACACATAAAATCAAGCATTTACTGGCAAGTCAGCCTAGGTGGGGGCAGTGCTGTTTGGACTTATATTTAGTCCTAAGATCTTTTCTTCTCTTTGTGGAGATTGAAGCCTGAGACTAATTTATGACCTTTCCAGACAGATAGTTATGTTGGAGAAAAGCACTAAGAAGGGAGCAAGAGACATGGACTCCATGTCAAGGGCAAGAACCCGGCTCCTCAGACCTCCAGGAGCTCTGCTGAGTGCCTCTCTGATTTATTTACCATAAGATGTACTTTATAGTCTTGGTGGTTAGGTTCTGCAGCATGATGGGAACTGCATGGGAGTCTGAAGACCTGAATTTAAATCCTGCTTTAGAGAGGTACCTTTGTGCCCGTGGCCAAGAGAAAATCATCTGGTCTCCCTGGGCCCCAGTGTTTTTATCTGTGAAATGAAAGGGCTAGATGAAATGGTCTCTCAGACCCCTTCCAGTTTTTCAGGGATGATCCTCCAAAGTAGAATACTAGGATTGACAGAAGCAGCCCCTCCCTCTGCCCTCTAGATCTCTTCCCTGACAACATACAGGCAGACACATGCACCAGGAAATTTCAGTCCTTTTGTATGGATCTGACTCATATGTGTGAAAAAGGACTATCTATTGAGAATCAAAGAGCTTCCCAAATGACCAAATGAAAACACTCACCGAAAACAAACAAAACAACCCCGTGTTCCCTAGCACATCGCTTTCTTTCCGACATCAGATACATGAAAAGCTTTGTGAGGGAATATATTGCAAGAGTCCTGTTTTGTTTTTCTTTTGTAAGCTGAATTAAAATGGACAGGGAGAAATCTGTTCGACATACAACCTGTATGAATTAACAAGCCAAATTATTAAAACAATAAGCTGGATCGGTAGCCCCCAGTTATTTGCCAGACATTTTTTTCAACCTAGATTATTCTGCATCTAGCCAGCCCAGCCAATTTACCTAATTAATTGTCACTCCCCATGTCACCTCCCACTCTTCGTCCCCAACTTTGTCTGAAATGACTGAATAGATCCAAAGAAAAGCAGGAGAAAGCCAGAGAGAAAATGAAATGGACTTTATTTCAAGGTGTGATGTTCCCTAAGCAATCAAAATAAAGGAGAAACATTCATTCATGAGCTCATTTGAATAATAAGTGCCTACTATGTGCTGAAGACAAATAAAACAATTCCTGACCCATTAAAGATCAAGTCTTGGCTGTCAATATTAAAGTGGGGAAATACTGAAATGTCCTTTCCTACCTATATAAGAATAACAACAGTGATAATTCCCATTAATATAATCTTTAAGGTTTACATAACTCTCTGCAGTTTAGAAGTACTATTTTCTCTACAAACAAGAGCAATGAGATTCAGACAAGGTCAAAGAGAATGGGTCAAGACTGTTCAAACTTACAAGGCTAAGAAATGTGAGAGCGGGGGCTATTCCTAAAGTTCCTGCTCCCTAAAAGCATTCTTCTTCCTGTGGCAGAATAGGAATGCTGCTTCCATATCTTTGTCTACACTAGAGATGTCAAACACACCATCCTTAGGCTGAATCTGTTTAAGACGTAATTGGGAAATGATTAGCAAAACAAATACAAGTACAACAGAATGTAGATAATGTTTTTTATGAGATTGTCCAAGTCAATATACTGCAGCAGCCGTAGTATGGTGGCTATTCTCTGTTTGAGTTTAACCCCACTGACTTAGGCCAGTGGAGTCAAACAAACAGAAATGGATCCTTGGGAACTGCATATTGCCTTAGAAAACCACAAATGAACATCATCCATGATGTGCAGTGTTTTTATTTATTCTATTAAAGATTTCTTGAATCCCTTTTTTTGTTTACTGCCTTGCCCAAATTTTGCTTCTCTGGGCTACATCATTCACATCTGACTCGATTTACTAGCTATGTGATCTTGGGAAAGATCCTGCATCTTCCTTTGCTCCTCTGTTCAAGGGTTGGACCAGAGTGCCTTGGGGATCCTTTCTAGTTCTAAATCCTTGATTCTTTTCTGACCTAAGTTAAAACAAACTTACGAATATTGGAGAGATAATAAATGGATGCCCCCCCCCCCCAAGCCAATAAAACTAAAAGAAGGGACAAGTTGAGAGAGGAAACTATCTTATCAGTTAGCAAAGTATAAGCACCAAAAAACAATCTGATGCTATTCTTTTGCTAGGTTGTTAACAGCTTATGTAAATTAGCTTCCCATTTAAAATTTTCTATTTGAGTTTGTATTTCAGTACATTTTTCTTTTTTCATTTTTATATTTGCAAAAATTTTACCCAAAGGAATGAGTGACTAATGGTTAAATTGTAAACTTGATGATAAACCAGTGGTAGAAAGAGTTAGAGTCCTTTCTTTAGCATCTTAAAAATCATATCATAAAATGATATGCCATTTTAGCATTGGATTAGGTTTCTTTTGGACAATGTTATTGGAAAATCTTAATCAATAAGCACAATATAAAAAAGATAATGTAAACTTGAAATCACACATTGTCTTTTTGAGAAAGGAAAAGAATCACTTTGGAAAATGGTATTTCTCTTGAGAAAAGAAGAAAATTATACAAATTTTAAAACAAATGTAGAGACTAAATGAAGCAAAATCCCTTTTGTCGGAGTTCTTACAAATAACAGCAGCAGCAGGGGTTCTTAACTTCTTTGAGTCATAGGCTTTGTTGGCAAGTTGGAGAAGTCAGTAGACCCCTCTTTAGAATGTTTGTTGCCTTCCTTCACAGTTGAAGAAAATGCTCTCTTTTAACTAGAGTTTAGTGAAAATAAAGATGTAATCTTTCCCCAACCAAGTTAGAGGGTCTCCCTGAAATCTGTGCTTCTGAAGGAGACTAAAGAATTCTAGGTCTATGACCACAAAGACACAATCCTGTGCTAGAAAGAGAATGGAATCTGAAATCTCAAGAGGGAGGTGGGAGCCCTCGGCGTACCATGGGTAAGCCGCACAATTCCCTCATTTAAAAAATGGAAATAACAGTACCTAGCAAGAAGCAGAACTTGGGTGGAATTAGAGAGCTTTGAGAAATTTAGAGGGTTGGAGACATTTCCTCAGAAAAGAAAAAATATCCCAATGACTATGGAGCTCAGCATCTACTTAGCAGGAAGAATGAGTTTAAATAGGAAGCAGCCCAATGATTTGCTACCAGGTGCCATGTGCCAGATGAGTTCCTTGCCAAAGCACATCTAGTTTGACCCTGTTAACCCATAGTGCAATTTCCCCAGCAGCAACAATAGGGAGAAGTGCCCTGGCTTGAGGATAGACTTCATATCACTTGTTCTTAATCAGTTTGTCGTGTAATAGGTGGAAATACGACTAATTGCGGTTATAATCAAATCTATCTGTTTAAATGGACTACTGCAAGTAGAAATGACTTTGTAACTATATACAAGGATATATGTATGCGTATATAAAAATATAGACATATATATTCCATATATATATGGAAAGTTCTTTAGTTATGGGAAATCAGCATTCAAAAAGCTCAGGGGCAAAGCCAGCATTTGAAACATGACTTCAAATTTTCTTGAGATGTTAAGCCCAACTGAGAGACCTTTAGGCATTTGCAGAAGCTACTTTAACTCCATTAGAGTTCAGTACACTGACAAATAATTGGGGACTCGGAGGTGATTCTGGGTCACGTGGGTTATGTGGGATGCATGACTCGGCTCTAAAGCTCCATAAGCCATTTTCCTTGTTTATTGTGAAGACTCCTTGCTTCTAAAGGGGCTTTTGGTGCTGGACTGCTTAAACCCCATCCAGCGGAAACTATGATTCACACCTCTGGGCTCCTGCTTATTTATACAGAGAGATTTGGTGACATTCCCGAGAATTTTAATAGAGAAAGAAAAAAATTGATATTTTATTTCTGTTAGACGTGAGTGGATGGAATTAGGCCACAAATTACAGCAGTTGGAAAATGATGTCATCCAGGAGTTTTGCCAAGGACAAAGCCAGAGAGGGAGGAGGAGAGACTCGGAAATGGAAGGATGCTGGAGGATGCTGGTCAGTGTTTGAGCTCAAGGAAGTACCTTGATATTGGGCCCTAGACTAACAGATGAGCTCGTCTGGCACACACTTCAGAATCTTGCCTCAGGTGACCTCTGAGCAAAGTTATGTTCAAAGACTGAATCTAAGTCCACTTTTTCATCTGTACTATTCACACTGAAGCTTGACTTTGCTACTCACAGAATGTGAGGACTCTCACTCTTTGTGGCCCCTTTGGGGTTTTCTGGACAAGGATACTGGAATACTTTGTCATTTCCTTCTCGTTTAACAGGGAGGGAGGCACAAAGATAAATAAGGTATAGTATCCCTTTTCCTGAAGGAGATCACACTTTAGCAGGGACAATAAATATACAAATAAGCCAAGCAAGTAGTAGACTATAATAAATGTATATGAATTCATAAGTTCAAAGCAGACTTTTATTATTACTTCTAGCTGTGGGGATTAGGAAAGTTTTCCTTAAAGAGGTGCCTTTGGAGTTGGCCTTTGTAATACAAAACATCAGAAATAGGATATTGAATTCCATTCAATTCAACAAATATTTTATCAAGTGACTGAAATTATTTACCAAAGATTAAAAATATGGTGATTCCTACCCTCGGGAAGCATAGGATCTAGGATGAGGTCAGGATACAAGTGTAAATAATTATGATGCCAATTAGGAGGTGAGATGCATAGGAGAGGCAGGTTAGCCTGACATGTCCTTTTAGTGTGTGTGTGTGTGTGTGTGTGTGTGTGTGTGTGTGTGTGGGGTTAATACTTCGAGTTGAGTCTTAAAGGAAAGTTGGAATGGGAACAGAGCGATCTTGCTAAGGTTTTGCAGCGTGAGAGCTGGAAGAAATGATCAAATCCAGTTTCTTCATTCTACAGGGGATGAATTTGAAGCTCAGAAAAATAAATAACTTACCCAAGTTGCCATGGACATTAAGGGATTCACTTCTCTAATTCTAATTCCATACTTCTTGCCACAGTGCCCTACTTGCTTCTGAGAAGTGAGTGTACAAGGAAATTGAGAGTTGAGGAAAGGCCTTTGGGTCTGGATATTAGGTCACTGATGGTCTCTGAGAGCACTTTCAATAAAGTGAGTTTGGAAGAGATGAAAGATTACAAGAAGAATTGAGTAGGAAGCGAATGCTGAGAGTGTAGACCAGCCTATAAAGCCAATAAAAAAAAAAGAAAAGATGAACTTGTTGCTAGTGGGGAAAGCAAAGTGAAAGAAACAACTTTGTTTGCGGGACAAGGAAGACTTAAATATGTAGGTAAAGTTTGAGAAGCCAGTGGAGAAGTAGAGCCAGAGGACATAAAATACAGAGCAAAATTCAAGAAGAAATGAGAGAGGATACAGTCAAAAATGAAGAGCTCTTCTTCCTTTGAGATGAAAGATGTGGAAGATGGGTTACAATACAACACAAAGTTGTGAGAGGTGGAGGAGGAAACTTGAAAAAACTCAGACTGGACAGCTTCGATCTTGGTTAAAAAAAAAAAAAAGTAAGAGGGGAGGCTGAGATGAGAAGAGCTTGGGCAGAGTGGGAAACGCTGATAATTATCCCTGTGGGGGATTTGACAAGGAGCCCATAAGAGAGGAAGAAGCCAATTGTCCAGAGTGGCCGGGGAGCAAGTGGATTGGTCCGGCTGCCATAATTGTGCCGGCTCTCAGGAGACTCCTCAGAATGTGAAATGGTTCAATCATAAGTGACTTGTCTAATGAGAGGCAAGCTTTTAACAATTCTCAAGGTTTTCCCCAAGGTCAGGGAAGGACAGTTTGCAATCTAGGCACAAATGTGTGCAATGGGGCTTTGGAGGGGGAGGTGGCTGTTCTGAAAAGCCAGATTAGCCCTGTTATTATCCCTCTGGACCCAAATATTAATGAAGTTTCTGAAAGCACCAAACTTGCCCACGTGGAATGAATAGTTTCCCTATTGGGACACTCTCCATTTCTATGCATTACATGTTAAAATTGGGTTATTACTCTCAGGGAATTAAATACAGTAAATTATCACTTACTATGACTTATTATTATAATTTGATTCATGTATATAAAAGAGGCAAGATGCAAAAGTGGACAGAGTGCCGCTGAGGCAGGAAGATATGATCCAGGTCCTGTCTCTGGCACACATTAGCTCTGTGATCTTTGGGCAAGTCAATGAGTCAAGCCAATCACTTCAGAGAAAGTAGCCACATTGCCAGTGGGAGGGGATTTTATCATCTGAAATCCCCCACAGATTTAATTACACATCAGCACCACCCCATCTCACAAATTATATATATATTTTATGCTGAGTATTCTAATAGATAATGAGCCTCACCTCCAGTCAAACACACACTTATAAAGAAGGAAAAACACCAGATATTTATTATAGAAATCCAGAAATTTCAGGAGGGAATCACACATGGGGGAAGGGAAATAGAATGGAAAATATTTAGATTAGTGACAATCACAAGAATATTATGAAACCAAAACAGAGGTGGAATAGATGTGGGCACTTAATGCACACTTAATGCATCCAGACTCCTAGGTTTCTGATACAAATTACAAGACTGGCATAGAGTCAGGACATAATTATTACCGACAACATTCGCATAGGGAAGCCCTCCCTCACTTTCAACATGGAATGGAATTGTCGGAGCTCTCCAAGGAGAGCAACAGCTCTTGTAGGCTCTGTAGATATGGGAAAGGCTTCAAGTGCTGGCATCCTGAGCAGCTTCATGTTTCTTCTAAGGACTGGCCTGAATAAATTCAGAGAGGCTCATTACCACATTGGCTACAGACTCTTGGTAAAGTGGCCCATTGTTCCAGCCATTTTAGGAAGCAATTTGGAGTTGTATCCTGGAAAGTCAGCAATAATACTCACTATACCCCAGTAGATCAAAGAAAAACGAAAAGGACTCATTTGTACAAATATTTATAGAAGACCTTGCTTTGAAAACTAAAAGGTTGCCCATCAATTAGGGAATGACAGAGCAAACTAAGTTATATGAAGGGGATGGAATATAATAAAAATGACCTAGATGATTTCAGAAAAGTCTGGGACAATTTCCATGAACTGATATAGAAGAAAGAGAATAAAACTGGAAGAATATTTTATATAATCATGACTTTTTAAAAAATTTAGAAAGATTTGAGAATGCCGATCAATCAAGGATAAACCAGGATTCTGATGACAATGAGGTGGCTCAGGAGAGAGAGTGCTGGGTCTGGAGTCAGGAAGATCTGAATTCAAATCCAGCTTTGGAAATGTACTAATTGAGTGAATATGGGTAAGTCACTTCATATCTGTTTTTACTCAGTTTCTTAAATTGTAAAATGGCGATAATAGCGTTACCTATTTCACAAGGTGATTGTATCAAATGAGCTAATATTTATGAAGTATATAGCACAGTGGCTGGCACATAATAGGTGCTATATAAATCTTTATTTCCTTGCCTTCCCCAGGGAACCAATGAGGAAATATACCATCTACTTGCTTGCTTTCAGAGAGATCAGAGAGTGGTGATAGATCCAAGATGAAGCAAGAGACATATATTTTTGAATATGACCGATGTAGAAATTTGCCTTGCTTAACTCAACATCGTTATTATAAAGCTTTTATTTAACTTATTATTGCTATTGTTCAATAAAGAGGAAGAAAGAGGGAGAGAGAATAAATGCTTGTTAATTGAAAAAAGGTTAATTACTTTTACCTTAAAAATTATTCTTCCTGATAAATATGTTGAGCTAGCAAATACATATTTAGTATCAACTATGTACCTGATTCTGTGCTAAGTGTAGGGGACACAAAGAAAGGCAAAAACAGTCTCACTTCTTGAGGAGCCTAATGGGATTCACCATGCAAATAAATGTGCACAGTTTTATATATATACACACATAAAATATATGCAAGATAAATTTGATATTATCAATAGAGGGAAGAGACTACATTAAGATCTGGAGAAAAGTAACATGATCAAGCAAGAATACAGAGAAAAAAGATCATCAAAATATTAAAAATACTTTGGGGAGAACAGATGGAAGTCTAGAAAGAGACACAGACAAGCAGGGCATTTTTTGTTCCTTTTAAATTTGATCTGCTTTTGTTCTAAGTTGAGTTCACAATTTCGCACCCTCCAACTATCTATTCTTTGGATATTGAAATATTCATGTTTGTAAGTTTGTTAATAAAGAATGAAATTGAAAAAGTAAAATACAATGTGCACAGGATTGGATTTTATGGCCACAGCCACTATTTCAGACCATTCACTAATTTGCAAACTGAGGAAATCACAAAACCCTCAAGAGCTGAAGAATGGGCTCTATCAGAGCTCTGGTGGAGTTTGGCCAATTACTTTTCAGACTCAGAGAATCACATATTTTGTAGAGATTTCAGAAATCTCCCCTTCCAACTGTATCCTGAGCAGGGATCAGGGGTTACTTTAAGATAGCTCCACAAGATATTCAGTCAGATTTTAATTGAAGACCCTCATAGACAGGAAACTTGCTCCCTCCTGAAGTTACCCATTCTATGTTTGAACAGTTTTCAGTTTTAGAAGGGTACCTAAGTGGTACAACAGAGTAACAAGCTTAGCGTCAGGAGGACTCATTTTCCTGTGTTCAAATCTGTCCTCAGACTGTTACTAGCTGCATAACCCTGGGGGAATCACTAAAATCTGTTTGCCACAGTTTCTTTATTTATAAAATGAGCTGGAGAAGGAAATGGCAAACCGCACCGGTAATCTTTGCCAAGAAAAACCTCAAATGAGGTCATCAAGACTCAGATATGACTGAAAAACAACAATAACAATTTTTAGAAAGGCTTTGTTTACATGGAACCAAAATATCTCAATTTCTATTCATTATTTCTAGATCCATTCCCTGGGTCTTAGAAAAATCAATCTAATACCTATTCTTCCAAAATCCACAGGCTTCTTTCTTTCTCTTTTGTACCTTCATTTCCTTCCACTTCAAGTCTGCCCTTGAGGTTCATTTCAATCAAGATATAAACATTTAAGAATTGGGGAAAGAAAGAGAGGGCCCAACATACTTTTCTTGGGCTCTACAATACAGAGATGAGGGCTGTAAGTGCTTTTAGGGTTGTCTATAATTCAAAACTGCCCTTGGAACTTGAAATAAGCCATGTGGCCATCACTTTAAGTGATGTGTTCATTTTTCAGCGAATCCATTATATCTTTAATATGGGCACTTCCTCCAAGACTACAGGCAGCCAATAAACATTTATTAATTGTCTATTGTATGTCAGGAACTTTGTTAAACTCTGATGATAAAAAGAAAGGCAAAAGACAGTTCCTGCCCCCCAAAACCCTCTCTAGGAAGCCTGGGCTCTATAGCATTTCTTTCCAGTTTAGCTCCTCTGGCTGTCAGTTTGCTATTTTCTGTTCTTGATAGATAGCTGGCTCATCTCCCCATCTGCTCAGACACCTATTGGACAATGCTTTTTATGACAATTCTTGAATGAAAATCACAGTATCACAAAATCTGAGTTGGAAGGGACCATATAGTTCAACCCAAAGAGCCCAAAGTCATCATTGTGGACGTATCACAGGCTATTCTCACTATGAGTCTTTCTGTTGCCAAATTGGGGGACCTATGCCTGGGACCCTTCAGAGTGCAATATTTTTGGAAGAATACTTATTTTGTTAAAATGGGCTGAAAAACCCAATTCTTTTTTATTAACCTTTGCCCAGCAATGAGCTATTTATACATACCAGGGGCTACTAATGGAAAACCATATTTAGTCTTGGTCATTATAGTCCTATACAAATTGTAACATTTTGTCTCCTAAATAGAATATACATCAAAGTCTAGTCACAGGAAAAATTGGCTAGAATGGACAGGAGCAATAAGTTCTGCAAATATGGCAGATGCTAACCCTTTTCCCCGATGCTGAAACTATTCTTTCTTCACTAGTTCTTGGAATGCAAAAATAAAATGAGAAAATGCCTTTAAATTAATCTCTTTCTGCCTCCATCCCTTCCTCACCTATTTAAGGGATAGCGATTTTTTCTGAATTCTATTTAGAAGACAAATTTGCCATTTGCTGATGTCAGTTCAACACGTGAAATGGACAGGAGACGAGGTTGATCGTTGGCTCTACGGCATCCTTGTAAGAACTGCTCCAATTCTGCCTCAGCTACAAATTAACAATGTAACCTTGGAGACATTTCTGAACGTCTGGATATTTAAGTCTATTCAGCTATAAACTGCAGTGCAGCATTGAGCCCGAGTAATGCAAAGAAAGCTGTGTATGAACTAGTTAGAGAAAATGTGTTTTTAGTATAACATATCACAAGGTCTATTAAACTTCTTGAAAGTGAGAACCATTGGTATTCCCTAATAAACATGCTCCCCAATGTTTGGCAATGCTTTATACCCAATGGGAGCTCAACAAATATATTTTATTTAATGTTTCAATATTTTTTCAGTGACTTGGGGGATATTATTATGTTTCTTTGAATTTTCTTTTTTTCTAGTGAGTGACGTACTCTCAAATAAAAAACTATTGCCAGTAAATGAATAAAAAATTATTTTATGAGTCATTTCTGTTTAGCTTGAAGGCAGACTTCTTATTTCATAAATTTTCTTAAGTTGGAAGTATTTATTTAATTAAAAAAGTTGGAAGTGAAATTGAAATGGAAAGAGAAATAACAGTTCTATTATTTCATTTAAAGATTGGGAGACTGAGGCTTAGAGAGATGAACTTGCTTGTGTAAGGTAGAAAGTTTGTGGCAAGATTTTTATTAGAATTCCTAAAGTACCAAAAGATGGCTTAATAAGATGTATAACCCTCTTTTCTTTCTAGCAAGAACCAATTGTTTCCCAATAAGAAAGTCAGCAATAAAACTCATGGTCTCTGACAAATGTATGTACACACATGTAGATAGATCAAGAAAGAAGCATCTGTACACACACAGAATCATGCACACATAAAAGAAGTATGAGTAACAAATAGGGTGAACTAGAAAGCTGGGAGTCAAGTTTAATGTTGGCTGAAAAAATATTGCACGGAATGGATGTGCCCTTGGCATTGGTTTTTCCAATGTCAAAAACTCCACAACTTTCATAATTTTATGATCAAAGGTGCTATATTCTAGGCATACATAAAACTCATCAAATTTTCAAAGTCAGCAATTAGCCAACTGCACTGTCATGTTCTGCTTTTGATATGCTTAATCTATTCAATAAATCAGCAGCAATTATCAGTGACAACATACACCCTGCTCAGTAATAGCTTTTCCTCCTGTTTTCAAATTAATACTAGGCTTTCTGGGGATGGAACTTCATTGCACAAATTATATGGTATACATCTGAATAACGGAATTGATCACTTTTCAAAAGCCCATTAGAACTTACTTTGTTCAGACCCACATTAGATATTATTGAGTTATATGTGCTTGGGAAAGTCATTTAATCTTGGAGCCTCAGTTTCCTTATCTGTAAAATAAAGATAATTAGAACCCCTTCCTCCCAGGGCTGTTGTGAGAATAAAACAAAATATTTGCAAACTAATGCATTATATAAATGTTAAGCATTGTCTTATTAACATCATTATCACATAAAGATCATACAGACACTGAGTGATGGCAGTTGGATTTGAATTTGAATCCTCTGCCTCCAAACTCATTTCTCTTCCAAAATAAATAAATGGAGTGTTAGGCACCCAGCAGAACTGTTGACCTCATCCCACCATGAGAAACTTCAGAAACCTCCTTAAATATTTCACTGCTGTCTTACAATTTGTCGTGCCAAATGTTGCCCAAAAAACCAACCAAACAAACCAAACCGGGTCCCCTGACTTTAACAGAGTGAATTTGGAATCAGAGGAGCTCTCATCTCTTCTACTTCTTATTCTTGTACCCTTGGCCAAGTCATTTAAATACACTGCACTTTAATTCTTTGAACTGGATGAAGAGACCTCTCAAGTCCTTTACCCCTTAATGATTTTATCAGAGTTGGAAGCACTTTTGTGATACAGGGTTTGCACAGGGCTTTCACTTCCTGTCATAGCCCCCCAAATTAGCAATTTATTTCCTTGTTGGTTAATACGCCAACTTGTTTTGATTAATTTTGTGATTTTCCTTCTTTTTGACAAATGACTTTTCTGCCCAGTGGACTGGACACCCAGAGGACAATCTAAGAAGCCAGTCAGCCAGTCGATGAATATTTATAAGTTGCTTCCTAAGTGCCAGGCAGCTGGCATTGGGGCAGCTAAGTGGTGCAGCTACAAAATGTCAATAGACCCTAAGTGAGATCTTTAAGAAACATAGGCTGAACTTTAAAAATTGTTAACACTTTTTTGGGGGTAAACTTAATAGGGGTAAATGGAATACAAAAAAGCCAATAGACTCAAGGTATCAATGGCTGTAAGTTATTAGGAGAGCCAGATTTTGATTTAGAATAAGCAAGAATTTCCTAATAAGTAGAGCTGTTTAAAATCAAATGAATTATTTTGCAAAAGAGTGCATTTTCTGTAGCTGTAGTGTTCAAGTTGAAAAGGGGATACATCCTTCAAGATAGGGGTGGCTTTCTGAAATTCTGTAATAAATCAGAAACTCACAACTATCAAAACAGCTATGTCTTTGAGCTATGGCTTATTACACTGAATTAGAACTTATTAGAGATAAGAAGTTCCATGAAGAAAGTCCCTTGGACCAAAGAAAACCACTTCATTGTTAAGATAAGGATAAATTCTTACAATAAGGCAATGGTCTTACTAAGAAGATATGACTCCTAAATCTCCCAATATGGATATTTTGGTAGATGCAAATACTGTCTATATCTTGAGATTTCTTCTGAAATCAACCACAGAGCTGTACTAAAGCCATTTGGCAATGAGGTTAGGAGATCTGAATGATATTATGATACTAATTTCATCTAAGTTATATAAGCTGGAAAGTTAATAAAAATAATAAAAGTTATAGAAATAATTTCTGATTTTATCAGCTTTATACAATCCCTAACCTTATAAACCTACACATACCTGCCTATTTCTGGACAAAATTAGCAATGTGAACCACCAACACAGGTCCCCCAAATAGAAAACAAAACAAAACAAAACCTGTTCAAGCTCCCAATGATTTTATGTGGATTTTCTATTTTGATTGGTTAACCAAGTGAAGTTTTGAGAAATGACCATTCCTTCCTATTGTATAACTCTCTGTAATTTGCAAAGGGCTTTCTATATATTATCTTCATCATAGACTTAATTACAGTATAATTTTACTAGGGAGGAAATTGTAACTCAGAGAGGTTCTGGTATTTGCCCAAGTTTTCTCAGTCAGTGAGTAAAAGCTCAGACTAGGGCCATCTGTCTACAAGAATCCTGCATTGTATTGCCTCACCAGAGCCCTTTCATTCTGTAGACCAAAATCCAACCTGGAAACTGCGAGAAATATTGCATTAAATTAAAGAAAAGGTTAACCTGTCTATTCTTTACATACTTGGCTGAGTTATTAGGAATCCAAATGCTACAGGGTCTCTTTGTTTATTAAAAAAAATAGAAAAACTAGACAAAATGACAAGCTGCAAGGTATTTAAAATATTCCAGAATGCTTCATCCTTTAACTTGTGATAACACTACTTTTTTTCTTCTTTGAATAATTACTTTAGATATTATTGAAAAGGCCACCAAAGCTTGATATATAATCCAGAGGACAGAATGGAGAAACGATTTCCTACTTCTTTCTTTTGTTCCAGTTTAAACAAACTCAAGAATCCTTTTAGTGTCAGGCAGATTTTATTCAGTCCTGCCCTAAACTAAGAACCAGAACTTTTACTCATTTAAGATACGGTGGAGCAAGACATGAGAGAAATCAGAATGATGAGTGACAACCCTAAAAACAATCAATAGGTGGCAGATCCTGGTTCCCTCCATTTCTCAAGATTTCTTTCATTGAAAAGAAGTAAAGACATATGATACTAAAAAGAACCCTTTGGTATTGGGAAAGTAATCATTATCAGTGATTATTCTGTAATATTTGTGAGAAATGCTTAATAAAAATTAACTAAGCCAATGTGGGTAGGGATTTAAGGAGAAAAGATGTGTTCATTCTAATTATGTTTATCATCAGATTTTTGCCCCCTCAGGAGATATTTGTTTTTTGAATAACTATATTGACTGATTCTATTGCTAGGCAAATAGCTACCAGATTTAGAGTCTAGCAAGAATAATGTAAATTTAGGGGCAATAACCAGTGTTTCTGGTTAGATAAATAATTCACTTATAAAAGTCACCAGGTCCCTGATTACCAACCTTTTTGTGAAGAGGATATTCATCATTTTTTTTGGTGAAAAATCTTCAATAATTCTCCATTATGTACTGAAAACATTTTAATGCCATTACACAGCATTCAATATTTTCCACAATATGTTGTTCCTTGCCTTGCAGTCTTATCTCATCTTATTGCTTTCTTCACACTCTCCACTTTACCTAAAAGACTGCTCTTTGTCCAATAAATAAGTTCTCTACTTTCCTCCCTCCACTGTTTGCTCATGCGGTGTCCAACATATAAAATATCCTCCCCACCAAAATGCAAGTGTCACCTTCTCCATGAAACTTTCTAGAATGGCTCTCTTGATACTAATTTTTCTCCTTGAACTTCTTGGAGCATCTTATTTTGAGATGCTTATCAGAATACTGTATATTATCCTAAGGTTATGGGCCATATGTCATGTAAACTTCATATTTCCACAGTCTATCACAGTTCTGTACATATAGGAGGTATGAAATAAGTGCTTGTAGAAGTTTAAAAAAAAGTTTGAGAACTCTGGTCAATACAGTACAATTTCAGAGACTAATGATAAATCATGGTGTCACCTCCTAACAGGGAGATAATGAATTTAGGGGGTGTGTGTGTGTGTATTTGGATATCACCAATGAAGAAATCACTTCACTTCTGTATTCCTCAGTTTCTGTAACTGTTAATGGAGATAATAATAGTATATTATCCCTCTAATATATAGTATATATGTTAGGTATATAGCTATATATATAACTATATATCTATAACTATATATATATATATATATATATATATATATATATACACACACACACATACACATGCTAGAATAATAGTATAATATCCCTCCCTGGCTGTTGTAAGGATCAAATAAGGTACCATATATAAAAACTTTAAAAACATCTATATAAATATTATTATTATTAATCTATTAGGTATACTTAGATGCTCAAAGGGTCATAAGTGGACAAACAACTAAAAAAGATTTAGAATAAGATATATTACGAAATTCAATGAAAATTATTCTGAGAATAGCTATTTTGGATGGCAGAGAAAATACTGAGATCCCTCAGGGTTAGCCTTGCATTTCTCAGTAATCATTGTATCGTAGCTGGATGGACGTGCCAGTAAAAAAGAGAGCTGTGGTTGCCAGTTCTTACAGCACAAAAGGCCTTTATCCTGGGCAGGTATAGTTGGTCCCCCATGGAGAGAAGCTGTTTTTGCACTGAGAAGTGGGCAGAGCAGCAATATTCTATCTGCTGAGGACAGCCCTAGACATTCATTTTCTATAGGCCGGCTGCTTGAGTCTATGAAAGGTAGAGTACCCTGTGCCTCAGGGGAGACAGTTTTCCAAGCTCTGGTACTAAAGTGTGTGCATAAAGGTTGGCACTTAAGGAGCATCTTTCATCTGAAACCCTCAAGACCATAAGCAAACCAATCTTATCCAACTCCCTTCATTAAGGAAGGAGATTTTAATCCTAATTTAGAAAGGGGAAACAGCAGCCGTGAGGGATTAAGTGACTCTATGAAAGTCACAAATGAGTCAGCCCAAAGCACAATACCAGATCTTAGGGCTTGAGGGAAACATTTCCTATAAACAGAGCATGGTATGCTCTCATTTTCTAATTGAGGCACTCAACTCTGGGACAGACCAAGGTACTACTTTTTTTTTCTTCCACGTGGAACTTCACACTTTAAGTTTTAGATAAAAGGAGGGAAGAGAAAGGAAGGGAGGCAATATATACCAAGATGGCAGAAAGTAGCCCGCACTTCCTGGCTCCCTCAGATCAGCACCAGACCAAGCCTTTGACCTAGATCTGGAGTGACAGAACCTACAAGTATTTGGAGTCTCACAAATTTCCAGCTGAGGATATTGTGGAAGAGCTTCAAAAAAGGTCTGTTTCAAAAGGTGGGGGGAGGTGGCTGAGCACAGGGATGCAGGGCGAGGTGGCGTCCATGTTATGGGAAACCTACCAGGAAGTTTTTGGCCAAAGAACAGCAGTGTGGATTTCTCTGTCCTGCTTCAGAAGCCCTCAGCTGACCAGCCGTGAGACATTAAAGCAACTAGAGAAGGCAAACAGGGAGCCCCCAACCCCCAAATAATGAGCACTTGGCTATGCTCCCCCAAGGAAGTCAGCAGCCTCAGCCCCAGGGCAACACGAAGCCACTGACACCTGTAGAGGAACCTTTGGACAATCTCCCCTTTACCCCAAGAGCAGATTTCAACCTTTACAGATGAGCAAAAAACCAAAAAGAGCTCTGACCATAGATAGCTATTATGGAGACAAAGAAGACCAGACCTCAAACCCCGAGGACATTAGAGGCAAATCATCTCCGGATGAAACCCCAAACAGTGACATGAGGTGGCCTCCAACTTACAAGGCTCTCTGGGAAGAATTCAAAAAAGATCTTTAAAAGAGAGGAGAAAAATGGAGAAAGGAAATGAGAGCTCTGGAAAAGGAAACAAATTATCTGAAGAAAATCATTTCTAAAGAAGATTTTTGGCAAAATGGAAAACAAAATCAACTCCTTGAAAAACAGGATTTTTGAAATGGGAAAGAAAATCAAATGAACAAAATAACTCATTTAAGAGTTCAATTTGCCAAATATAAAAGGAGATTAAAAAGCTAATTAAAGAAAACAATTCACTAAAAATTAAAATTGAACAACTGGAAGTGAATGACTCAATGAGACATCAAGAATTAGTCAAACAAAATCAAAAAATCAAAAATAGAAGTTAAATGTAAAATACCTTATTGTAAAAACAACTGATCTGGAAAATAGATCCAGGAGAGAAAATCTAAGAATTATTGGACTCCCTGAAAACCATGATTAAAACAAACAAAACAACAACAACAACCTTAGACAACATATTTCAAGAAATCATCAAGGAACATTGCCCCAATGGCCTAGAACCAGAGACTATACCATTCACTTCCTGAGACCCCCAAAATGAAAACTCCTAGAAATATTGTAGCTAAGTTCCAGAATTGTCAGATCAAGGAGAAAATACTGCAAGCAGAAAGATAGAAAGAATTCAAATATTGAGGAGTCACAATCAGGATTATCTAGAATCAAGCAGTTTTCACTTTAAAGGATTAAAAGGCCAGCAATATGATGCTCAAGAGGGCAAAGGAAGTTGGACTACAGCCAAGAATCAGTATCCAGAAAAATTAAGCATTATCTTTCAAGAGAAAAGATCGACATTCAATAAAATAAGGGATTTTCATTTTATTTTTGGTGAAAAGATCAGAGATGAACAGAAAATTTGATCTTTAAAAACAGAACTCAAGAGAATCATAAAAATGTAAAAAGAGAAGGAAAAAAACCTATGTTCTTTAAAGGTTAAAATATTTAAACACCTATATGGGAAGATGACATGCCTAACTCCTGAGAGCTGCATATTTGTTAGGGGTATACTTAGAGGGCAAGTTATAATTTGATTTTACTGTGATGATATAAAAAAGAAGCTAAGGGTGGAAAAGGGATTGAATTTGAAGAAGAGGGAAAAAGGGAGGTAAAGTGGGATAAATTACATCACACGAAGAAGCAAAAAAGACCTATTACACTTGAGGGAAAGAAGAGAAGGGGAAGAGCATTGTGTGAATATTAATCTTATCATATCTGGTTGAAAGAGAGGATATCTGAAATATTTAATTTTAACAATTTTTTATTAATTAAAACTTTATATTTTCAAAATACATACATGCGTAATTTTCAACATTCACCCCTACAAAACCCTGTGTTCTAATTTTTTCCCCTCCTTTCCCCCCCCCCAGTTGGCAAGTGATCTGATAAGAAATATTTAGTTTAATTAAGGAAACTTGTCTCATTTTATAGGGAACTAAGGAGGAGAAAAGGGAAAGGAAAGGGTAAGGTAATAGAAGGGAGAACAGAAGTAGAAGGGGAAAGAGATAAGAAAAGGGGGAGGTGATATAAAAGGGGAAGGCAGATTGAGGGAAGTGGTAGACAGAAGCAAAACATTGATGTGGGGGGAAAGGAGGAAACAGAAAAACATAACTTGGGGGAAATAAGATGGCAGAAAACACAGTTAGTGATTTTATCTACGAATGTGACTAGGATGAACTCTCCCATAAAACGGAAGTAGATAGCAGACTGAATTAAAAGTCAGAATCTTACAGTATGTTGTTTACAAGAAACACATTTAAAGCCGTCATACATACAGAATAAAGGCTGGAGCAGAATCTATTATGCTTCAGCTGAAGTAAAAAAAAAAAAAGCAGGAATAGTGATCTTGATCTCAGATAAAGCAAAAGCAAAATAGATCTAATTAAAACAGTGACAAAAGGACACTATATTTTGAGAAAGGACAGATCATGAAGTAATATCAATACTAAAAGTTTGTGCACCAAGCATTGCATCCAAGTTTCTAGAGGGAAGGTGAGAGAACTGTAAGAAGAAACAATAGACAGCAAAACTATATTAGAAAGGGATCTCAACCTG
The DNA here is from genome assembly GCF_902635505.1 of Sarcophilus harrisii. NCBI lineage: Eukaryota > Metazoa > Chordata > Mammalia > Dasyuromorphia > Dasyuridae > Sarcophilus > Sarcophilus harrisii. The sequence goes on from NC_045431.1 coordinate 11,224,939, forward strand.
ACTCTATAAAACCATAAGAAAGAAGTTAAGGAGGTAAATTGAATTTTAGAAAGGTTAGGTATGATAAATATTTGGAGAAAATTGGGGACAGAAAGGAATATACTTTTTTCTTGGAGGTACAAGGAACTTACACAAAAATTGACTATGTATAAGGGCATAAAACCCTCACAATCAATTGAAGAAAGGCAGAAATAGTAAATGCATCTTTTTCAGATCATGATGCAATAAAAATTACCTATAATAAAGGGCCAGGGAAAAATAGACCAGACATTAATTGGAAACTAAATAATATAATCCTAAAGAATGAGTGGGGGGCAGCTAGGTAATGCAGTGAATAAAGCACCAGCCCTAAAGTCAGGAGGACCTGAGTTCAAATTTAGTTTCAGACACTTAACATTTCCTAGCTGTGTGACCCTGGGCAGGTCACTTAATCCCAATTGCCTCAGCCAAAAAAAAAAAAAATGAGTGAGTAAAACAACAAATCACAGACATAATAGATAATTTTGTCTAAGAGAATGACAATAATGAGACAGCATACCAAAATTTATGGGATGCAGCTAAAGCAATTCTTAAGGGAAGTTTTATATCTCTACATGCTTCCTTGCATGAAATAAAGAAAGAGATCAATGAGTTGGGCATGCAACTAAAAAAGCTAGAAAAAGGATAAATTAAAAACAGCCAATGAAATTCTGAAAACAAAATGGGAAATTAATAATAATAATAAAATTTAAAATAAGAAAATCATTGAACCAATAAATAAAACTAAGTTAGTTTTTTTGAAAAAAGAAACGATAAAATAATCTTTAGTTAATTTGATTAGAAAAAGGAAAGAAGAAAACTAGTGCATTTAGGGTTCATCAGTGGAATAGTTTAGATTTATAAGACACAATAGTCAATGACAATAGTCATATAGTGTTTGATAAACCCAAAGACCCCAGCTTCTAGGATAAGAACTCACTATTTGACCCAAATTGCTGGGAAAATTGGAAATTAGTATGGCAGAAACTAGGCACTGACCCACACCTAACACCACATACCAAGTAAGGTCATAATGAGTTCATGATTTATACATAAAGAATGATATTATAAGCAAATTAGAACATAGGATAGTTTACCTCTCAGAACTGTGGAGAAGAAAGGAATTCATGGTCAGAGAAGAACTAGATTGCAATGCAAAATGGATAATTTTGATTATATTAAGTTAAAAAGGGTTTGCACAAACAAAACTAATGCAGACAAGATTAGAAGGGAGGCAGTAAACTGGGAAAAATTTTACATCTAAAGGTTCTGATAAAGGCCTCATTTCTAAAATAGAGAATTGACTCAACTTTATAAGACTACAAGCCATTGTCCCATTGATAAGTAATGGTCAAAGGATATAAATAGACAATTTTCAGATAAAGAAATTAAAACCATTTCTAGTCATATGGAAAAATCACTCTAAATCTATTGATCAGAGAAATGCAAAATAAGACAACTTTGAGATACCATTACACATTTGTCAAATTGGCTAAGATGACAGGAAAAGATAAAGATGAATCTTGGAGGGGATGTGGGAAAACTGGGACACTAACATATTGTTGATGGAGTTGTGGACTGATCCAAGGAGAGCAGTTTGGAACTATGCTCAAAGGACTATCAAACTGTGCATCCTCTTTGATCCAGCAATGTTACTACTGGGCTTGTATCCTAAAGAGATCTTAAAGGAGGGAAAGAGACCCACATGGACAAAAATGTTTGTGGCAGCAAAACTGGAAACTGAGTGGATGACCATTAGCTAGAGAATGGCTAAATAGGTTATGTATATGAATGTTATGCAATATTATTGTTCTGTAAGAAAAGACCAGCAGGATGATTTCAAAGAGTCCTGGAGAGAATTATAGGAACTGATGCTGAATGAAATACAAAGAACCAGGAGATCATTGTACACAACAATAGCAAGACTCTGTGATGATCGATCAATTCTGGTGGATGTGGCTCTCTTCAACAATGAGGTAACTCAGGGCAGTTCCAATTGTCTTGTGATGAAGAGAGCCATCTACAGCCAGAGAGGACCGTGGGAATCAAGTGTGGATCACAACATAACATTTTCACCCTCTTTGTTCTTTGTTTGCATTTTGTTTTCTTTCTTATTTTTTCTTTTTTGATCTGATTTTTCTTGTGTACCAAGATAATTGTATAAATTTGTATACATATATTGGATTTAATGTACTTTAATATGTTTAACATATATTGGATTACTCACTGTCTAGGGGAGAAGGTAGGGGAAAGGGAGAGAGAAAAAAATTTGGAACACAATATTTTGCAAGGGTGAATGTTGAACATAGAGTTAGAAAAGAGTTAGTCTCTGTCACTAATCTCTTGGAAGTAGCAAGGCTGTGACTTCCGAAGGTCCCTGAAAGTCTGAAGGCTACTTTAGTGGGGTGAGAAAGCCCCAATAACCACCACTACTGGCATCTGGCTTCCAATGCACCACCAAACACAGAGACATCTGCAAAAGTAATGGAAAATCTGATGATCCTCTTGATACAAATATGGTTTGGTGATATATGAATCTAATTAAACATAAGAAGTTCTGAAACACACCCTGCTAGGATTCTTCATTCTACATCTCTTGCAACTTTGATGGCTGCCTCTGTAACTGCTTCCCCAACTAGCACAGCCTTCCTTCTTAAAGAACACTGGGGCAATGTGAAATAAATAATGGATAGAAGGCTGGTCTTGGGATTCCGGATGACCCCAGTTCAAATACCCAATTTGGCACTATGTCCACGGGCAAATCATTCAAGTCCCCCAAGTCTCAGTGTCTTCATCTATGAAATGAATGTAATTGTACTTTGTTCATTGGGTTGATGTGAGGCATAAATAAAATAATTGCAGATAAAGCACAAAAGAGTTCTAGCATGTCAGCAATTATTAATTTAAGTTGTTTATAGATTCTTATATAGATTGTACAGCTCTGGATTCTTAAGATTTGCAATATACTTTAGGAAAAGATAAGGATTGAAAGGAAGCTAAGAAAAAGAAAGAAAGAAGAGAAGGAAAGAAGGGAGAGATAGAAAAAAGAAGGCAGGAAAATAGTATTATTTAATTTTTATATGGTTCTAAGTTTTGCAAAGCACTTTTTGGAATAGAGGAGAAAGAAGGGGGAAGAAGAAAGGAAGGAAGAAAGCATGAAAGGAAGAGAAAAAGAAGAAAGGAAAAAGAGAAATAAGAAAAAGGTACCATATTGCCCACAGGCCTTGGAATCTGAGCACTTCCTAGTGAAGTGGCTCTTGTACAAGGCTTGCTGCAGAGACACTGGCTCAAAAGGTTAATGATTGCAGTAATCACTATTTCAATTTGCAACAAATGGAATGAAAGGAAGCCAGACCCCAAACTGAGAGAGGCCCTACTGTGATGGAGATAGCATGACAACACAGTGGCAGTCTAGGAAAATTGGGAAGTTTGGATTTTTCCCTCATAGACTTTTGTAATTTTATATCTAGGGAATGGTAAAATGAAAAAAAAAAGTTAACTCACTATAAGATATCGAAGCTAAATTGAAGATGCTAAATTTCAAATGAATAAAATATCAGTTTCAGTCCCTGATTATCCTTCTGTTCGTGTTTAGCATTTGCCAAGACTTGCTATTTTATATATCGTTGTTTTCCTGCTCCTGCTGTTTTGTGCTTTTCTGCTGCTGGAGGTTGATGAAGCTGTGGGTCGAGTGTTCTAGGTAGTCCTGTCTGAGGCAAGCGGTATTTCTTATAATAGGAATAACCTAAACTGCTCCAAGCTGGCTTTCTTTAAAAAATGCACCTCTTTGTGTGTCTCTAATCTGATACTCTTTCCACCAAAAAAGCTCATATTTATATAGCTGTTTGCAGTTTAAAAACAAACAAAAACTCTTCTCTATAACAATTCTGTGGCCAAAATTACAAAATTAAGCCTCTGAGGATGGAGGTGATTTGTCCACAGTCATACATCCTAGAAGTCATAGAGCTAAGATTCAAACCCAGTTCTTATGGAGCCAAAGTTACTGTTCTATCCACAACACCCTAGCTGCCTTTCCATTGTGTGACAAAAGGGAAAGGGACATTTGACAAAGTCAGAGGATCTAGGCTCAGGTCCCAATACTTTCACTTACAAATCAACTTGGCCATGTCCTTTAACCTCATTGTGTTAGTTCCCTCATCTGATGATCAGTGAATGAATCATCAATTATTAGGTCATTATTAAGCACCTTCTACACCTAGGCTCTGTGCTAAACACCGAAGAGAACAAGAAAGATCAGACAGTCCTTGGTCTTGGGGCGCTCACAGTCCAAGGGAGGAGACAATGTGTGAACAATTATGTACAAACAAGAGACATAGAGGAGAAATTAGAGATAATAATAGAGAACGCCCTGGAATTAGGCAGGATCAGGAAAGGCTTCTGGCAGTGAGACTTCAGGTGGGAACTGCAGGAAGCCAGGAGTTGGAAACAAGGAGCGAGAGAATTCCAGGCAAGGGGGGCAGCAAGTGAAAAAGCTGGAGGCCAGAGCATCTTGTTTGAGGAATAATAATTAGGCCGTCATTAAATCACAGAGAATGTGAGGAGGGGAGCATAAAGAGCAGAAGTCAGGAGAGATATTCAAGCCAGACAAAGATTTTATGTTTCATACTGAAGACCATAGGGAACCACTGGAATTGATTGAACAGGGGAGTGACATGGGCAAACTTAACCTCCAGGAAGATCACCTTGGCAGCTGAAGAATGCTTGGATTGAAATGGATAGAGACTTGGGGCAGGAAGACCAATCAGCAGGTGACAACAATAATCCAGGTAGGAGGAACACATTTGAGAGAAGTTCTTAAGCAAGAAATGATGAAATTTAGCAGTGATTGTGTAGGGGCTGATGGTGAGAGATTATTTTTTGTCCTTCATCTTGGAAGAGGACCATGAGATCAGAGAGGTGATACCATGAATTGCAGGTGAATTAGATTGAGGGAAGGCTGGGCAAGGTCACCTGCCTCACTTTCCCCTCCAGAGCCATCGGGGCATGAAGATATATCGGGATGATGAAGATAGTGCTGGCTGTAGTGGGAGATGACACTCAGGTTGTATTTCTGAGGGACTGGGAAGATAGAAGATGTTAGGAAGACCTGAAGGTTCGGAAGAGGGGGGATCATAATGAATTCAGTTTTAGACATCAGGGTAAGATATCTATGGGATGTTCAGTTCAAAATGTCCAACAGACAGTAGGAGAGGTTGAGCAAGAAGTCAGGAGAGATGTTAAGGCTAGACAAAGGCTTATCTGCATAGAGATGATAGACTGAAACCACGGGAGCCAATGAGATCTCTAAGTGTAACCGTGCATACAGAAGGAAAAAAAGAATGAGAGTATTGAACTACATAAAATGCACATAAACATATCAATCTCTCTTCACTTACACGTAAAGGTGTACTGGACAGGGATGATGCACGCTGCCGGGCGCATAGTAGGTACCACTTACCTACCTGTAACTCATAGTCCCTCATATCTGCCATAAGGAGTTCACCCCCTATTTCAGGGACTCTGTCTGATTTTTCTGATATTGCATGAATGCCAACAGAACATGTGTATATGCTCATTCTTCTCTGCTTAGTAAGGTAATGCGACTGACATCATTTAAGTCTCCAGTCTGGGCTTTATTAGAGCATCAGAGATGATTTTGTCTTTCAAAACAAATTGTAAACACTCTGAGGGCAGTGACCATCTCCTAGCATAGATCTCTACACATAAAAGATTGTGGGATGATCCAAAAAACTGGTTGCATTTTAGGGTGTAGCCTCTCTTGTAGACAAATGCTTTTATTCTAGACACATCATTTTCCTGCCCTTTTCTGGAAATGTCCATATGGGAAACTTCAAAAATTGAAAAAAAATCACTGCATTTTCCATTCCCTCTGCCACCTTCTAAAACTCATGGCTCTCCCCTTCCACGGTTGCTTTCTGTAATGTCTCCCATTAAATGCTTGGCAATGCAAAGCCACCTAGAACAGCAGCAAATATCTGGGGAATTCTGTCTCTGAGTAAGCAGCATGGTCTAATGAACCAAAAAAAAAAAAAACAAACCTCTATGTCATAACACAGATTTTGTATCAGCCCTTTTAAAAGATACAAAACATATTCTTCAATCTCATTTCCCCCCCAAAGACTTCATCTTTTGGGCCCAAACTGGGACTGCCAAATAATCACCAATAATGGGCTGGATAGGATGATGACACTTGAGTTGGTCAAAATAGCCTCCAGAAAAACTAAAAACAGGAATATGATGACAGACACCAAGCCACTGGACAATATATAATAAGGATCAGCATTATCAAGCTCACCGTAGAGTGAAATCCAAATGCATAATGGATGATGTCCCTACTTGGCAACAGAGCATTTTATTCTACCAGATTAGTCTGGCCTCCAATTTGATCGGATTCACTTTCTGTTTTTATTTCTCTGTTTTGACTTCGCACATCTTAAGGATTTTACCGAGATTTGGAAGCTCCAGGTCCGACCCAAAGTACTCACGTTCTTGAATCCTCGGTAGAGAATCTGAAGTTCCTTCTTGGTGAATTTGCTCTGGGCTTCCAGCAGTTCAAGAGCTTCTGGTCGATGCCGTACAGTAGCCATTTCCATTTCATCTTCGACACTGTCTGTGGAAGGAAACCAGAAGGAGAGTTATTAAAAAATTCAGTTGATGCAAATCTCATTCCATGATTAGAACCAAGATGAAACTCCAAACTGAGCAAAACTCTGTGAACATCAACTTCTTACACAAGAAAATTGTCTTTCACTAGCAAGAAATTTATTATTTTTCATTTTTCAGAACTGCTAAATTGGTTCAAAAATAGACAGAACTTTACTTTGCTGCAATACCATGTGGCACAGAGGACAAAGGGTTGACTTTAGAGTCAGAGAGATGTCAAGCAACCACAGGCCTGTCTCTGGTAACTATTCTTCATGTAACCTCTTAAAGTCCTAAATGGCCATCTAAGTTTTTAAGTCGCAGACCAATTTCCAAACCACCATCTAGACATTTAGCCATCAATGTTAATTCTGAGCTTCAGCACTTAATGAGAGCTAATGCATCTGATTATAGAATTTTATAACTGGAAAGGAATCTAGAATATTATTTTACAGAGAAGGAGACTGAAGCCTATGAACTATAAAGACTTGTCTGAAATCTAAGATTAGATGTCAGTTCTCCTGAGATCACTGACTTTTTTTTTTACTACTCCATTTCCCTTCATACTTTTTATTTTATAGTTCTAAGAGTTTATGAAAAAAGCAGCAACAAAAATTCTGAAGAAAACCCTCTCTCATTCTGGAGTCTGTTTCTCTAATATATGTGACTACAAGATCAGGGGAACATTAAAAAAAAGATAAAAATCCATTTGACTTAAAAATAAAATTATGTGTCCAAGGGAAGGACAAAAGTAAGAAGAGCCAAAAAGGGGATGACAGAGATCTGGTGGGATATGAGAAAAATGAAAGGCTATAAAGGTCAAGAATGGGATTTTTGATGGAAAGTGATAATGATGGGAAAGAAGAAAGCTAAGGATCAAGTGACAGGCTGGAGAGGAGAATTGGCTGGAAAAGCCAGTCTAGGGACCACTCAGATGAATGATAAACTATACAATCTCAAAGTGTAATTCTTCTCTCTTTTCTCTGCCCGGGTTAATTTCCTAATGGCTAAACGTTCTGGTGGACCCGGTTTCTACAACACAAAATAGAGACAAGATAGTGGCTGATATTTCTTCAAAATTCTATTGTTCCAGTGTTCATGAGGCAAAGAAGAGCACTTTGAATGGGAAGAACCGGGCTCAACTGCCACTAACTATCCATGGGATCTTGAACAATTCATCTGCCTTCTCTGAGCCTCTTTTCCTCATGTTTAAAATAAGGTGATGAATCTGACGTGATTTCTAGGGACCTTCAAGTTCCACTCCTGTCATCTTCCAATCCTGAAACAACCCCTTTGTCTCAGAATCTCAGCAAAATGAGCTTAAGATGTACTACTTCCCTCATTGGGCTGTTAGGAGAATCAAGTAAGGTAATAAACAAAGCCTTTTATAATTGTAAAGTGCAATAGGAACAGCAGCTCTGATTATCATCCCTCTCTTGAAGGTCTCATTCCTACAAAGTTACCTTGGCTCTTAGCTGTGCTCATGGGGAAGAGCAAAACAGAATTTTAAATTCAATTTTCTAAAATGTCTTTAAATCACAGAGAGGCCTCTGCTAGACCCATGGAAGTATCTTTACACCAGGGAAAAACAAATCAACAAATTGACTTCCTCATCTTAGTACAACATGGAACCCGAGCCAAATAACAAGTAAATATAGTTTCTTCGTGGAGCAGAGCCAGACCTTGCCGACACATTGTCTCCGTGACAAAAGACTTGGTACCCAGAGTGCCTTGAGGGTAAGGATAATTGGGTGGAACTGCACAATAGCCCAATCATCACTGGCAAAATTTAAACAGAACTAAAGTTGAGACTGCCCTGAGGTTGTGTCTTCTTCTGGCTCACTGCTAGAATGATTTTTGCCTGATAAAGAACTGTTTCCATTTCTGGAGAATGATAGTACTTAATAGTATACATGAAGTCACCAAAATTAAACTAGCATCAATTCCATCACTAAAATCTCTCCCTGCTTCCCCAATAAAAACTCTGCTGGAAAGCTGCTATGTATCCAACTAGGACTACTTATCTTTATATAATGAACTTTCCATTACCCACTATATTGAAATGTATATTTTGGGAATTATCTACACATGACTTATCCATGGCAAATGGTAATGCTTCTTAACCTTTGGGTTAAAGTCAAGTGCCATGAATAGATTTTTTTAATTTAATTTTTTTTCATTTAACAAAGCTCTATTCTCCCATTAAAAAGAAAAAGAAAAGAAAAGAAAAGCCTTTGAGAAATTATGCATAACCAAGCAAAACAAATGTCCACACCGGGATAAATATAATTTATATCTTTTTGTATCTTTCATCTCTCTCTCTCCTGATTCTTCACTGAGAATTTCAATACTAGTTACCCAATACATTTTTAAACCATTGAATTAGTTTTTTATTCACCTTCTACTTGATAAGGTAGGTCAGTTTGATAGCCAGATTTTGGAAAAAGATAAATGAAGAGACAGCTGAACCTTAAGATGCAATTTTGAAATCTATAAAATGATGGTATCTATTTCCAATCTGAGCATGTACACAGTTAGCATCTATTAAGTGTGTAATCCCACCAGTAGGTACTTGATAAATGTTGGAAGGAAGGAAGAAGGAAAGAAAGGAGGGAAGACAAGAGGAAGAAAGAGGGAAAGAGAGAAGGATTTTAATCTATTAGCCCTTTGACATAATTCCTTTTTTTTTTCCTTCCATCCCTTAGGTTTAAAGCTAAATGACATTTTCTCATGCACCAAAAAATAGGAATTAGAGAAAGACTCTATAAATTATATAAGTATAAATTGACTAAAGAACTAGAGATTGCATTTTATAAATGGATATATTTATTTTTAATCACAATGCTTTAAGGAAGGCAGCAGAATTTCATTGCAACAGGACTGTAACAAACAGGTCAAGTCATGTCTTCCCTCCTCTTTAAACTTTATGTAACCAGTTGGGGCAGGTCACATTACAGGTCTGAGCATTGTGTACCTGACAAAGGACCTCCCCTATAATCATAAAAGCTTTTGAAGAGTAACTACTTTAAACATCTCATTAGCAATAATGGACATCAGTTGGGCAGGCCAAATTCTTAATGCAAGTTGCCCCTTCTTTGAAAAATACATTAATTTTGCATTACAAAGAGATCATTTAATGTCAAAGCATTTAAAGTGTCATTGAATTTAAATTGATTTACTGTACTGAAGAGTTGAATCAATTTGATTTATAATATTTGTTTATGTCTGGAAACGCTCTTTAAAAGCTACTTTGCCCAAACCTTTCCCATATAATTTTCCAACTTATAGGTCTTGCATTCTCTACTTTTCCATTTCCAGTCTAATATTATTTTCCCTTTTGAGATTTTGTCACCAGGGTTCACCAAAAACAGTCCAAAATAGTTTGAATAGTGCCCATAAATGCTGGCTTTCGCTACAGAGTACAAATAAGATCTAGGTGGCTCAGTGGATGGAGTACCAGGCCTGAAGTTAGGGAGATTGAGCTTTCTGAGTCCAAATCTGATTTTAGATATTTACTGGCTATTTGACAGTTGGGTAAGCAATTTAATGCTGTTTGCCTCAGTTCCTCTTCTTTAAAATGCACTAGAAAAGGAAGTAGCAAACCAATCCAGTATCTTTACCAAGAAAATGCTGAAATAGGATCACAAAGAGTCTGAAAATGTCCCCACAATAGGTGGAACCCATGAAAGTGTGATGGGTGGCTAAGGGCTCCTGAGTGCAAGCATGCATTGACATGCTTTGGGAACAGCATTTCACTAGGCATTAGAAGACCTAAGTTAATCTCATGCTCTAGTTTTGGGAGAGTCACAGAATTGGGTACTTCCATGTCTTCATCCATAATATGGGGGGAAATGGTGGGTAGTCAACTTATCTCACAGGGTTGTTGAGATAATAAATGATAAAGCCTGGTGGAAAGTTTCAACAGCTATTGAAAAGTCAAGTATGTATACAGACCCTCCAGAAGCCTCTGGGAAGATACATAGAGATGTTGAGGAAGGCACACAAGTAAAATCTAAGTTGCTTTGAGACAGGGCTTTCTTTCCTTCTTTCCTTTCTACCTTCCTTCCTTCCTCTTTCTTTGTCCCTCTCCCTTTTTCTCTTTGTCCCTCTCCCTTTCTCCTCTCTCCTTTCCTCTCTCTCCCTCCCTCTCTTTTCCTTCCTTTCTTTCCCTCTCTCCCTCTCCTCTTCTCTCTGACCTAATAACTACCACAACTCTGTGTACATGACAGGTGTTGGATTGGCCTGGAGCCGAGTCTTGGGTCCTTGTCTTAAATTTTGTGCCTCAGTTCCACACCCACCTGAAGCACTGAGACCTTGTCTACTGCATAGAATTATGTTGTAAGGTCATGATACATGTGTGAAGAAGCTGAAGGAGGAAGAATGAAATATTAGCCAAAGTGAGCATTATCATCATTCTTGTTATTGTTCTCATTAATAGATGGGCAGAAGGGTCGCTGCCAATGGTATTTGAGTGGATCTCAAAGGGCTGGGGTAAACAACCAGTCATTTTCTGCCTAGAAATTTGGCCTAAGAGATGTCTCTCCTTCTTATAATCCTCTGATCCTTATCAGAAAATGCACTGGTTTCCAAAGAGATTGAGAATAGAAGCTGAGCCTTAAGCCTGGCCCTATAAATAATTCTTTATAGATTTTAACATCTTTCTTTTTTCCCTTTTAAAAATCACCTTTGGACCTAGGATCTCCTCATGATTCCTCCCTCACACAGCCACTCACCCATCCACCCACCTTGGGTTGCTATCTTTAGTTGCACAAGGTGGGTTGATGAATAATTGGTTCCACATTGAGTGTGTATAAGCCATAGAAATGAAATGATAATTCTAGCTAATGATTCCAACAGTCTCCAAACTCAAACAAAAGCCTCCCAATGTTGAATCTGTGTCCCTGGCCCTCAACTTGACATAATGTTTACAATGGGGAATATGTATACAAGGGGTTTAGTGACATACATACACACATTTATACATAACAAATGCGTATTTATACACAGACATAAAAATGTACATTATATCTTCTCCAGAATGCTAGATCAGTGAAGACTGTTCCTGTTCTTTGTCCAATTATAGTCATATGCATAATACATATATTTTGTGATATATAGACACATATATACATAAATTTATACACTGCATATATGTGAAAACTGCTTTAGAGCTTACGAATCTCTTTTCTTAACAGTTCAATTGTCTACAATGCACAAGTACTGTTCTAGGTTCTGGGGATATATAAGGCAAAAATGGAACAATCCCTGCCCTCATGGAGCTTACGTTCCTTTGCAAGAGATACAACATGTGCTCAGGTAAGTAAATCCAAAGCAAAGAAGATAATTTCAGGAGGGAAAGAGTGCTAATAACTGGGAGAGTCAGGGAAGGACTTATGCGGAAGTGGGCTATGCTAAGTAAATGCTTGTTTCTTATCAAAGCTGGGACTGGAACACATTTCTTCCTGACTTTCTAACACACTTCCTACTACAACATGTCATCGTGGAATTTTATGATACATTATACTTGACATCTATAAAACAATGAAGATAGACTATGAGAGAATATTCAGCCTATTATTATTGGTTCATTTTTGTTATTTTAGCTAGCCTTGATATGTTTCCATTCTAAGGGAACATAAATCAATTTGCAGCTTTCCTTGTTCAATCCAATCACCTCTACAAGGACCGAGCTTTGTTGCGGTTGCTATTCAGTTGCATCTGAGTCTTCATGTCCACAGTTGGGGTTTTCCTGGCAAAGCTGCTGGAGTGGTTTGCCATTTCCTTCTCCATAGGAGTGGGCTGCTGGGTCTCTTCTTTATAGCACTCGTGAATGGATTTACATGGACTTATTTGTGTACAGAAGTAACTTATTCACACAATCTCGGGCTTCAAAGCATAATAACTTTATTGGAATTCGGGTTATCAGCGCTAACCATATTACTTCTGCAGAGACTTAATGGCCCCAAGAAGTCTGGGTTTTAATTTACCATTTATCATCCAGGCAGAACATTGAAAAATATAGCTGAAAGGGGCTGCAGAGAAAACAGCCCAAATGATTAGAGGAAAAGGCAAAACTTGTATATAAGAATCTACATTCTTCTTATTAGTTTGGATGACTTCTCATTTCCCATCTCACTCTAACTCTGTGATCTCCTGTGCTAAAAGTGTGGGCAGGAGAAGGGCTCCCTCTCATTTTCTCATTCTCTTTGTATATATATATTTTTGGTAGTCTATTTTCATTATTCTTTAGATGCTCAATTTATACATATGAATGTATATATTTAAGTATGTGTATATAGAGAAATAGATAGATAAATCAACAGACAGTCGCAGGGCACAGTGTAATGTGACCCTCAAGTTATGATCTCCTGGGCTCAAGTCCTGCCTTATCCATTGGAGGCTATAAAGCCATGGACAAGTCTTGTATCCTCTCAGGGCTTCTTAATCTTTTTTGTGTGACATAGACCTTTTTGACAACTTAGTGAAATTTAAAATGAAAGACTAACAACAATGGACTCTCTCGCAGAAAATGCTTTTTAAATTTTATTTTTTAAGAATATGATAAATTTCACTTAAAGGTTAGTAAGATGTGTGTGTGTGTGTGTGTGTGTGTGTGTGTGTGTGTGTGTGTGTGTATTTTTTCTTATCCAAATTCAGGGATATGGTACAATCTACTAATGGACCCCTTCCATTGACTCTGGGTTAAGAAATCTTGCCATGGACAATTCTCTAAGACTCTGCTTATCTGTGTTGGTAGAAGGATTTCCCTCAATGGAATTCCCAATAAAGTCAGCTCCAGATCAAATATGTAACATAATTTGATGTAATATAATACCCACCTATACACACACACACACACTATATATATACACACACACACACACACACACACACACACATCCATGAATATATACACACATGCAATAGAGCAAAGTGGACAGAGTCCTGTGCTTAGAATCAGGAAGACTTAGTGGTAAATATAACTGGGACACTTATTAACTGTGAGACCGAGACAGGTCACCAGTCTCTATCCTGAGTAACTCCCTGGGACTTCTCTCTTAAATCCTAGAAAGATTTAAATCTGTTATGATGGAGGAAATTCCCAAACTCAAATGTCTCCAAGGTAAGAAAATTATTAATGTTTCAATAGGGGCTGTTTACAAAGTTATAGTAGATTATTATTACAAAGTCAGAAAAGGCAGATGCTAAGAGGTGCTAGGAATAAGACTCAAGGTTCCAAGGTCAGTGTAATTTCTGCCATATTCTACTGTCTTCACTGTGGAAAGGAGGAAAGTGATGGATATGGGCAGGGGAAAACCATATCCAATCAACAAATATGAAAATATCAGAACAAAGTGTTTTCCCTTAAAGTTGCAAGGATTTCTTTTTGTGTCCCAGACTTAAAAGTTTTTGATATAAGGAGAGACCTTCAGATGTCATTTAATCAAATTATATTCTTTCACAGATGGGGAAAGTAAGGCTCAAAGAGGTTATATGATTAAATACACACACATCCCTATACACAAATATACAATGTGCTATTGGATGTAGCACCTTCATTGAGTCATACATACACACACACACACACACACACACACACACACACACACAGATTATAAATGGCAGAATTGTTCTTTAATCTACAGATTTAATCACAGCTTTGGGGGCTCTTGAAGGTCAGACTCTAAGGATTTTTAAATACTTAGACTATACAAAGAACCAGAAATTTGAAGGAAGACCTCAATATTGCAAAACAGAATGATAGAATATTAAAGCTCCAAATCCCCCAATCTCCCTCATTTTACAGAGAAAGAAATTGGGACTAAGTGACTGCCCATGTGTATATAGAGAGTTAGGAGAATAGACCTTGTACCAAAATTTTCTGATTTCCAGTTTCATGTTCTTTTCAAAAGTAACAAAAGTTGGGACTGCTAGTGGTGCCCCACCTTGTGGATAGTGAATAGAGTACTAGCCTTGAAGTCAGGAGGACCTGAGTTCAAATTTTAACATTTCCTGTTTTGGAGCCAAACTTTCATCTATCTCCTGCCTCTGATGAGCCCCAACCATGCAGCCCTCTCATTGGTCTACATTAAGACCCCATACTCTTCCTCAATCTTCCACTCTCCTGTTAACGGGTCTGCTCATATGGCAACAAGCAACAACAGCTTCACAAAAATTAGGTTTATTACAAGAAGACTGAGCATGGATGTGGATGCATTCATGATCCATACGCAAGCTTGCCTATTTGTAACTGCACAGCAAAGGAAGGAAGAGATCACAAAATTCTCCACATAAAGAGACTGACTGGGGGGGAAGTACAGTAATGGTGGGCAATGGGCAAAAGCCCCCCCGAACAGGAGGAGCAAAGAGATGGCAAAAGCAGCATGAGTGTCCCTTGGAACTGCTAGACCATGAAGATACAGTGGTCTGCTTTTCTATGAGCATCCACTCGAACAGTTTCTCAGCCTAGTGCAGACTGACTGGTGTTTGTCTGAGTACCAGAGAGACATGAGGGTCCAGCTGGCAATGCAAACAGCAAGTTATGTCAGCTCGGGGGCTTCTTCCCTGACACATTCTGGCCCCCTACATAGTCCGGGTCCAGTGTTTCTGAAAACAAGCAGCTCAAAAAGAGACATCCAAGGGATCCCTTAACATTCCTTACCACAGTTACCACCTCTCCTTCTCTCTTCTTATTAAATCTCCCTTGCTTCCCAATCACTGGCAGGAGCAAACATGGAATCCTCAAGGGGGAATTTTTGATATTTAAAATCCCATCTAATGGCTCCTCCCTTTCTAATCAAAGAATCTCAGTAGGAGGGAAAACTATCTCTGAACAACAATCCCCTTCATAAAATATCCCAAAGTTGGTCAGCCAGTTATTCCTTTCCAGTAATGGGAAACTTACAACTTTTGATAATAGCCAATTCTCTCTGTGGGTAGCTCTAATTCTCAAGAAAAGTTTTTTCCCGACATCAAGTCTAAGTTTAGCTTCTTGTGACTTTTATTTTATAATTCGTCTAGTTCTTCCTTTTGAGGTTAAGGAGGATAATCCCACCCTTAACATGATTACCTTATAAAATGTATATGGAGAAAACTATCATCTCTCCTATAAATTCTCTCTTATCTGGACTAAGGAGTGCAAGTTTCTTTCAACAGTTACCTAGGTAGCATGGTATCCAGAACTCTTCCAATCCTGGACACCAAGAGAATTCAAAGACTAGAGCTGAATCCCTGTGGGAAGATAGGGATAAAGCCTAAGTCACTTGAGGCAGCAAGATCTTTCACAAATCTCTCTGGTGTTATTGGCCAAAATAAACTGGTCATTCCATTGGTCCTGGAATCATGGACGGATCAGCATTTGGATACAGCATACTTTTTAGTGCTCAAATGGCATGGTGCATCAGGAAAACTTTTTAATTGATAAAATATCATATGTAATATTATGTGCTAATATATATGTATACATATATATATATGTATGCACATATATATATACATACAGGTTGTATAAATCCATGGAGATCTCTCTTTTCCCACAAAAGCTATTCTAATGTTCACTAAGACCAAAGCCTGACCTGACATAAATTCAACCTGTGTTTCCTGAATGGGTTTAAATGAGACTTCTTAAGAGAGGGAGCTGCTACAGCTGGGGATTCCCCATTCAAAGAAGGATAAAAGACCAAGTTGGTAATGAAGAGCCAAGGATCACAGGGCATCATCTGAGTTCACAGATTCCAAGATAGCAAATAACAGGTTCCGCTCCATCCCCCAATGGCTTCATATATATATATTTCTACGCCTGGGTTTCCAAGCTCCTCCCCTGCTGAAGAAACTACCAACATCAACAGATCTTTTGACATGAGAGCAAAAAAAATAATTTGTCTATAATAATAACCATTAATACTTATAGAACACTTTAAAATACTTTCCTTACCACAATAATGTGAGAAGAAAAGCACAAATATCATCGTCCTTATTTTACAGATGAAGAAACTGATAGATTAAGACATTCCCACACTCACATGGCTAGTAAATGGTGAGCATGGCTTTAAGTCCAGATCTTCTGATGCTGTGTTTTATGTTTTTTCCATCATACTAATCTTTTAATTTGACTTTATCATTGGATAAACATATAAAACATAACCACCTGTTATATCCATGCCCTGAATTATGACAGGCCCAAATCAGATAGCTGAGAAGTACCAGCTCCAATAGTTTATTCTCATAGCTGGGAAAATTTCTTTATTTTACACGATCCAATTGAAGACTAACTTTCCCTTCAAAAAATGCCATTCTGAGCCATGACTACAACTTTGAAATCTAACTTCCCTCAAAAACACCCACCAAACTTTTCTTGCAATTTGCCTCCTGAAGAAAAAAGCCTGTCCTTGATTACTTTTAACTATTGTTTGCAAGAGTTTTAAATATGTTCTACTCAAGTGCACTAAATTTTCTCTAGTAAGGGAAGAGCATTTCTTATCTCTGTAGCACAACCTTCTGGTTGAGGAATACATTTCTACGTTCTCTTTTAAAGACCTCAACAAAGGCTTCTCTTACTATTTTAATTTTAGTCGAATATAGGGATTTACACTAGAACAGTGACTGAATTTGTGATTTCATTGAGGCAGTCACCTTCTAGATATGGATACTCTTAACAGTGGAGGTGAAAGACCTTTTCAAAACATAAAGCCTTAAAGAAGTTTTTGTTATTATTGTTAGTTTATTTATTTATTTTGATTTAGAGCACTGAGAGGTGAATAGATGCACTATAAATAAGGAAGAAAATACAAGAGAATTAGTTGCTTGGTTAAGTGCTATGAAGCTTATATGTATGAAGGAGCACATTCATATATATTTGGGATATTCTGCTTTTAGATATGTTACCCAATAGAAAAAAGAAAATAGACTAGCTTAGATCTAACCACAGAGCCTTACTAGATGTATAGACTTGAGCAAATTTCTGGGTCTCAGTTTACCGTCTAAATAAAAGCAAACTAATATTGGTTAGATTACAAAGAGCTACCATTCCTTAGGATGATGCTCCTTAGGCATGGAGATTTAGAGGTAAAGACATTAAAATATTAAATATTATATATAAATAAAATAGTAAAATATTAAAATTTACCTAATCTTAACATAATAGGAACAAGAGATATAGGAAGAACTTCAGAGGCCTTCTAATCCAATTCCTTCATTCAGTAGATTTAGAAGTCATGGAAGTCCATGGATTTGTCCACCACCACACTGCTAATGAGTGACTGTTCTCAAAATCCTAGCCTCTTTCCACCATCTCACAATCTTTTTAGTTTTGAAGAAAGTATGTTGTAAACTTGAAAGCGTTATTAAAAATGAATTGTTTTTATTATCTTTGAAAAAAAGATTTTACTAGTGAAATTAGTATGAAAAATGTTTAAATTGCTTTAAGTAGATACTAATTTAGATCTGGCAGTATCATGTTTACCAGGTACCACTGAACGGTCAAGATTAGTAACTTTGGGTTGCTTAGACTTTCCCCAAATTTGATTTATTCCCAACTTTTCAGGAACACATCTAATAGGTAGAATGGATTTAATCATCAGAACTTAACTTTTATATAAACAAATTCAGATTTATCATGGAAATAAATGTCAAGTTTGAGTTAATAATCTGAGGATTTGAACTTCAAATGGCATTGAATGTCATAAAACTCCAAGGCTTAAATTCCTCACTATTCCTCCTTAGTAAGGTGACTCAGATATTTATGATTCCATAAAAAAAAAGAAAAAAAAAAGCCTGCGAACTTGCTGAAACATTCCAAAGGAAACCAAACTATGATAAAAGCAGCAACAAAAACAACCCAATATAAAAATCTTATTACTTCCTAAAATGTAATAAAAGCTAAACTTCTCTCTTACCATTAGTTTCACCATCCTGCTGGGCTTTTAAGTCAGTGGGGAAATCATGCAGTTTGAAGTTTTATTTAAAAATACCTCATTTTTTGACATATGAAAATTTTGAGAGTATTTTTGAGTGGAGCAAGAGAGTGATGTGTGATGGTGATAAGCAACAATGTTTGCCTGAAAATCATAAAAGAAAAGAAAAAAAAAAAAGAAGCACCATACGACAGAGTTTTATAAAAATAAGAGAAAGGCTGCCATAGTAGTGGATATAATACTTATTTAAAAATACTTAAGTTCTAATTCCCACTCTGGCACTTTACTGGATGATCATGGACAAATTAGGTAATTACTTTTGAACCTTGGACAATTAGTTATTTTAGGCTGTAATGTTCTTTGTTTGACAAAAGTCTCACAAGGAGGACGTATGCCTGAATTCTAAAAGCCAAATCTTATTGAAAAATCAAGATTCCAACATTTATCTTAATTTTCAATTAAGCATTTTCAGCACCTAGTGTATTTCAGTAGTCCTCCTCTGACAAAGATGGTAAATTCTCTGTGATTTAGTACCTGACTGTTGAGGACTATTGGATTAAAAAAATATCATTTTTAGGTAACATGGTGAAAAAGCTCTTTAACTTTGACTAGCATGGCCTTTAGGCAGCAGATATATAATTTAATGCCTGGATCAGAAATATTCAGAAGGATGTTGTCGAGGTCGATTAAAGTAATGTACATAAATAATATTGTGAACTATGATGCACTATGTATATCATACGTATCATACATATGTATATGATACATTCCCTAAACATTTTCCTTTTTATTTCCATATTTCATTTTAAAATTCCTTTAAAATATATCTTGTCTTTTTGTCTTTATATGAGTCTTTCCAAAACTGTTCCTTCTAAACCTTTATATAGCATCAATTTCATTACTATAATTTTTGATAGATAATAGTAATGATTTATTTATATAGTCTTCTGAGATTTATTAAGTGCCTTTATAACAAAAAGAGACAGTCATGTGGCACAATGGAAAAGGCTGCATTAAAAACTGGTCTCAGGTACTCACTAGTTGTGGGATACTAGGCCAGTCACTTAAACCTCTGTCTGCCTCGGTTTCCTCATCTGTAAGATATGAATAATGATTGTACCTAGGCCAGAGGGTTGTTGCAAGAATAAAGTAAAAAATCTTTGCAAAGTACTTTGTGAATAAAGTGCTCTATCAATGCAAGCTGCTACTATTACTAGTAAAAAACCTTGTGAGGTAGGGAGCAGAAAGATCATAGAATAAAATGAATGCTTTAAAGGAAGATGATGGCTTCACAATCTGAGATCCCATCAGCTCTCCCATTTTTTATAGAATAGGACACTAAAGCCTAGAGCAATAAACTCAGTTGCCCAGGGTCACCTAGCCAGATAGCACAGCAGTCGATGTCAGAAGCCAGGGCTTCTGGCTTTTGGTATTGTGCTTTTTCCAGTATTAGATGGAACTCTCACGGCTGTTCAGTATCCTCGAGCTGAAAAGCAGTTTGAAGAGAAACAGCTTGAACTTTAATCTTCTCTCTAAGCAGGTAATTTAGCAATAACCTGTATTTTATGGACCTGTTAGAGTGGAAAATTGAGTCTACTTGAAGCATTCCCTTTCTACTTAGGTGCCTAATGTAACCTTGCAGAAACCACTATTGGCTGGCCCGATTTTAATCCCCAGAGTAATTTCCTAAGCCACTGTAAATAGAAAACATATCAATATTACAACTTTGGGGAACTTATGAGTGACCTTCTGTAACTTTCTGCAAAAGCGATAACAAATGGCTTTCATTTGCCTGCCCTTCTGCTGGATAGATTTTCACTAGCCAGGACCACTCAATACCTTTCATCCCAAGTCAATACCAAAGAAAAAAAGAGTCTAAAACATCAAGCTGAAAGCCAAAGGTTGGCTTTATTTTGTTCCCCGATAGAAAAAAGAGCACATTAACTAGGGAGATAACCGATCTTCGACTTAAAATCTAATAAGCCTGCCAAAGGGAATGGGGAGTCCGAAAGCAGCAACGTGTGGCTTCTTAATAGAGAAGTACAAAGTGAAGAATAGCATCAGGAAGCAGAATGTTTATTAGTGCTTCATCCTGGAGGGTTTTAATAAAATTTTGTTGACAGAGTGCAGTGGAAAGAAGAGCACAATGGGAGTCAGCCCCTGGCCCTAGCTCCGCCACAAACAGGTGTGTAATATCACCCATCTTTCTTTCTCTCACTGAACCTTGCTTAATTTTGAAAAGGAGAGGGATGGACTGGAGTCTTGGATTGTAAGGCTTGGGTAGATTGCCAAATTATTTCGTGTTACAACATAGGTTCTTTATTTCCCAAATTTGTGCCTAGCCACTGAACGAGTGCTCCAAAAGCCATGAGGATTTCAAGTCAAGGGACCTACATTTAAATTCCTGGTAGGCCACTTACCAGTTGTGTGACCTTGAATAAGACACTGCTGCCTCAGTTTGCTCGTCTGTAAAATGACTGGATTAGGTTGGATGACCCCAAAGGTCTCTTCTAGCTCTAAATCTGATTCTGTATAATCAAGTTTAATAAGTGTAACAAAATTGGAATCTCAATTTCCCCCTAAGAAACCTCATGGTGAAAAATGGAATACAAAAGCTAATATCAATCACATAACCGATAACCCAGAAGTGGAAATTTTTCTGACTACCTGTTTTTCTTTTCTTTCGTTAATTCATTTCTTTTTTACTTTTCTCCTTTTTGTTAAAGATACCAAGGAGTCAGCAGGAGTTTGATTAATTGCCAGAAGGTTAAGAGTGATGCTATTTTCCAAGTCTGAGTGGCCAAGGTTGGGCTTTAATTGGCAGCATTTGGCTAGTTCTAAACACTTTCTGAAAACAAATGCTCACAGCCAATGCAAAGTGTTTCACTGCCAAAAGAGACATCCCCAACCTTTCACAGATGATAAACACATCCAATATGGTTACTAGGAAAACACACACATACGAATTTGAATTCTGGGTTATGTTTAATATTAAAGAACTGAAGTCTGTTTAGTAAGTTGCGGTTCGCAATTATGTTGGACAATGTGCTGATGGCAGCTCAGCAGTTATGAGTAGTCTGCTCATTTTGGTCTGCTGTAATCAAAAAGCAAGGCAAGAACATACCTCTAATTTCTGGAATCAATAATTGCCATGGAATTAGGGCAGTAAGAGATTATAGAGCAGGGGTTAGCATTTAATGAATTAAAAGACAAATAAATGCTTGTCTAGATGTAATAAGCATCTGTGTAAGTCAGTGTCTAATAATTCCTTGTCTTTAGTGCTTTATTTCATAAATACATGGTCCAGATGTGACTCTGATTGCCTCTAGAATATCCCAGTGAAAAAGTATGTGTGTGTCTGGAATAATTCCATTTTAGAGTAAAGAAATTGAAGCACAAATTACTTTTCTGGAGCAACCCAGATAGATCATATCACCACAAAGAAAAAAAGAAAATTGCATTTGAATAGATGGTACTATTCAGTTAGATTCCTTTATTCCTTTATTTATTTTTTGGTAAGGCTTAAGCGATTTGCTCAGGGTCACAGAGCTGGGGAGTATTTAAATATCTGAGGTCACATTTGAACACAGGGCCTCCTGACTTCAAGAGCGGTGCTCTAACTACTGTGGTCTTGCAGCCAAGGATTGTTGAGACTAAGCTAACTAATGAGCCAGCCATATTTTTATTTGAAATAATACTAATTCAAAGGAGCAACATATAAAGACTGGCTTTGGACTCAGATGAATTGGCTTGAAATTCCACATTTTGTCTTTACTATCAATAGGATTCTGGGCAAGGCACCTGGCTTTGGGGTTTCAGTTTGCTTTTGGAGGGTTAGACTAGATTGTCTCACATCGAAAGATCTGTGGATGCTTGGTCTGCAGATGAGAAGTCTTAGCTTTCTTCAAGTACTTGAAAGGACATCATGCAGAAGTAAGAATGCAGAAATAAAAGCATAGGGGGGGAGATATAGAAAGGCTGATGAGACAGGCCATTGAAGACGGGACTTTCTGGCAAGGAGAACACCTCAGGAGTGGCTCTGAAAGTAGAAGGCTTCTCACCATTGGGTCAGTCTTCTAACTGAGATAAAAGTCTTTGGAGATATTGAAAAGAGTAGTTTTGGGGCAGAACTAGACAATGTCAGCAAACCTTATTTTTCAATAATCATTTCCTTTTCTTGCTTTTATCATTCAAGTGGACAAGGGGCTACTGGAAAAAGTGCTTCCTCTCATTTATGGAGAAACAAGTAATTTTATAGGATGCTTTTCTGGAGGTAAGAGGAATCTGAGTCTGATTTCATCGGTTTAGGGGAGCACCTTGATGATACTTTTTCAAGTAAAAGAGATAGGAACAAGTGCTTTCCAACTTGGGGAGTAGCTGAGAGGTCAAGGACAATGTTTGGTTAATACCTTTATTAACTTTTTGGAATTAATTACTTAATGTTGATGAAAGGTATTGTTATGGGTCTTAAAAAATGACTTGATCAGCAATAGCCAAATGGTTTCATAGGACTGGGATGTGGTCAAAGACAGGTAAATCTGGCTCTAGCTCAGCTTCGATTTCTAGCACAACTTTTTATTCAGTTGAAAGAATGCCAGTGTGAGGTGACAGGGAAGCAATCCAAAATGGAGACTCCAGGAGGCTGTACCAGGAGCCACCATTTTTACTGGGCAACTGGCTCTAGCATGGGAAGACATTAAACTGATCTATCACTGTGAGTGCTTCAAAGACACCTGAGAGAATGAAAATGGCTGGCGTGGCACTTCTAGGCTTTCTCCACACACCAAAGATAGCTTGCCTGACTTCCTGTGACCGGGCTGGCTCTCGCCCCTTTTTCACTTGTGAGAACAACTCTTGGACTTGAAAACTTTCTCAGTGATTCAGCTCCACAACAAAGCTAATCTATGTTGACTTCCAGGTTTGCACAAGGCTCTGAGAGCTGTCTCTCAGTGGGACAGCAGCCTTACACACAGTGGGACAACAGCCTTATGGACAGTGGGACAGCAGCCTTACGGACAGTGGGACAGCAGCCTTACGCACAGTGGGACAGCAGCCTTATGCACAAGTAGTAAGTTTCTTGACACTGGAAGGATGATATTGAGAGAGAAATTCTATAGGGGAGATGCAGTTAGACACAAAAATCCCTAATATCCTTGCTAGAATCCAGATTCTATAGATAAGTTTTTGCATTTCTCAGCTATTAAGCCTGCTCACAGGAACGATTATTTTTAATTTACTAAAAATGAATAAGTAGTCAATCTCTCCAGCCTCAGTTTAGTCATAGATGCAATAGAATGATTAATGTCAATCTCACATTTTTGTTATGAGAAAGGAGCAAAGAAAACACTTTGGCAATTGAAACATGTCTTTGATTTTTTTTTTCCTTAGGCTTTTGGGTAAAGGTAGAAACCATTTTGGTAGTTATTGATTGGCCTTTTTGGTAGATGACCGAGGACATTTTCTAAGTAGCTTTGTCACCCACCAAAGGCCCTGGCTGGGCATTGACAGGAATCAGCAGCAATCTGCTGACTATTAAGAAAAGAGCAAGTTACCTAATTCCAGTTTGTTCTTGCTTTGCCCCTGTTGCTCTTTACAAACCACTGGCCACATAACCACTAACCCTAACCCTAAATGTTCATGGGTTGCTGTAAGCACTGGGCAGGACTCAGAATCAAGAGAGCCAAGTTGTATCCCAGGAGATGTCAGTAAATCAGACATGGAATCAGGAGAGATGTCAGCCTTGGGTGTCAAGCTGGAAAACGGGGCAAATATCTTACTCCATTTCACCATTTATAAAAAGGACAGAATGCTACTTGTACTTCCTTTTTTTGCAAGATTGTATATAAAAGTAGGCTGTTGTTATTGTTTATCACACCTTGGGCCACCCCTTTGTGGTGACCTTAGCCTGCCTTTCTAGCCCATCCCATACTTGCTTTTTCTTCCTATCAAAATTTCTATCTTCCTATCCTACTATCCTTTTGTCCAGGAAACTCATCCATCTAATGTGGTAATGTGCATGATAACTTGTTCTATCTGCTATATGGTCTTAAATTCCAAGGATTGAGGCTAAGGGAATCATCATCATCATCATCATGAGGGAGTTTTTCCTCACACACTGCTAATAATGCTTTCACTTTGTCTATCCAGATAGAAAGCAAAGAACCCCAATTGCTTTTCCACTGAACAGTCCTTCATACACTAGAAGCCCACCATTCTGTTCTCCTTCTACTAAGTCTTTTCTTCTCAAGGATAAACATTCCCAGTTCCTTCAACTCATCTTCATATGTCTTGATTTCCAATTAATATACTTAATATAGAAATGTAATTATCATATCAATATCAATTTATATTTACCTATAATTTTATAGCTTCCTAAACTTTATAATAATCCCAAGAGATGAATATCATTATCAATTAGGTTCCCCTAAGTATTGACACATCCAAAGTTCAAAATCTAGATGCTAACAAGGTAAAGGGAAGTGGTGAGTGGGGTGGACAAGACCTTAAGAAGGCACAAAGTCACTAGCCAGTGATATCTAATGTATAGGTGACTTACTACCTTTCTTGGTAAATATCCCAAGTGGTCCAGTTGGCTACTAACTTTCAGGGAAGGCTAGAAAAAGAAAATCATACTCCCACAATCTAGAGGACACAAACATATTATTCAGTAACAATGAAAATAAATGTCTTTGTAGGGTTGGTTAGGGAGAGTACCTTCATTTTATTACTTGCCATTAAAAACAAACAAAAAGCAGATCAACACTTTTTGGGTTATATCTATTTGCTTGTGTTTTTAAAGGGGAAAATGGTTCATATTTTTTTGTAAATTGGATCTTTTTCTCTGACATGTAATCATCATTTGAGTTGTATTTATATTCCCTGGCTATCGTATTTTATCATCAAACTGCTGAATGTAATTTATCTCCACGCAATTTTAAGGTCCTCATTTGGAGTTATTTACTTTGTTTGCCCTTTGGCCTCTTCCCCAAATATTTTTGGACTCTTGGTTGCTTTGGAGAGCAATCAAACTTTCAAATCAGTTATTAAGGAATACCACAGTACTTGCATTTAAGTACTGACTCCAATAGCTCTCATTCTAATCCTGATTTATGCTAATTACATGCCTAAGAGAACTTTTAAAGACTGTAATTTATAGATGAATTAGTGATGAATCTGTATAGATGGAAGGAGTTTCCACACTAAGAGTTCCTCATATGGATGAACTCATGGGATTGACCCCTTACACCCTAATTTTCTTTTTGTAGTTCTAAAATGAAGTAATTTAATTTTTTTCTCTTCCATTTGAAAAAATAGATATACAATTACATCTTATTTTGTCCTTCTTAAGATAATATTGATTAATAACAAAATGATAAGGATGAAAAAAATGTGTATTTTAGTTTCCATTTAGTTTCCAAGTGATATATTATTACCTTGTTGTAAGGTTAATTTTACTAAGAAATTGGTTTCTAAGCTAGCATTTTTTCTTTTACTTTTCTTTTTTGCTGGAAAGTAAATAAACAAAAAATTCTCAGATAAATACACATATAAATGTAAAATTTATCCCTTACATTATGCTGGAGGTAAACAAAGTATACACAAGTAGTTGCAAATGTATTTTGAGTAAACTTAAAGAAATTCTGCATGTGGGGGAAGTGAATACAAACAACTGGGGGAAACTGGGAAATTTTCAATAGGTAGCGTGGAAGGAAACAAATATTGTTAGGGAGTAAAGTGTGAGGAAGCATTCTGACCTACGAATGACCAGGGTGGTAGATCTTCATTGATAGAGAATAGCACATAGGGCAGGTAGACTAGCAAAAAAGTATGGTGGAGAGGAGTCATGTGACAATATATCTGGGAAAAAAGGTTAGAGCCCCATTTGGAAGGGCTTAAAATGCTGACCAGAAATTTCTCTTGTATCCTAGAAATGATAGGAGATACTGAATAAAGAATGTTGAAGAAGGGAGATATGGTTAGACCTTTCCTTTAGCAGCGTAACCTTTGGATCTGTCTGAAAAGGAGATTGCTGAGCGAAGAGATGAGATGCAGGGAAATTAATTAAATTATCGTAATAGTCCAGGTGTGTGGGAATGAGAGCCTGAACTAGAGCCGTGCCCATCTGAGCAGAAGGTAGACAGATGGGATATAGCATAGAGGTAGAAATAAATATAGGACTTGGTGTGTGGGATGGGGGTGATGGTAAGGATGGGTGTGGTTGACATAACACAGTACCCGGCACCTGGTAGGTGCTTAATAAGGGTTCACTGAGTTGAATTTAAAATTCGAGAACAAATCTGATGTTATAAAAGTCAGTGATTGGAAAGATGGTGTCACCTTCACAGAAATGAGGGAATTGGGGAAAAGCGGAGATTCTAGGAGTTATTAGTGTGAATTAAGGAAAGAGGAAGATTCTGAGAGGAGGAGGGATGGGAGTTAGGGAGAGGGGTGGATTCTAGGGGAAGAAGGTAGTTAGGGAAAAGGGTAGATGGAATGTATGGAAGGGGGATGGGACAAAGAGAGTGATTTTTATTTTGGAAATATTGAGTTTGAGATACTCATGGAACCTTCTGATGAAGATATCCAGATGGCAGGTAATGATGCAGGATTGCAGCAAGGGACAGATTCTTATTTGTATTATATTATTTTACATTATATTATATATACACATATACATTATATATTATATACACATATAGGTATATGTATATCATGTGTATATATTTGCGATTTATTGTATAGAGATGATTTCAAGCTAAGTAAGGAGAGGAGAGAAAATGAAGTCAGACAGTAGTACCGGGAGTAAAAAAAAAAAAGAATGAAAACATGTATTAATGCTTATTATTTGCCAATTGAATTTAAATTTCATTTAAATTTATTAAATTTCATTTTATTTATTAAAATTTTACTTAATAAAAATGTATGAAGCATTTATTAAGCACCCACAGTGTGCCAGGCACTGTGTTAAGCAATAGGAATACTAATAAGAAGTAGGGACTTATATCTAATGGAACAAGGTGTGTGTGTGTGTGTGTGTGTGTGTGTGGGGACAATTCCCCAGAGTCACAAGCGTTGTTCTAAGTGCAGGCTCATCCCTGCTCTCCATGGCCTCACGTTCTAAGCAGGAGGTGGGGATGAGAAAAAGAAAGGGGAAAGGGCTCCAGGAAGCCTTCGGGGATGAGCCCAAACGCTCAGAGATGGAGAACAAGGTAGTATTGCCCAGGACAGGGATGGGGTGGGGGGGAACATGCTCTTGGAGTGGTGATGGTTCCCAAGGTTTCCCATTAAATACTGAGCCATGGACGGTGTCCCCATAAAGAACGTTAATAGTTTGCTTTATTTTCCACAAGCAGAAAACCGCACATGCAAACCTAAGTAGAGACCAACAGACAGACAACAAAAGGAAACAGAGCCAAACTTGCTTTGGACATCAGGAGACGCCGTTTTGGCAGCCGAGCAGGGCAAGAGCTTCAAAAGGCGCTCTTTAATGCTGCGCTTGGTACCGCTCTGGGCGTACAGGAAACCTAGAAGATACACGGGCAGTTGTGTTAATACAGTCCCCCGAGCTGGGTGGCGCGGTGCATGCTGGACGCTGCATGCCGGGAGCAAGCGGGAATCCGGGAGCATCCCTTCGTTTCCTCCAGGACAATTTGGCCACTGCAAGCGAAGAATTCTCTCCTCCCTTTGAAAGGACCCTTTTAGATGGCAACGTTTTCTCTTGGTATCTACATGAAAACTGGTGGATTTAATGTGAAGAGGAGCAAATGTGAACTGGGAAAGGTTTAGCCCTTTTGAAAATGCAAGCCAAAGGGCTGGGTCAAGTCCAAAGGGAGGAGAAATTCCATAAACTTTATCGAAAACTGTTTAACTGGCTTGAAATTTCACCATGAAAAACAGCTTTGATATCTGTCGCCTTTGATGACTTCCCCAGCTCTCATCAGTCACCGCATCTGATGACAAAGGAGATCTTCCCCTGCATAAATCGGCAATAACCTGCCGGTACCTTTGCCTTCACTGAAAGGAAGAAACGGATGTCCTCGAGATGCAGCCCGGGAGCCTCCATTTGCATAATTTGATATGCAGATATATGACAATCAGTCACAGTTTTCCCCCCACAAGGCCAAGTTAATGAATATACTTTGTTCAAGTGGGGTGATTTCAGAAGAAGCCAGATAGCTTTGGAAGGACGTTAACCTCAGAGCCGTTAACCTGGGGGGGACCGGGAATTTTGGGAGCCACGACTGGTATAGGGAAATAATAAAGGAATATTATCTATATTATTATCCTTTTCAATAAAGGAGGGAGCAGGGGTGGTGGCAAGTGTTTGAGACAAATGGTCCTGTCAATGACGGCAGTTAGAACTGTCAAACTCATTACTAACTTATTGACCCTTTGAAAGCCAGGAAGACGATTCACAAGCTTTAATTTAAATCAAAGTTCTCCAAAATCAACATAAAACAAAAGCAAGGCAGTCCACTTAAATCAAGGTAAAGTGGTCCCCACAAAATAGTCCAGACTAATGTCCGAATTATCCAGATCAATGCCAACCGCTACCCCTGCTCCTAGAAATATCAACACTCCAGATGAGTCAAATCAGAAAATAAGTTGTCCATTGCCTTTTGAAAAAATCAGAATACTCCTTTACCCTTTTCACACACAATTTCTGATACAGTTTCACACAATTTCTGATACAGTTTCACACACAGAAACTTTGCTGACATTGTTCCTCCTACTTGGAAAGTCTGATTTTTTTTCTCTCTTAAAATCTGACCCATCTTATAAGGAGCAGCTCAGAAACTCTTCTCTCCAAAGGTCTTTCCTCATTCTGCACCTTCAAATTAAGCACATGAAACAAAGCCCCAATACCCAACTCTGTAACTCAAGTCTAAGTCAAAGATCTTTTGAAGTAACAACCTGGAGCAAACTCTAAGATAATGTAAAGGATGACACATTCAAACAGATTCTATTTAATAGAGGGGAAAGCACTGATATATTGGTCCTGCTATATTAATGGGATTAGGAGAAGGGTAGCTGGGTGTTGGATAATTATGTTAACATGCCCATGGGATCCAGTGGCAAGATCTGGAAATGTTTTAGAAAAAGGAGGATATGTTGTTGTGAGACTAGAATTCGTTTTCCAAGAGGAAACTCAGAAAGTTAGACTGCTATCATTCCCATGATTAGACAGCCACTTTTCATAGGATTTTTCTGAGTCAACTTATGGCCCGGAGTTAGGTGAGTAGCTTGCTCTACTTTATGCCATCACTTTTTTTTCTTGGTGTCTCATCCTGCTGATGGACAATGTGTTTCCAAGGAGCTTCACATTTCATACATCTGTGTTCTTTATCTTTTTAGGGGGAAAATCTACATCTGTCACAAAAAAATCACCATTTTTAAACTTTAATTTGGTGCTTCTTAGTTTAATGTCTGGGTTTTTTAAGAGAAGTGTAGGAGAGGACTAATGATGTCTGCCACAAACTCTACGCTGACAATGACAGATCTTTGGGCCTGGACTTGATTTTGATACATTGATGGATCTGTTTTCATCGGTACAAGTAGTCCCTCCATTAATGCATATGACAGCCACACAATATATTCTTATCTTGTGGTAGGATTTTATTCAGCTCATTAAATATAACTTCCATATGCGACTGACCTGTTAGTCACTGGAGGTTTTCTTATAATCCTTTTAATATTTTTAGAGTACCAATGTAAGGGAGTTTCAATTGTGTGTCTCATCTCTCACTTTTAATATGTAACTGGCTCAGTCCCTTTCCTAAATGTGCACTTCCTTAATGACGTTTTTGTGTTATATCTGGTGTATAAGATATTAGATACTTCTTATTCTTCTAAAATTTTGGTATTCTAATGAGAAAACAGGAAAACAGATCAGATCACTTGTTCAAGGTCACAAAGCTAGTAAATATCTGAGGTCACATTGGAACTCAGTTCCTTCCCACTCTAGGTTTTGGGTTCTATCCATTGAAGTGTCTTTAATTCAGCTAACTGTCCAAATGCAACTGTAGTGCTCGTGATCCAGACTATGGATATAAAACTTTTGTATCCTAACACTCGGTATGACTTTAGAACATAACAATTACTTAATAAGTGCTTGACTTGATTTCTATAGGGATGTATTGCTAGGATTTTATTCTAGAAAGTCCAAATACACTAAGTAATAGGGTTTCCACCCAAACTGGCTACGCAAGTCAGGAAGCCCAGAAGATGTGCACTAACCTAAAGCAAACAAAATAAGCCAGAACAATGGCTCAGATTTTTTTTTAATTTTTAAGGTTTTCTGCCATTCGCAATTAAGTTGGTACCATAATAATACCTTCAAAATTAAGCAGTAGGAAAAGAGAATAAAAATTAAACACATCCACCAATTAATAAGGATTGATTGTTGCTTCTGATGAGTCATTTGCAGTCATGTCTGACTGTGTGACCCCACAGGGTTTTCTAGGCAAACAAACTGGAGTGCTTGACCATTTCCTTCTCCAGCTCATTTTACAAATGAGGAAACTGAGGCAGACAGGGTTGAGTGATTTGCTCAGAATCATACAGCTAGTAAATATCTGAGGGAAGAATTGAGCTCAGAAAGGTGAGTCTTCCTGACTCTCAGCCTGGCCCTCCCTCCACCCACCCAAGCAGTCCCAAGGATTTATTAAGTATCTATTATGTGCCAGACACTGTTTTAGGTGCTAGAAATACAAAGATACAAATGGAATTGTTTTGCTTTTAAGGAGCTGCCATTCTATCAGGGGACAAAATAGGTACCTGAAAAGGTAGAGACAGA
Source organism: Sarcophilus harrisii (assembly GCF_902635505.1). Lineage (NCBI taxonomy): Eukaryota > Metazoa > Chordata > Mammalia > Dasyuromorphia > Dasyuridae > Sarcophilus > Sarcophilus harrisii. Next base: position 11,256,328 of record NC_045431.1, read on the forward strand.
AGATCTACACCATATTAATGATCTAGAACCGGGGGGAAATGCATTTCTTTTGATCGAGGAAAAAAGATTTCATCTTAAAGGTCTTGGTATTATTGAAGATAATGTAGCCCATCAATCTCATTTGCTCCTCTTTTCAACCTTTCAGATTTAAATAGTGGTTTAAGCGAGGAGTCATTTTTCATCAGCTGCTTTCTTTCAGAGATACAAGCCATCCTATCCCATTTAAATTTCAGGCTTCAGGGGCAAATGAGGAGTCCTGAATTATGGATTCAACAAGTATTGATGATGATCACATAAATGGCAAGGCACCCCTCCCCTCATCTCCCCAGGAAAACATTTATATAAGTGAAAATTATGGCCTTTTTCTTCTTCCTAGCTCTGATTTACTTAGTAACAGACTAACAGACAAAAAGAAAGATGGTTCCTACGGTTTGGCTTGAGACGGAAGTTCCCTGCTCTATAATTTATGGCCCTTCTCTACTCCATAATTTACGGCTCTCTACTTCCATTCTGTGCTTTTAGATTATGGACAATGTTTTTCTTCTTAGAACCTAAACCTGCAGATGAATAGTGAATGAAAATGGCTAATAACATTTTCTCAGACACATTGTCTCCTGTGGATCAATAAATATGAGAAAAATCATCAGCATTTCAGAGGGCTTTGAGCCTCTTGAGATCCCCTTTTGAACCAAGGACAAGATTATTCATCAACAGCAACTGTGAAGGGGATTCTTTAAGTTGCAAATATAAACTCATCAGACAGCAAGTAACCTATGTGTCTAAAGGTCAATGATCTGTTTAGAGCCCATTTTAAAACCTCAAATCAGATGGAATTTTCCAATGTATTCTTGGAAAACCAAATGCCAAACAACTTTTAAGCTTTTATTTTTGTCATTTATTACTCGATCACCCTTTACTTATCAAATGCCCAGTGGTGTGTTGGTAAATGTTTAACAACTGACTCTCTAAAACAAAACAAACGTGCACTTTACACATTTATGTTTAATTTGCATTATTCATATTTTTCCATCACTTTCTTAAATCTAGACAATTGACAAGAAAAATGTTAATCCCAGATTTTATCATGAAACCCAGAGAAATTAAATGATTTGTGTAAAGGTCACACAGGTAGCCAATAGTTGAGGTAAAATGAGAGTTTATAGCTCATTCTAATTTCTAAGATATAAATGTTCACACCAAACGTTTAAGAAACTTCTCTTGTGAGCTAGTTCAAGCTGACTCCAACACATCCCTAGATATAATCAGCTTCTGTCAGGTGATGCCGTGAATGGTAAGATCCCTTCTACCTTTAAATTTGGTGATCTTCTGACCCATGTTAAAGGAACCAATTGAAAAGGGGGTATTAATCCAGAATCTGGGGCACCAAAATGAATTGTATTTTTTGACAGATTTTCCTTCCGAAACGTGTTTAGATTTGTCAAATATTAAAACACATTTGCTTTCCCCAGTACTTCACAGTTACTCCCTAAGGTAGCTGAATCTAGGAGCTTGCTGGGTTTACATTAAATTCAAATCAAAATCTGCTGGGATAAACCTCCAACTGGATCATCTACAAGCAGAGAACTGAAGGCTTATGTGTGGAGAAATAATTCTTCACCTTGCCATTCTGATATGCTGATTTCTACTGAAGTTAATTTTACCCAATCTCTCCTTTCCCTCTCTGTATCTATCTCCTCCCTCACCTCTTTGTGGGTAGGATTACAGTCAATTCTTGATTACTTTATAGACTGTATAATTTGTGAGTCATTCAGGTAAAAGGGTAACTGGAGGTTGATTTCTTCCCACTAGCATCCTTTTAATCTCCATAAATCCTCTCCCCTCACCTCATCATTTCAGGAATTGTCAGTTAATTCAGATAAACTATAAATTCTGAATCACTGAATTTTATAATGGGAAAAATATTTAGAAACCACCCAGGTCATCTCCTACCTAAACTCCTTATTTTAAAGTTGCACAAACTGGAGCCCAGAAAGACTAAGTGATTTGTTTAAGGTTTCCTAAGGAGCCAATAGTCAAGGTAAAATGAGAGCCTACATGTTTTTCATTAAAAGTTATCCAGAAGATGTGCTGGAGGAGCAGCTCTCTGGAGAGCTGATTGTTAAATGTTCAGTGTGAGTAGTTATACATTAGACATTGTCATATTATAAATCAGATTCTAATTGCCTAGATTTACAAAAGGGATGGACAAAAGGTTAATAATATAGATTAAGCCTATAAAGTATATCATTCATGTCTTTTCTTCTCTTTGGATTCCAAAATCAAATATAAGTGATACTATATTCTCTGCAATCTACCATCACTGCCTTTTATCAGCACAAATTAAATGGAGTATTCTAAGGAGAAATAATAATAGAAGACTATGATGTTCTATACTGTCATTCCTCTTAGAAATAGCTAAGAGAACTAAGATGGGTCAGAACTCTGGATGGGAGCATCTTCAAGCTCACATTTGGATCCTGCCTTCTACACTTACTTGTGCGACTTGGACAAGTCACTTTATCCTCCTGAGATGTCATTTCCTTATCTATAAAATAGAATTTTCCAATGTATTCTTGAAAAACCAAATGCCAAACAACTTTTAAGCTTTTAGTTTTGCTGTTTATTACCGGGTCTACTTATCAAATGCCCAGTGGTGTGTTGGTAAAGCAGTGGCTATATAGAAATGCAAGCTATCATTATGTCTACTTTTTCTTTTCTTTCTTGTTCCCAACACAACTCGTATATTGAACCGTCTTGTACCGCAACTTGTACGCAGTGCATTTGTAGGTTGTTTCCCCCATTTTACTTTGAGTTCCTTGAGAGGAGAGGCTGAGTTTTGCCTCTGGTGGCATTGTAGGCACTTAGCACCGTGACTGGGATATAGCAGCTACTTCAGAAATCTTTGTTAATTTGATTCACTCGTTTTAAACTGTATTAAGTCTATAGGGATCATCAGACTTTCATCACAGGCTCACAGTGACTAACCAAATATCATTATAAGGAAGATAGCAGTTTGTACTTCCATTTCTCAATGTTCAATGTTTTAAAAATGTTTCAAAGATAGACTATTGGATACAATGGACTGGGGATTAGTAAAGAGGTTTAAAGAACTGATATTTAAGCACATATACACATACATATATATGTTTTTTTTTTCTTACTCAAGAAAGCAGGCCTAGAAAACACAGCTGAGAATTAGTCTTTAATATATCCAGAAGCGATGAACTTATCCATATTACTGGCGGAGAAGAATATGTCACAGCATAAGAAAGTAGCATGAAGCCCTGACAAGTCAGTCTATCTGTATTTATTAAGCACTGACTGTGTGCCAAGCACTTTGCTGAGTGCTGGGAATACAAAGAAAGACAAAAACCACTCTCAAAGATCCCAGAATCTAAAAGGGGAGATGTGTAATCGACTATACACAAAGAAAACGTAGAAAGGCTAAATGGGGGGATAGGGATGAATAGTCTTGGGATAATAGTTCTGAAAGGCACTGAGATAACAAAGGACTGGAAAGGGCTTCTTGCAGAATGTGAGACTTAAGCTAGACAAAGAAAGCCATGGAAGTCAGATGCGGGGATGAGGAGAGAGAGAGAGCATTCTAAGCATGGGGGCCGGCTGGTAAAAAATGTTTGCCCGTGGGAAGTGTAGTTTTGCAGAATTTCCTTAATGCTTCTATCCACCTCCCGCCTTGGATTTATGAAGTTCTCCTCAGTCTTGTTAGGTGGATCACCTATTTATAGTAACCTTAGCACTATTCCAGTGGAATCGGTGACCTCTTAACATTTTACTTTCACTGTCTCACCTATGACAGCAAATAAGACAGTCAGACAGTTGATAGGGTAGCAGGTCTGGAGTCAGGAAGTCTCATCTTCCCAAATTCAAATTGGCCCTCAGACACTTGCCAGATGTATGACACAGGGCATGGCTCTTAACCCTGTTTGCCTCCTTTTCCTCACATATAAAGTGAATTAGAGAATGAAATGACAAACTACTCCAAGACAGAGAAAGCCCCAAATGGGATCAAGAAGAGTTGGGCAAAACTGAGAAGACTCAACAAAACAATGGCTCTTTATGAGACGAAGAGCTGCATGAAGTAAATTCAGAAGCAGAAGTGATCTAAATTATATATATGGGTATAATATGAAATATAGTAATATAATATGAAATATAATATAATATACATTATTTATCATTTTAAAATGTTTACTATTTGTATATAATATATGCATATGTAGATATATAATATCTAACCATCCATCCATAATCCGTCTGTCTATCTTCTTTCAGACTAAGGAAAATAGACATTTAGCCTTCAATATTTCCTATAATCAAATTAGATAGCTTGAAATTTTCCTTTAGGAACATCTAATACTTTGATTAAAGGCAGGAAGCTGGCTAAATTGCTTTTAAATTAACTTTCTTACAATGTGAGTCCAACAAAGTCATTTATTCAATTGATTTTACTGTGAGGACATAAGATTATAAACATCATTTTCTTAT